>NC_045958.1:11637456-11940466 GCF_010909765.2 Amblyraja radiata
CCGCCCGCAGGATGTGGGAAGTCAGGGAAAATTGCAGTGTCCCTTAAGACTACACCTGTGGGAAGTGCGCAAAGCTGCAGCTAGTGACTGACCACGTGAGGGAACTGGATCGTCTGGGAGACTGAAAGCTTCATAGATGGAGTTCCCCTACACCATTTTGGATACAGTTCTGGAGGATGATTGTTCAGAGGAGAGCAGCTACTGCAGTCAGGTGTATGGCACCAGGCGCGGCTTTGACGGGCAGGGTGAAATCAGACTGCGCTATAGTGATAGGAGCCTTATTAGTTGGGGACATACAGGAGATTGAGTGGCAGCCAATGGAACTACAGGATGGTGTGTTGCCTCCCTGGTGCCTGGGTCAGGATGTCTCATAGCGACTGGCGAACACAGGCAGCTCGGATCAAGTGTATCCCTGGAGGAGAACACTGGATGGAGGAGCACACATAAGAAGGATCACAGGAGGGCATAAAAGGAACACGAGATAGCTCTGGCAAATAAGATTAAGGAGAACCCAAAGAGATGTTATGCCTATTAAGAGGAAAAAGGGAAAAAGCCCAAAGAGCACATACCTGCACCTCCTCCAACCTCATCTATTGCATCCGCTGCTCTAGGTGTCAGCTGCTCTACATCGGTGAGACCAAGCGTAGACCTCCGCTCGGTTCGCAATAACCAACCTGATCTCCCGGTGGCTCAGCACTTCAACTCCCCCTCCCATTCCGAATCCGACATTTCTGTCTTGGGTTTCCTCCATGGCCAGAGTGAGGCCCACTGTAAATTGGAGGAGCAGCACCTCATATTTCGCTTGGGCAGTTTACACCCCAGCAGTATAAACATTGACCTCCAATTTCAAGTAGTCCCTGCTTTCTCCTCCCCTTCCCAGCTCTCCCTCAGCCCACTGTCTCCATCTCATCCTTTCTTCTTCCACCTCAACCCCCCCCCCCACCCTCACATCAGTCTGAAGAAGGGTCTCGACCCGAAACATTGCCTATTTCCTGCGCTCCATAGATGCTGCCTCACCCGTTGAGTTTCTCCAGCATTTTTGTCTACCTAAAGAGCCTTTCACTTGGTTGATGGTTCTCCAGCAGCAATTGGGGCCCTTCTCTAAGTGTATACCTGGGAACAGCTTGTAAATCAGGGAGTCCTCTTACAGAGGACTGTGTACAATGTATCATGACAAGGATCCTCGTATACTTGCAAGACACTCTTAGCAAATCCACAGTCAACAAAGAGAGAGAGTTAAGGGCCTGTCCCACTTAAGCGATTTTTTAGGCAACTGCCAGCGACTGTCATAGTTGTAGCGGGTCGCCGAAAAAACGGTGACTGGACCCCCCTACAACGTCTACAACAAGCTACAACAACCTACCACCTAGTCGACGTCAAGTTACGGCAAGCTAATGACAACCGGAGACCCGATCGTCGCGAAATTCGGATGTCAGCCTACGACAACACCTATAATAATAATAATAATAATAATAATAATAATAATAATAATAATATATTTTATTGTCATTGCACATCAGTGCATCGAGATTTGGTATGCAGCTTCCAACTGATGTCAAAAAAATAAAAAATAAATAAACTGGGAGACAGTCCAGGTGGGATGGGGGGCACTCAGCAGGGTCGGTTCAGAGCCGCTATAGCTCTGGGAATGAAGCTGTTTCTGAGTCTGGAGGTTCAGGCGTAGAAGGCCTTGTAACGTCTGCCGGAGGGAAGTAGTTCGAACAGTCCATTACAAGGGTGTGAGGAGTCTTTATGGATGCTGACGGCCTTCCTGAGGCACCGTGTGTGGTAGATGCCCTCCAAGGCTGGTAGGGGTGTCCCAATAATTCTCTGCGCTCTGTGGACGACGCGCTGAAGAGCTCTCCTCTCCGCCTCCGTGCAGCTGAGATACCACACAGAGATGCCATACGTTAATATGCTCTCTGTGGTGCAGCGGTAGAACGTTGTCAGCAGCTGTTGGGGCAGACCAGTCTTTTTTAATGTCCTCAGGAAGAACAGTCATTGCTGTGCCTTCTTGACCAGCGCAGCGGTGTTGGTGGACCATGTGAGGTCCTCTGAAATGTGAGTGCCCAGAAACTTAAAGCTGGACACTCTCTCCACACTGTCCCCGTAGATGGAGATTGGGGCGTATTCTCCATTATGTGTCCTCCTGAGGTCAATAATCAGCTCCCTGGTCTTGGAGGTGTTTAGTGACAAGTTGTTACATGCGCACCGGTCCGCCAGGTTCTGCACCTCCGCTCTGTAGTTTGTTTAATCACCGTCGGTGATCAGCCCAATCACTGTTGTGTCGTCTGCAAACTTCACGATGGTGTTGGTGTCGAATGCAGGAACACAGTCGTGAGTGAAGAGGGAGTAGAGCATGGGGCTTAGTACACAGCTCAGGGTGATAGTGGAGGACAGGTGCGGGCCCAGTCTCACTGCCTGCGGTCGCTCCGTCAGAAAGTTCAGGATCCAATCGCTTATCAGCGAGCTGAGGCCTAGCTGGTGGAGTTTGGTGGTGAGCTTGGTGGGGATGACCGTATTGAATGCAGAGCTATAGTCAATGAAGAGCATCCTTACGTGCGTGCCCTGTCTATCCAGGTCAGTCAGGACAGTGTGAAGAGCCAGAGAGATGGCATCCTCTGTCGATCTATTTGCCCTGTATGCAAATTGATGAGAGTCCAGTGAGGCAGGGATGCTGGATTTGATGTGGGAGAGGACCAGCCTTTCGAAGCACTTCATTGGGATTGGAGTTAGGGCAACCGGGCGGTAGTCGTTCAGGTTGGTGACTTTAGACTTTTTCGGTACCAGCACTATGGTAGCTGTTTTCAGGCACTTGGGGACCGTTGCCAGAGATAGAGACAGATTAAAGATTCTCGTGAATACCTCCGCCAGCTGTACAGCACAGTCCTTTAGTACCCTTCCCTGGACTCCATCCGGGCCTGCAGCCTTGCGTGGATTGATCCTATGCAGAGCGCACTGTACCTCCTGAGTGCTCAGTGTTAAGGCCTGTCCCTCCGCTATGGCCGGGGTTATTCCACTCCTGGTGGTGTTGCCAGTTTCGAAGCGGGCAAAGAAGGTGTTTAGTTCGTTGGCCAGTGCGATATCACCGTGGGGGCAGGCGGGGCTGCTCTTGTAGTCAGTGATGTCCCTGACACCCTGCCACATGCTTCTGGTGTCCGCGGTATTGAAGTAGTCTTCCACCCTTTGCCTGTGGATGTCTTTGCCCTTCTTTATACCTCTGTTCAGGTTCGACCTGGCCGCACTGTAGGCAGAAGTGTCCCTGGATTTAAGGGCATTGTTGCGTGCCCTTAGCAGATCCTGAACCTCCTTGTTCATCCAGGGTTTCCGGTTTGGGAACATCTTTATTTGCTTGTCCACTGTGACAGTCTTCACACAGCAGTTGATGTAGGAGAGCACAGTGGATGTTTACTCCTCCACGTCTACCTCTATACCACTGGTAGGCTGTTGTGCAAACAGGTCCCAGTCGGTGCGGTCAAAGCAGTCCTATGAGTCCTGTGAATCCTATGACAACCTACAACAACTGAAGTCAACTTACGTCCACCCGTGACAAGTTACAACAAGTACGATCCTGTCGGTGACAACTGAAGACAACTGAAGACAACTCACGTCATCCAGTTTTCCTATAAAAGGGGTTGTAGGGTGGGGTTTCCAATCATTCTGCATCATGACTGCCATGGAGCAACATCAGTGGGCATTGCTCTCACAAGAAGAAGAAGCCCTGCTTCTTACAGCAGCCCTCACACTTAAAGATCAGCAAAAGAATGGGAAAGAAGAAGCCCAAGAAGAGGACTGTGTTGTTGAAGCCCTTGTCCCTGAAGAGACTCAGGTTGGGCCAGTATGACAACCAGATGACTGTGCTCCAGCAAGAAGATGTGGCTGCCTTCAGTAAACGCCACTAGGCTTCCCCCCTGAGCTATTTCAGGAGCTGAAGACATGGTAGGACCCTCTCCAGGAGAAAAAGGAGACCTTCATGAGGAAGCCACTAGAACAAGGCCTGCACTTAGCCATCACCCTCCACTACCTGGCATCAGGAGACTCCTACAAGTACCTCTTATGTCTCGTAACACCATCAGCAAGGTTGTCCGAGACCAAGGTTGTCACAGCAAGGCCTGTGAGGCCATCATCAATGCGTATGAAGATGAAGTCATGGGTTGCCCTGGTACATCAGATGAGCCACCTCCTGGTTCTCCTCCTCGGTCTCCTCAGTCTCCACCTGCCTGGTGGGTGGGGATAGGGGTTGGGCCTTGCCTTGGGCTGCCGCTTCCTTCTCCTTGTAACCATGTTGCACTATCCAATGTCCAATGCACATTGTCCACACACTATAGTCGCCTGACCACATGGAGCGTTTCCCACAGAGGCGCCATTGTCGTAGCCTAGCATAGCTGGTCGCGTCAACTGTCGCCGATGGTCGCCAGCTGTTGTAGGTTGTCATAGGTTAGGTTAGGTAAGGGGGAGGTACAGCGAGACCTGGGCGTCCTTATACACCGGTCGCTAAAAGTTGGCGTGCAGGTACAGCAGGCAGTGAAGAAAGCTAATGGAATGTTGGCCTTCATAACAAGAGAATTTCAGTATAGGAGTAAAGAGGTTCTTCTGCAGTTGTATAGGGCTCTGGTGAGACCACATCTGGAGTATTGTGTACAGTTTTAGTCTCCTAATTTGAGCAAGGACATCCTTCTGATTGAGGCAGTGCAGCGTACGTTCATGAGTTTGATCCCTGGGATGGCGGGACTGTCATATGAGGAAAGATTGAAAAGACTAGGCTTGTATTCACTGGAGTTTAGAAGGCCAAGGGGGGATCTTATAGAAACATAAAAAATTATAAAAGGACTGGACAAGCTAGATGCAGGAAAAATGTTCCCAATGTTGGGCGAGTCCAGAACCAGGGGCCACAGTCTTAGCATAAAGAGGAGGTCATTTAAGACTGAGGTGAGAAAAAACTTTTTCACCCAGAGAGTTGTGAATTTATGGAATTCCCTGCCACAGATGGCAGTGGAGGCCAAATCACTGGATGGATTTAAGAGAGAGTTAGATAGAGCTCTAGGGGCTAGTGGAGTCAAGAGATATGGGGAGAAGGCAGGCACGGGTTATTGATAGGGGACGATCAGCCATGATCACAATGAATGGCGGTGCTGGCTCGAAGGGCCGAATGGCCTCCTCCTGCACCTATTTTCTATGTTTCTAGGTTGTTGTAGCTTGTCGTCGGTATGGTCATATATTGCCGTAGATTGTTGCCGATATAGGCGTAGATGGACTTCAATCATTGTGACTGGCTGTTGTAGCTTGACTTCTGGGACTTTTGTGGACTTGGGTTTTTCTAATGCCTGTCGCTACTTGACTTCTCTTGACGCCGGTACCTGTCGTCGGTTGACGTAGGTTGACGTAGGCGGTCGCCAATGAAATTCACCGGAGTCAGCACCGGCGATAACCTACATCACCTGGCGACAACCTATGACAGCACCTACGTCAGGAGAAGTCAAGCTACGCTAATTGGTGTCAAACCCACTGTCGCTGACTGTCGTAGAAATGTTTTGAACATTTTAAATATTCAGTGGCGTCCAGAAAGACGCTATGGCTCTTTGGGCGACCGAGGAGACCACTCACAACAATACAGGCGACACTCCGGCGACCATGTGGCACCAGCCTAGTCGCCTAAAAATCGCCAAAGTGGGACAGGTCCTAGAGCTCTTAAGGAAAGCGGAGTCAGGGGATATGGGGAGAAGGCAGGAATGAGGTACTGATTGTGGATGACCTGCCATGATCATACTGAATGGCGGTGCTGGCTCGAAGGGCTGAATGGCCTACTCCTGCACCTATTATCTATTGTCTATTGTCTATCCCATTTTTGTTAAGTGACTTTTGCAAAAACAATAAACGTTGAAGAACTGAACTTCTGTGAAGGTGCTGAGGAAAATTATTGCAATTGATGCCATCGAAACAAGGAATAGCAAATTCTAGTTTACCAATAAAAGACACAAAATGCTGGAGGAACCCAGTAGGTCAGGCAGAAGCCTGGAGAGTCAAGGGGTAGGTATGAGGTGGTGTCTGAGAGCTGTAGTCTGAAGAAAGATCCCAACCCCAAATGTCACCTATCCATGTTCTCCAAGGATGCTGCCTGACCCATTGAGTTACTCATGCATTGTGTGTCTATCATTTCTTAACAGGTTGAAACACCTTCCCACAAGAATTAATGTAACTTTCTATTTTAATAAAATATCATGAAGGATTTTGATGAGAAATTGATTGGTTTTGGAGATAATAATTGTGCAAATAATTGTGGATTCTTATTTTCCTCATGCATCATTTTATATAATTGTTTAGTATATCTTTGTATTTTAGCAACATTAAACATAGATTTTTACTGATTTGTTTTTTTACATTAACCACCCTCACTGATATTCTCTTAATTTATTATACTACCAAAATAAGCGTAAAATGTCAATGAAGATATAATGTGGCTAACAAATATGGTAATACATACATATCTTGTCATTATACTACGCCGTTCTTCATCGTTCATTGTGCTGAGCTTGGACTCATTGCGTGGAGATGTAGCAGTCAGAGTAACCAGTAGTACTATATGACCTTTTCCTTCTGAGAGGGCAAGGTCCAGTTTGTGTGTATGTTCCACACTTAGGCCTGATAAGTCAATTTGACACCTGCAAATAAAGTGTAAAATAATCAAATGTCCACCCATAATACTTGACCGTGGGGGAGAAATACTCAGTTAAATTGTTGTATTTCCTTTTTTTAAATTTTTTTATATTTTTATTAGAAACAAACATATTATGGTAAAATATAATTACATATTATAGTAAAAACTTTTCATGTATATCAATCATACATTATTAAAATTTTCAATTGTGGATTGATTCTGCTTCTAGTTTTTTTTATATAGATAGTAAATAAGAAAGAAAGAGAGAGAGAAAAAAAAAAGAATTGTGAATGTCAAAAAAGAAAAAAGAGTGGAATGAATTACTAATAATACGACATTCGGAGATAGGTTCGTATATTATAAAATATAACTTTTCATCTAGTCCTGAGTTCAAGCTTCAGTTAGGTTTCCGTGCCGAGCCAATCTATCCCTTCAAATAGTTAATGAATGGAAACCATATTTTAACAAAAAGTTCTTGTTTGTCCATTAAGACAAGTCTAATTCTTTCCAGATGTAGGGTCTCCGACATTTCCATAATCCACATTTTAATTGTGGGGGTTATAGGACCTTTCCAAAATTTTTTTATTAATTTTTTCCCAGTTATTATACTGTAGTCGAGGAAGTTTCTTTGGCTTGTTGTGATTGTTAAACTTTGTTCTGATACTCCAAGTATTATTAGTTTAGAGTCTGGATCCAATTTAGTAATAACAACTTCAGAAATTATTCCAAAAATGTCAATCCAGAAGTTTTAAATTTTTGTACAATTTGCAAAAGTTTGTGTTAAATTGGCTTCTAAGTGCAGACATTTATCACAGATAGGAGAAATGTGTGGGAAAATTCTATTTAGTTTTATTTTGGAGTAATGTAATCTGTGTAAAACGTTGAATTGTATTAAAGCATGTCTGGCATTTAACGAGCATTGATGTATATATTGCAGACTTTCGTCCCAAATATCTTTCTTTGTCCTTTACTTGTCCAAAATTGGGCAAGTAGTAGATAAACCTGGAATAAAATAAAAGCTATAAATACCAGCAGATCAGGCAGCGACCTTGGAGAGAGAAAGGAACAACAATAAGATTGTAGGTCCATAACTTTATCAAAGTGTATTGAACAGAATTTGTTACTCTTTCTTTCCCCAGAGATGCTATCTAATTTACTGACAATTTCCTACATTTTCTATTTTTAGTTCCTACTTTCAGCACATATCAGTGTGAAATCTTTGGATTCAGGCACTTTCAACAGAGGTGAGCCAAATCTAAGCCATACATGATATCTTCAAATGGTTGTAGTATTATAAGGAGAGAAGACACGAAAATCAAAACCATGAATCCGAACACATTCAGCCATGAGTCATAATGGTTTAAAATGGGGACATTTTGAACAATTCAGAATTTATGGAAAACTATAAATATTTTTTATATACACACATTTGTGAATCACAATAATTTTACCCAAAGCCAGTAAATCGATGATAATGGAAAACTCTAAATATTGGTGGTGACAGACGATAGTCTGGCAAAAATGATACATTGTTTCTGTCGTATATCATTGTAATAGTGTCTTACTGCAAGATACATATGCTATTAAAAATCATCTTGATCACAGAAAATTGCCTTGTATGTTTTGATAACAAAAGCACCCATATAGATCAAATATTCAATGGCGAAGCCAAACCATTTACGTAAATCACAAGCATCGTGTAAGGTTTTATATTACATATATCTTGGATTGCTTGGAAGGTGTTTTGGAGTTTCAGGGCAACAGAATTAAATTTCCTTTGCATCTGTCATTTCATTTTGTTACAACGGAGCTGTTTATCACAACCAAAATGAGACTCTATGGATTATTGGCAGCAAATCACCACAAAAAAATAATAAAGGGCCAGCTGTCTGATCAATAATGCATGGCACACTGGAATGGATGCTCCAAGTTAGGGTTTAATTATTCTGTTTGCCAGATCAAAGTCCAAGTTCAGTGAAATGTTACAATATGAAGTGAAGTCTATGAAAGTGCACCCAAAAAGTAAGCAGAAACAGTGAAGATGGTTCTGTTTAATCATTTCACTAATATTGAGCAATTGGACACAAGTGCCAAACCATCGGACATGAATACCTAAATAAAACTCTAAAGACCTCAAAATGCAAGGTGGAAGTAGAGTTGGAGGGGATGGTGGGGTTATGATAGGGAGTGAGGCAGGGGGCGCAACTGGATGCCTCTGTTTTTTGTTGAGTCCAAAAACAATTGTCACATGAGTTGAATGCCATTGAGGGCCTCATAAATCCAAGACATACTCAAACTATCAAAGTCAAAGTAGCCTTTATTGTCATTCAGACCTTTCGGTCTGAACGAAATTCCGTTGCCTTGCAGTCATACATATAATAAAAATGACAAAAACACACAATAAACACAGATTTAACATCCACCACTGTGAGTTCACCAGGCACCTCCTCACTGTGATGGAAGGCAAAAATCTTAAAATCCTTGTCTCTTCCCTCCTTGTTCTCCCTCTGCGCCGAGGCGATCCAGGCCTCCGATGTTGTGACCCCACTGGGTGATGGTAAGTCAGTCTGAATCCAAGTGCCGCAAACGGGCCGGTTCAAACTCCGTGGCCCAGGGCGGTCGAAGCTGCTGAAGCTGCCGCCCTCCAGTCCAGCGGACGAAGCTGTTACTGTGGGAGCTCCGTAAAAACAGGTCACCAACCTGTGACCTGCGACCTCCCGACAATGTCGTCCACTGGGCCCACGGCCGACTTCCTTCGAATGCGTGTATATTTGCTCCCTTACATTTTTATCCAAATTCACACTTCATGGAGTCAGAGCTGCTGGCATGTTTTCTGTGGTACACTTCAAGGTAACTTCAAATGCAAACTACAAGATGACCACTTATATTTTTGATGGCCAATTCATGGACAGAGATACATCAAAGAAATAGGCCCTTCCGCTCACTTGATCCATGCCAGTTCTCAATTACTCAAGTCCCCTCAGAAACTACTTCTCATCCAGATACACAAGCAGCAACTTACATTGGCCAACTACCCTGTTAATTCACACATCTTTAGGGTTTGGGAAGGACCAAGAGCATTCAGGGGAAATTTCAGCTCCTAAAATCAGGATTGAATGTGGATTTCTGCCGTTGTAAGGCAGAGGCCATTTCAGAAATGTTTAAAACATAAATCGCTAATTTTCTTTATCCAGATGGATACAGCAGCACCGTTTCCTGGTGAGTATAGAGCTAGGACATACATAGGGACTAAATTATATTGAATTAAGCAAATATATAGAGAGAAATAATGAAAAAAAATAGCAAATAACTTTGCTAAACAAACCTTTTAAATTATGGTTAATGATTGAGGCACATCAGGTATGCTAGTTACAGATGGCATAGAGCTGTGGGGCCAGATATATTGTATATCTGGTCATTCACACAATATTCCATGACTTCACTGGCAAGTCTTGGTGGGGTGGGGTTAGGAACAAGGAGTCAGATGTAGTAGGTTGATCTGACTCACAGATTTCAACTAGTTGGCAGTTCACTACAGAACTGTTGAATAACCCTCAGTGTGATCTGTCGCAGTAATTAATTCTGGAATAAAGGGGATGCACTATGTTAATCTTTCAGTTAAAAAATGTCTGAGTGTGTAAAAAAAAAGGAAATTATTGCAGACACTGGAAATGAGGAACAGGAAACAGAAAACACGAGAAATACATGGAAAGCGATGTAGAGTTGATGTTTCAGGTTCACAGCTTTTCATCAGAACCTCATTTCTCTCTCCACCAATGTTGAGTATCTCCAGAATTTTCTCCTGCCGTAACTTCGAGTGTTAACCAATTTCCTACTCGAGAAATTTATTTATTTTATAACAAAAACCACCATTTGAAGATGAAAGGGATTATATTATTCAATAATAATTTGTTAATGTTTCCACGCCACAGATTTTTTCCATACTGGCTCTCCCTTAAACACGTGACAATATTAACCCCACAGTTGATGTTAGATTGGAACACCTGCCTTTTATTAAAACAATGTTTGTTTCTGTTCCATTTTCAATACATTGCTTTGGTGATTTTCCTTATAATATAGTGCATGTATCTCAGATGCCAACTACTTGAGCTTTGCTCTTATCTTTTGGATCATCTTTGAAGCAAGTTGATTAAATCATAACATAATCATAACATCTATATATTTGCCTTGTTAATAAAAATAAAGTCTTAGGACCACACAAGACCATACTTTAAAAGCTCAAATGTTTTATCAGTCATATATATATATATAGATATATATATATAACTTGGACATAAACGTAGTGATTGGTTAGTAATAGCCTTGTCCCACGGTACGAGTTCATTCCAAGAGCTCTCCCGAGTTTAAAAAAAATCAAACTCGTGGTAAGCACAGAGAATGAACGTAGCGGGTACGTCGGAGCTCGGGGACGTCTCTTAGCGGCTCGTAACGCTAACGGCAGGTACTCGGGAAGACTCGCTAACGGCAGGTAAGCACGGGAAAACTCGTTAAGATTTTTCACCATGATGAAAAATGTCCACGAGAGCCCCGAGTACCGACGAGTGGCCATTACCGTAAATCTCCGATTTCGAATCAGGGCAAACTCGGGAGAGCTCTTGGAATGAACTTGTACTGTGGGACAGGGCTTTAAGTTTGGAGAAGATACCAAGGCTGCTGGGGTCCCGGATTGTGAAGAAGGCTGTTAAAGTATACAGTAGGGAACAGATAAGCCACAGACATAGGTGGAGAAATGACAGATGGAATTTAATCCAACCAAGTGCGAGGTGTACTTTGGGACGTCAAATTAGATTTTTTGTTTTAGTTTAGAGATGCAGCGTGGAATCCGGTCCTTTGGCCCACCTATTCTGCGCCGACTAACAATCACCCATACACTAATTTAATCCTCCACCCTACGCAAAATTTACAGAAGCCAATTACCCAACAAACTTGCATGACCTTGGAATGTGGGAAGAACCAAAGCACAAGGAAAAGACCCACGAGTTCACGGGGAGAACATACAAACTCAGTACAGGTCAGGATAAAACCCGGGTCTCTAGCGCTGAAAGGAAGCAACTCTACTGCTGCATCACTGTGCAGCACAATGTAATTTCAGATCCTGCTATTTTCTATATTGCATTCTCTCTATGTGAGTGTACACCAGACTTTTTCGTACCTTCACAGGGTATTTAACCACGCTCAAAATAGAATTTAATCGTAGTCATACCATTTTATAAAAATCAATAGAAAAGTGGGGATAGTAACTATGTGGTTGATAGATCATGATGAGTGCATGGAACACGCTGCCTGGGGTGGTGGTTAAGGCAGATATGATTGTGACATCATGGAGACTTTTAGATAGGAATATGGATATGCAGAGAATGGAAGGAGAATGGATTATATGCAGGTAGGGAAGTGTTGCCCTTGGCATCAGGTTCAGCACAGACATTGTGGCCAAAGGGCCTGATCTTGCCCTACCATGTTCTATTTTCTATTCTAGCTTTTAAGAGTGCAACATGGCTGATTACAAGCACATGATTTGTTAATACTGAAAGGCTGATCAACCTTGACTGGAGAGGGTTTCTGTGATGTGGAAGACATCCTGCCTGGTTCCTGTGCCAAAGGGGACGCGCCCCAGCTTCTCCAATGACTACAGACCGGTGGCGCTGACTTTGCACATCATGAAGTCCCTGGAGAGGCTGGTGCTCACTCACCTGCGACCCCCTGGTTAATGAGTTGGTAGTGGACTTTAAGAGGAGAGGAACACCCCTGCCCTGTCTCCATCAATGGTGTGGATGCGCAGTTTACCAGAGAGTTCAAATACCTGAGAGTGTACCTGGACAGTAAACTGGACTGGTCCAGGGATGCTGAGGCCCTGTACAAGAAGAGCCGTCTGTACTTTTGAGAAAGCTACGCTCCTTCAATGTTTGCAGTGGTAGCCAGTGCCATCTTCCTTGCTGCCGTGTGCTGGGGCAACAGGGCAAAGGCTGCGGACACCAATATGCTCGACAAACTAATGAGGAAGGTTGGCTCTGTCCTGGGGGCAGAGTTGGATTCTTGGGAGGTGGGTTTGAAGGGGAGGATGCTCCTCAAACTGCGGAGCATCCTGGACAATATAGCTCACCCCCTCCATGACACACTGGTCAACCTGAGGAGTACCTTCAGCAACAGACTGGTTCCACCAAGATGCAGGACAGAACACCACAGGAGATCCTTCTTCCCTGTGGCTATCAAACTTTACAACTCCTCCCCCTTCTGTCGTGGGGTCGACTGAGACTGAGACTGCCACCACCCCCCCCCCCCCCACCCCAACCATCTCCTCAATCTTATCACATCCCCAAAGCCTTACCACTCATCACTTTATTCATGTATTTTGTGTTTTTATGACTATTGGCAAATTAATTTCTCTCCTGGGATAAATAAAGTTATTTCGTATCGTATCATATTGTATCAATTGATTACTGTAAACTCCATAACTATATAGTTACTGTCCCCACTTCTATTGATTTAAAAACAATTGTATGACTAGGATTAAATTCTATTTTGAGCAAGATTAAATTCCCTGTGGAGGTCTGATAAAGTCTGGTGTGCACTTACCATATTTCCCGGCAATGAAGACGCTATTTTTTACCCCAAAATAAGGCACAAAAATTTACCTGCATCTTGGAGGCTGAAGGTAAGGTTGTTAGCCAAGAAAGATAGACTTGAGCTTACTCCTGTGTCCGCGCGATCAAGGGACCAATTGAGGTTACTCGCGCTGACATAGCAGTAAGCTCCACCGCCTGCTGTCTTGTTATCCATCGCTCGCTGACCCGTTCAGCTCTATGAGCGGGCCGGCAGAAGGCGCTGATGTGGCGGCTGGTTCTGCTGTCCGGTCCTGGCAGCCGCTCGCAGCCACCCGAGCTACTTCCCTTCCCGGACACAATGCGGTGGCTCCGCGCCCGGAGCGCAGCGGCAGCGGTGAGTAAGTGACTTGCTGGCATGATCCCCGACCCCCTCCTTCTCAACGCTCCTGCCTGTGCTGACCTGGGCCAGGATCCCCACACGCTTTGAAAGGAACTCTCACCCCAATTGGTCCCTTGAACTAGTATTGGCATTCAACAAGATCACAACTGATTCAACTTCTCCCATGTGCTCCTGTTTTTCCCACCATCTCTCCACCTGCCATCACCCCCCACCCCCCACCCCATTCAGAATGGAGGAGATCTGGAAGCCTTGGACAAATTGAATTGTTACTTTCTTTATTTTATTTTTTATTTTTTATTATTCTGAGCGTAAGAAATGTTATGTCCCACCAGCCTTTTTTCAAAATTTAGCAACTCAAAATGGGGTGCATCTTCGACGCAAGTGTGTCTTCATTGCCGGGAAATATGGTACATAGGAAGAATGCAATATAGAAAATTACAATATGGGACTGAAATTACTTGATTGTCTTTAATTTCTTGTCAGCCAGAATTTACACATTACACAAATGAAATCAGATTTAATTATCCCAAAACTTATTAAAGAGAAAAGGTCACAGCGGATAATTGGACTGGCGATTTTGATCTTCTGAAGTTGCAGTAAGATTTTCCAAAGCCTCATTATCACATTAATATACTGTTGCAATAACCTTTATCATTAAGTGATGGCAACTAATTATTTGTCACAGTCACTTTGTCCTCTTAGTCTTTAGCCATCTACACAATCCTAACAAAGCTCAATGGAAGTTGAAGAAACAACACCTCAACTTCTGACCAGTCACACAGTAGCCTTTCAAACTAAACAGTGAATTAAAACGTTTCAAATGATCAATCACTCCAGTTTTGTATTTCACATTTCCAGCATTCAGTCCAGATGATTTCATAATTCTTTTACCTCCATATAACCATATAACCATATAACAATTACAGCACGGAAACAGGCCATCTCGACCCTTCTAGTCCATGCCGAACACGTATTCTCCCCTAGTCCCATATACCTGCACTCAGACCATAACCCTCCATTCCTTTCCTGTCCATATAACTATCCAATTTATTTTTAAATGATAAAAACGAACCTGCCTCCACCACCTTCACTGGAAGCTCATTCCACACAGCCACCACTCTCTGAGTAAAGAAGTTCCCCCTCATGTTACCCCTAAACTTCTGTCCCTTAATTCTGCCTTTGTTTTCACCATTTTGCAGCCAGCACTACCACCACTTGTGATGTGCCATCTCCCTTGGTCTCAAACCTGTCATAGACCTAACAAAAGACAAAGTGCTGGTGTAACTCATCAGGTTGGGCTGCATCTGAGAATGTGAATGGGTGACGTTTCGGGTCAGAACCCTTCTTCGGACTTCAAATCACCTATTCACACTGTGGACAAGATTGTAGACACTAGGCAAGATTGAAAGCAACACTTTCTGCTCTAATCGCTGATCTCTATTCTAGCCATCCACCTGCCTATTAAAACTCCGCTCTCGCCTGTGTCGACCTATTACCTGCCACACTTCATTCTGCCGCTTCGCTCTTCCCAGCTTTCTTTTCCTCCCCCTCACCCCTCCCCCCCCCCCCCCCCCCCCACCCCACAATCAGTCTGAAAACGGGTCCCGACCCAAAACATGACCAATCCATGTTCTGCAGAGATGCTGCCTGACCTCGCTGAGTTATTCTAGCAGTTTGTATCTTTTATTTTGTATTTCCAGTATCTGCAATACGTTTCCATTGGCTCATCAAATCTCAACTATCTCTCAGTACGGAGGTACACAAACATGCTGGAGAAACTCAGCGGGTGCAGCAGCATCTATGGAGCGAAGGAAATAGGCAACGTTTCGGGCCGAAACCCTTCTTCAGACTCAGTACGCATGTGTGTGTGTGTGCGTGTGTGTGTGTGTGTGTGTGTGTGTGTGTGTGTGTGCGTGTGTGCGTGTGTGTGTGTGTGTGTGTGTGACAATGCTTAGACTGTCATTTTGTCGTAGGTTTCAGTCATTTTATGACCTTACCCCTCCTCCCTATTGTACCTCTTCCAGCCTTGTACACTTCACCAGCATTAAGTGCACATTTTAGTTTCTTAAATCCTTCTACTGTTGAGTTCTTTAATTCTGCAGTTCTCTTCTTGAATCTCTGCATCTTGTGACCTCTCACTCTTTTTTTAAGATACTTCCTAAAATCTCCTTCTTTGATCATGCATTTGGTCGCCTGTTTTACCTTTCTTTTGGCCCATGTCAAATTTTGTTTATGTTCCAATGAACTGCCTGGGGATAGTTCACTACATATTTCACTACATATAAAAGCATCCTGTTTTTATTGTGATTAATGTCACAGTGCTGAGTGTTACACAGAGGTAATGCCTTCCTCAGCAAAGCTTCAACTTAATGGCACCACAGCCACAAAATGAAGGTCACACACAGGGGGTCCAATGTCTTTGCAAAATCGTTACGTCCATGGTGAGAAAAATATGGAGCACAATGTTAATATTCCTCCTTAAAGATCATCTTTATTTCCCTTGACTTTCAATTGGTTCTTTTCTTGACGTACAGTAATTGAATATCACTGTGGGAATTGTGGGAATTCAAAACTATATTGATGGGATGCAATTAATTCCCATCTTTATCTGTACAATCATTCCACATTCCACTTGTTGTTAACAGCAGCTCCTAATGGAATCCAATAATTCAAACATGAGGCAGTTAATTGACATATTTGTTGCTCATAAGTGCATCCATCTAAACTGGGGAGATTAGAGAAGCAATCAACTGATTCTGGTGGGTGAAAACAAACAGAAATTTGATCCCTCTGGAGAGTCTAGACAATTTTCACAGTATCTGTTGTCCTTTTAACAACAAAAACATTGAAGAACAGGCCTGGATTTCTTAGATGAATGATTTGATGACTCCTGGTAATTATTTGCAAGGATCCATCTGTTCTGTTTTACTGGAACCAAATTAGGAAATGGATGGAGCGGAACATTGTGATTTGAACATGTAGATGTCACCAACTACACCCAACATGAAGATTTTGTGAAAGAAAATTGCTCTATCAATTAACTATGTAATTCTCCTGTCAGTATGAATGCACATCAGAAAATTGTACTTATATTGTGCTTCTAACACATTTGGACTTCCCAGAGAACATCTCCAGGAAAAATGTGAATGCAAACAGATAGAATGAATAAATACTATTTTATATTTATTGAATTTCTAATGGATGGGAAAGTTCCAGTAAAGCACTACTTCTGACCTCAAATTGCTTGGTGCCTACAATTAGTGTTTAACCATGAGCTAGAACTACATAGTGCTTCTTTTCTTACATTCTTCCTTTCATATTTATTTAAGAATACTCTAACAAAAAAGTCCATATCAGTAATGTTCGAGTAAACTCAAATAAATGGTCATTTGGAGGTCATTTGGAGGTAATTTATGGAGGTCATTTAAGACTGACGTGAGAAAAAACTTTTTCACCCAGAGATGGAATTTATGGAATTCCCTGCCACAGAGGGCAGCGGAGGCCAAGTCACTGGATGGATTTAAGAGAGAGTTAGATAGAGCTCTAGGGGCTAGTGGAGTCAAGGGATATGGGGAGAAGGCAGGCACGCGTTATTGATAGGGGACGATCAGCCATGATCACAATGAATGGCGGTGCTGGCTCGAAGGGCCGAATGGCCTCCTCCTGCACCTAGTTTCTAAATATATACAAATTAGTTTCCATGCCATCTAAACAACGCGTTGGCATCAATTTTGTGTGTTTGTCATTTGTCCATCCTGCAAGAAGGTGTATATGACTCAATGTGTCTGTGATACACATCTTACTACTTGAGGTTTGGAAATCTATGTATTATATGTCTGCAAACACAGAACCCAGTCATTGCAATCTCTTCAAGGTGTTTGTGTTCAGAGTGCAGACGTAGCCTCATCCCATGTGTATACTGATGAACCTCTCAAGCCCCAGTGTCACAGCCAAAAGCTTTTGATATCAGAGGAGCATGTCTCAGTACCTTTCAAAGATCTGCTTGCAAGTGCTATGGTTACCTTGCTCAAACACCCATTTCAGATAAGAGCTGTCATCCAAGTAGCTTCAGAATTGGGTATCACTGGCACTGCCGCAAACTAAGTCACACTTCTCTCTCCGACAACTTTATATTACACTAAGTCGATGGACTATTTTCTTGCAGATATCCATTTAAATCCTTTCTTTTTTTTGTCTCACTGATTCACGCACTTCATTCTACTCCTCACTGAACATTAACACAAGTGTTCATAAGATGAACTTTAATACAAGTGTACCTCAAGGCTATGTAATTAGTCCCCACTCTTTTCACCCATGTCAGTTATTAAAGATGGGATAGCAGCACATTTGGAAAGAGGTGAAATCATTGGACAAAGTCAGCATGGATTTATGAAAGGTAAATTATGTCTGACGAATCTTATAGAATTTTTCGAGGATGTAACTAGTAGAGTGGATAACCAGTGGATGTGTTATGTCTGGACTTTCAGAAGACTTTCGACAAGGTCCCACATGGGAGATTAGTATACAAACTTAAAGCACATGGTATTGGGGGTTCAGTATTGATGTGGATAGAGAACTGGCTGGCAAGGCTCAGTGCTGGGACCCCAGCTATTTACAATATATATTAATGATTTGGACGAGGGAATTGAATGCAACATCTCCAAGTTTGCGGATGACATGAAGCTGAGGGGCAGTGTTAGCTGTGAGGAGGATGCTAGGAGGCTGCAAGGTGATTTGGATAGGCTGGGTGAGTGGGCAAATGCATGGCAGATGCAGTATAATGTGGATAAATGTGAGGTTATCCACTTTGGTGGCAAAAACAGGAAAGTAGATTATTATCTGAATGGTGGCCGATTAGGAAAAGGGGAGATGCAACGAGACCTGGGTGTCATGGTACACCAGTCATTGAAAGTAGGCATGC
This sequence comes from Amblyraja radiata, assembly GCF_010909765.2. Taxonomy (NCBI): domain Eukaryota; kingdom Metazoa; phylum Chordata; class Chondrichthyes; order Rajiformes; family Rajidae; genus Amblyraja; species Amblyraja radiata. The sequence goes on from NC_045958.1 coordinate 11,655,996, forward strand.
AGGTGCAGCAGGCAGTGAAGAAAGCAAATGGTATGTTAGCATTCATAGCAAAAGGATTTGCGTATAGGAGCAGGGAGGTTCTACTGCAGTTGTACAGGGTCTTGGTGAGACCACACCTGGAGTATTGCGTACAGTTTTGGTCTCCTAATCTGTGGAAAGACATTCTTGCCATAGAAGGAGTACAGAGAAGGTTCACCAGACTGATTCCTGGGATGTCAGGACTTTCATATGAAGAAAGACTGGATAGACTCGGCTTGTACTCCCTAGAATTTAGAAGAATGAGGGAGGATCTTATAGAAACGTACAAAATTCTTAAGGGGTTGGACAGGCTAGATGCAGGAAGATTGTTCCCGATGTTGGGGAAGTCCAGAACAAGGGGTCACAGTTTAAGGAAAAGGGGGATATCTTTTAGGACCGAGATGAGAAAAACATTTTTCACACAGAGAGTGGTGAATCTCTGGAATTCTTTGCCACAGAAGGTAGTTGAGGCCAGTTCATTGGCTATATTTAAGAGGGAGTTAGATGTGATCCTTGGGGCTAAAGGTATCAGGGGGTATGGAGAGAAGGCAGGTACAGGATACTGAGTTGGATGATCAGCCATGATCATATTGAATGTCAGTGCAGGTTCGAAGGGCCGAATGGCCTACTCCTGCACCTATTTTATATGTTTCTATGTGTGGCTAAGAATAGCTCCCATGTCATTAATAATTTGCTGAGGACACCACTGGTGTTGGCCAGATGAGTTAGCTTACACAAGAGCAAATGGTTGAATGGTGCTACAACGACAACTTCTCACCCAACGTCAACAAAATGAAGGAACTGACTATTGACTTCACAAAGGGAAAGTTGGGTAGCCATGTGCTAGTTTTTAGTTCTGGGTGGGTGGTGGGAGAGTTAGCAGTTTCAAATTGCTGGGTGTTAATACCTCATATAATTTGTTCTAGGTCCATCACATAAATGTAATCATGAAGGCAGCACACCATCACTTCTACTTTCTTAGAAGTTCAAAGAGATTTTTAATATCACAAAATCTTCTTTCAAGATAGGACAGATTTGGAGGGATATGGACCAAATGTGGGCAGGTTGGACAAGTGTAGCTGGGACATGTTGGCCGGTGTGGGCAAGTTGGGCTGAAGAGCCTGTTTCCACACTGTATCACGCTATGACTCTAAGATTCTACAGTGCTCTGTAGAAAGTATCCTGACTGGTTGCATTGTGGCTTTGTCTGGCAATTCCAGTGCACAGGAACAGAAGAGGCTGCAGTGAGTGGGTTCGGAATGCTCCATCATGGGAACAACCCTACCCACTACCAAAAGCACCTTCATGTGGCACTGGCACAGAAAGGTCAGATTCGGAATGGGATGGAGAGTTGAAGTGCTGAGCCACAGGGAGATCAGGTTGGTTAATGCGGTGAAACGATCGCCAAGCCTACGCTAGGTCTCACCGATGTAGATCAGCTGACATCTACAGCAGCGGATGCAATACATGAGGTTGGAGGAGTTGCAGGTGAACCTCTGTCGCACCTGGAACAGCTGCTTGGGTCCTTGAAGGTCCATTAACCAACCTGATCTCCCTGTGGCTCAGCACTTCAACTCCCCCTCGCATTCCGAATCTGACCTCTCTGTCCTGGGCCACCGGTAATTGGAGGAGCAGCACCTCATATTGCGCTTGGGCAGTTTGCACCCTAGCGGCATAAACATTGTCTTCTCCAATTTCCGGTAGCCCTTGCTGTCTCCTCCCTGCAGTTTTCACCCTACAGACATAAACATTGACCTCCAATTTCCAGTAGCCTTTGGTGTCTCTTCCCCTTCTCAGCTCTCCCTCAGCCCTCTGGCCCCTCCTCTTCCTTTCTCCTTTCTTCTCATACATCAGTCTGAAGAAGGGTTTTGGCCGGAAACATTGCCTATTTCCTTCGCTCCATAGATGCTGCTGCACCCGCTGAGTTTCTCCAGCACTTTTGTCTACCTTCAATTTTCCAGCATCTGCAGTTCCTTCTTAAACAGACTGATATTGACATTGGTTTATTCAGTGAAAAACTTTGTTTGCGTGCTATCCATGAAACTCATACTATGCATGACTACAATCAAATTACTAAACAAGTACAACAGGCAGCGCAAAAAGAAAAGTACCAGAAAATAGTGTTACAGCATTGTAACGTTATGGTTGCAGAGAAAGTGCAGATGAAAGGAAAATGTGCATGGACCACAATAAAGTAGGTAGAAGATCAGGCCTCCACCCTTAGCGGATGAACACTTATTGACAGCTATTACATCCTGAGATTCCTGCAGCAGCCTGCACAATCGTAATCATACCTCCGCAACGGAACATCACAGAGCGCCTCTTACACTACCATGGACTCTTTTGCATTAATGTCTCATTTTTAGTCCTTTTTTCTTTTCGCTGTCTTGTATAACTTTTGTATAAAATTTATGCAGAATTCACTGATGTCTCATGTTTCATGTCTCATGTTTAGTTTTTTTTTCACTGTCTTGTAAAACCTCTGTGTAAAATGTATGCAGGATTTATGTTTTTGTGTGTTGTCCAAGTCTAGGTGGCTGTGCTGCTGCTGCAAGCAACATTTTCATTGTACCTGTATGGCACTGTACTTGTGCATACGAGAACAAACTCGAGCTGACTAGGCTTTGCATTTTCATTGTTGCTTAAACTGTACTAAATCTGGTTTGAGTCGCCCTGTGGTGACAAGGACCACAGAGTAGGTATCCTGTATGGAGAGGAACAACATTTCAGCTGTTCTTCATTGTAGACCTTCGGACTATAGAGGTTCAGCGCAGAAACAGCCCTTTCAGCCCACCAAGTCCGCATCGACCAGCGATCACCTTATACACTAATGCCCCTGTCCCACTTAGGAAACCTGAACGGAAACCTCTGGAGACTTTGTGCCCCACCCAAGGTTTCCGTGCGGTTCCCGGATTTTTTGTCAGTCTCCCTACCTGCTTCCACTACCTGCAACCTCTGGCAACCACCTGCAACCTCCGGGAACCGCACGGAAACCTTGGGTGGGGCGCAAAGTCTCCAGAGGTTTCCGTTCAGGTTTCCTAAGTGGGACAGGGGCATTACTCACAGTTACAGGAATTGACCTACTGATCAATGGTCCTGTAGCCACCACACGCATTGTTGAATCCAATCCCTCAATGTGTCGCTGAGTTGCTTTTGAATTTGGAATCTATCAGCTCTTGGACCAGTGGGCAGCCACTAGTACCGGTATCCAACCAACAGTTCCGCATCTATTGATTAAGGATCTCATCGTTGCCATGGCATCTTTCTGCCTGCAACAGCCTGTCAATCTCCAAAGACAAGAATATCACCCAATATCATATTTGTGCCAGCAGACCCTTCAAATATTAGAGTCAACACCTTTTGTGCATCAGTAACCCCAAAAGTCAGAGCCATCATTATTTCCCTAAATGTATATTGAAGTTTGTTAAAAACAAACTCTCGTTATTGAGTTCTGTAGTCTATCAGTAACATCTGGAATACAGAAGATTTGGCAGAATATCTTCAATCTTCTTCCTGGACATCTGTCCAGTGGTTATTCAAATCATTCTATTACCATGTTGAACCTGAGCTAGTTTGACCCATTCACAAACATAAGGTTTGATGCTTAAAGGATAGGAATGGCCACTCCTACAATGATCTCTTTCCCTGCTAGTCTCTCAAGATCAGTTTTCAGTTTATTTGAAACCTATTTGACACCTGGTGGAACATGTCCTGGAGAATGTACTACCTGTTGCCTACTCTCATCTGGCTCCAGTGGCATTTTCTTTCTTGCTTCTTGCTTTCTAGTTCTTCAAACACACCTGCAAATCAATCCAGCAGCTTCTTTCTGTTGAATTAGAACCTGCATCTGAAGTATTTTGTACTACCATCTCCGTACTGTTATTATTCCAGGCTACATAACTCCCAAGTTCTCAACAATGGTTACAAACTACATTTTGTATTTCTTTTCATTCTTTGAATATTTTTGTTGTCGGCTTACATTTGATTAAGGAAACCACAATTGCACAATTGTACCTTGTTAGCTCTCATTATATTTCTTAAGCTACCTTCCTACCACTGGGTGGCGCCTGAAATGGCCGCCTTGCCAACGGTCTCTCGACCCTTCTCTGTTTTTATTATTTTAAGTCATCTTAAATGTATGTTTTAATGTTTCTTGGTATGTTTTATGTGGGGGGTTGGATCGGGGGAATCTTTTTTCAGCCACTTCCCACAATGGAGATGCAATTTTTTTCTGTCGCATTTCCGTCCCCCCCTGCGGCCTACAATGTAGAGTGGTACGGCCTTTCCTGGGGACCGGCCCGGAGCTTCAAGCCGCCATCGCAGAGCGGGCGATCCTTTGCCGAGGATCGCCAGCGAAAGCGCTCCAACCGCGAAGCCTGTGGACTTTAACACCGTGAAGCCCGCGGTCTCCGGTAAGAAGAGGCCGACTCAAGAACTCCATGTCGTAGAGTGTTCCGATCCGTCCCGATGCCAGAGTTTCCATCATCCCGACGCGAGGGCTTGGACATCGGACCATCGGCAGCGGCGAACTGCGGTGGGATCAAAGGCCCCGACCACCAGGGGTGAACAAAGATGACTGAACTTTATTGCCTTCCAACACAGTGAGGAATGTTAATTCCACTGTGGTGGATGTTTATGTTAAATTTTATTTGATATGGCTGTGTGTTTTGTTGTTTTTCACTTAGTATGGCTGTATGGTAACCCAAATTTCACTGTAACTTAATTGTTTAAGTGACAATAAACGCGAACTTGAACTTGAACTAGAAATAAAATTGCACCTTACATATACCATACTTCTCAATTTCAATTTTCAATTAAAAACTTTATTGGCATGATAAAAAAACATTGTTATATTGCCAAAGTAAAAAACATGACACATGTTTAAAATGCATAAGTATAAATACAAGTATACAGTGCATGGATAGATATGTCCCTGTACATAAACTCGCAATAGGCCTATAGCCCTTTATTGATTGCTACATGTTCTTGCAGCTGTAAGCAGTACAACACAATAGCAAGTTTAGCAATTCAATATTAATTTCTTCGTTTTAGTTAATGTCAATTAGTGTGTGCGTACATATCTGCATATTGGTCATTCACCGTCTCTCAGGTTATGGCATGCTGTTACGTATTGTGCACCAAGATGTGCCGTATTTCCTTCGCCAAGGATTATTCTTAGTTTTGATGTATCATCTAGTTCTTTAAAATCAGGGGTTGCCACACTGAGTTTGTCAAAGTATGCTTTCCTTGTTTTGTCAATTTGTTTTGCATTTTAGGAGGAAGTGCACCTCTGTTTCAACCTCATCTGTCAAACAGTGGCCGCATATTCTGTTTTCTCTTGGTTGAAATATGCACATCTCTTCCTTCTCTTTCCATAGTAGTTAAGATCTATTTTGGCTATGCTGCCCCCCCCCCCTCATCCCAGTTCACTTGTTCCACTTCCTCTCCACCAGGAACATTGTGAACTGGCCATGTCCCTTTACTGGTCCTCTGCCTCCTACTAGTTCTTTTGAAGGAAAGATGATTCACTTTTTTTGCCTTTCTGCCATTCCATTCTTTGTTGTGACACACTGTTGCTGTTGCTCCTGTACTTTTGTTTGAATGCAGAGGCAGAATTGTATAGTCCACCAGCAAACTCATCAACTCTAGCTTTGGACAGTCTGGAGGTCACACAGGATTTGACAAACTTTGCCAAGTTTAAGTTTGTTTCTGTTAACATGCTCCCTCAACCCCACAACTCCAATTTCACACGCAATCCTGTCATGTATTACCATGTCCCGCAGATCTCGTACAATTTATTCAGTCGAGTAGGTGTTCAAAATATGAAACAAAACAAAGCTGGAGATGCTCAGCCAGTGAAAGAAACATCAGAGGAAGAAAAAAGGTCAACATTTCGGCTCAATGACCTTTCATTATTCATCAAATGTCTCCTGATTTTCTCTCCATCCCCTGAAAAAAAACATTTTCACTGTCTCATTGTGTTGGAATAAATTTCAAATGCTCCAAGAATCTGTCCCAGCATCTCATTGGTAGGCCTGGTTATTCAGTAATTATTTACCTCTCTTAATACAGATTCAACAGCATCTTCATTTTTTCTCCCCTTCATTATCCATAACCAATTTCTCGAGGCACAACATTTCTCTTTCCATCATTACTAATCACATAACACATTATTTGGATTAAAATCCAATTGCCGAGTGATTTTATCTGCTCCAACCTCCAACACCAAGATTAATGATGGAGGTCTTATGGAATGACCAAGTATTGGACAATCATATAACCATATAACCATATAACAATTACAGCACGGAAACAGGCCATCTCGGCCCTTCTAGTCCATGCCGAACACGTATTCTCCCCATGTCCCATCCACCTGCACTCAGACCATAACCCTCCATTCCTTTCCCGTCCATATAACTATCCAATTTATTTTTAAATGATAAAATCGAACCTGCCTCCACCATCTTCACTGGAAGCTCATTCCACACAGCTACCACTCTCTGAGTAAAGAAGTTCCCCCTCATGTTACCCCTAAACTTCTGTCCCTTAATTCTCAAGTCATGTCCTCTTGTTTGAATCTTCCCTACTCTCAGTGGGAAAAGCTTATCCACGTCAACTCTGTCTATCCCTCTCATCATTTTAAAGACCTCTATCAAGTCCCCCCTTAACCTTCTGCGCTCCAAAGAATAAAGACCTAACTTGTTCAACCTTTCTCTGTAACTTAGTTGCTGAAACCCAGGCAACATTCTAGTAAATCTCCTCTGTACTCTCTCTATTTTGTTGACATCCTTCCTATAATTAGGCGACCAAAATTGTACACCATACTCCAGAATTGGCCTCACAAATGCCTTGTACAATTTTAACATTACATCCCAACTTCTATACTCAATGCTCTGATTTATAAAGGCCAGCACACCAAAAGCTTTCTTTACCACCCTATCTACATGAGATTCCACCTTCAGGGAACTGTGCACAGTTATTCCCAGATCCCTCTGTTCAACTGCATTCTTCAATTCCCTACCATTTACCATGTACGGCCAATTTTGATTTGTCCTGCCAAAATGTAGCACCTCACACTTATCAGCATTAAACTCCATCTGCCATCTTTCAGCCCACTCTTCCGACTGGCATAAATCTCTCTGTAGACTTTGAAAATCTACTTCATTATCCACAACACCACCTATCTTAGTATCATCTGAATACTTACTAATCCAATTTACCACACCATCATCCAAATCATTGATGTACATGACAAACAACAGTGGACCCAACACAGATCCCTGTGGCACCCCACTAGTCACTGGCCTCCAACCTGACAAACAGCCATCCACCATTACTCTCTGGCATCTCCCATTCAGCCACTGTTGAATCCATCTTGCTACTCCACCATTAATACCCAACAATTGAACCTTCTTAACCAATCTTCCATGAGGAACCTTGTCAAAGGCCTTACTGAAGTCCATATATACTACATCCACAGCTTTACCCTCATCAATTTCCCCGAGTAACCTCTTCAAAAAATTCAAGAAGATTAGTCAAACATGACCTTCCAGGCACAAATCCATGTTGACTGTTCCTAATCAGACTCTGTTTATCCAGATGCTTATATATATTATCTCTAAGTATCCTTTCCATTAATTTGCCCACCACTGACGTCAAACTAACAGGTCTATAATTGCTAGGTTTACTCTTAGAACCCTTTTTAAACAATGGAACAACATGCGCAGTACGCCACTCCTCCGGCACTATTCCCGTTTCTAATGACATTTGAAATATTTCTGTCATAGCCCCTGCTATTTCTACACTAACTTCCCTCAATGTCCTAGGGAATATCCTGTCCGGACCTGGAGACTTATCCACTTTTATATTTCTCAAAAGTGTCAGTACTTCCTCTTCTTTGAATCTCATAGTTTCCATAGCTACTCTACATGTTTCCCTTACCTCACATAATTCAATATCCTTCTCCTTGGTGAATTACGAAGAAAATAAATTGTTCAATATCTCCCCCATCTCTTTTGGCTCTGCAGATAGCTGTCCACTCTGACTCTCTAATGGACCAATTTTATCCCTCGTTATCCTTTTGCTATTAATATAGCTGTAGAAACCCTTTGGATTTACTTTCACCTTACTTGCCAAAATAACCTCATATCTTCTTTTAGCTTTTCTAATTTCTTTCTTAAGACATTTACATTCTTTATACTCCTCAAGCACCTCATTTACTCCATACTGCCTATAATTATTGTAGATCTCTCTCTTTTTCCGAACCAAGTGTCCAATTTCCCTTGAAAACCATGGCTCTTTCCAATTTTTACTATTTCCTTTCAACCGAACAGGGACATAAAGATTCTGTACTCTTAAAATTTCACCTTTAAATGTCCTCCATTTCTCTTCCACATCTTTCCCATAAAACAAACTGTCCCAATTTACTCCTTTTAAATTATTTCGCATCTCCTCAAAGTTAGCCTTTCTCCAATCAAAAATCTCAACCCTAGGTCCAGTTCTGACCCTCTCCGTAATTATATTGAAGCTAATGGTATTGTGATCACTGGTCCCGAACTGTTCCCCAACGCATACCTCTGCCACCTGACCCATCTCATTTCCTAACAGGAGGTCCAGCACCGCCCCTTCTCTAGTAGGTACCTCTATGTATTGCTGCAAAAAACTATCCTGCACACATTTTACAAACTCCAACCCATCCAGCCCATTTACAGAATGTGTTTCCCAGTCTATGTGTGGAAAATTGAAATCTCCCACAATCACTACCTTGTGCTTACTACTAATATCTGCTATCTCCTTACATATTTGCTCTTCCAATTCTCATTCCCCATTTGGCGGTCTATAATACACCCCTATAAGTGTTGCTACCCGACAGATCACGACAGATTGTTGGTAATATTTATTCTTAGGAACTTGAAGCTCTTAACCATTTCTGCTTTGGCACCATTGATGCTGATTGGGGCATGTACTGTGTGCACGAGTGCTGGTCATGTGCTGATGAACACTGTGGAGTCTGTCATCGGGCTGGCCCATGGTTGAACAGTGAGCACGGGATGTGCAGTCTGTCACTTCCTGAACCTGGTTGAAGCCTGACTTCTGAACAAATCTGCCTGTATCTCCTGTTGGTCTCCAGTCGTAAATCAAGAAAACAAAATTCCCTTCCGGACCTCTGTGAATTACAAATGCAGTAATAGGCTGAAAACAGTACCGTTGAAATTATCTGGAACATAAGGAGTTCTGGGTTACTGTGACCTTCACCTCTACACGTCCACTTGCAAATTTGCAGAAGTGAAATGCAGACCTAGTGGATCGGGGAACAATGAATTCAGGTGGTGCTCTGACGACAGAATGCTGGTGCACATAGTGTGACAGTACCTCCACCCTCACGTGCTGCTCTGATTTCAATCATCGACAATAAGGCCAGGAGAAGCCAACAATCAGCATCATAAACAGTGCCTGGCTGCTGGATAACACTGACATCCTGGACAGAGTTCCTGTTTGAGCTGAGGCTACAGCCAAAAGAACAACAGCTGTGTCCAATTAGCTGTTATTGGATTTGGCCCACCTGCACCACATCCTCCCTTAAAAACCAAGGCAATTCCAGCCAGCAAGGAAGGAAAAGGGTAGCAAGTGAGAGATGGAAGAGAGTAGCAAGTGAGAGAGAAGGTGTAAGAGAAAGGAAGGAGGGAAAGAAAGAAAAAAGAGAGGAAGGGAGAAAAAATTGGGCGCCTCCCTACCTGCTGTGTCTCCTTTTGCAAACTGGAGGAAGACTGAACTGTCAGAACAAATCTGGGACTGCCAGTTTCTCTTCAAGACCGAGCTTCTGTGATATGCCCTAGACAGCCAGCATCTCATTTGAGGCCAAGACTGAATGGCTAGGGCAAACCTGAGATTGCTAGTGCCTCCTCACCTGCCCACAGACAACGAGGGACCACGGTCACACTCAGCGTTAAAGACTGAGATGACCGGATAAGCCTGAGACTGCCACAGCTTCTCTTTAAGGGCAGAGTTGCTGGGACAAGCCCAAGATTGCTAACACCTCCTTCAAGGCAAAGACCGAGACCTGAACTGAGCTGCCAGGCCAGGCCTGAGACTGCCAGCATCTCCTTTTGAGGCAAGAGTAAACTACAGGGACAAGCATGATATGGATGCCCCATCTCATTCGAGTCCAAAATGCATCATGCAGCTTATTGTCTCCTGTGGGCTAAATTAATAGGGTTACATCTATCTAGGAACCGATTACATATGCGCTGGAATCCAGATCTAGCAGAAATCAGTTGTTTTCAAGCCTCACCTGTCTTTAACAGAGATCAGGAAGAATTTGTCAAAAGTTCATCAGTCTTCCAAGTAAAACCATACATCATTGAAATTGTGTCATATTGTTGTACTGCGTAGAAACAGGCTCTTGACCCACCGCTTCTATGCCAGCCATCGTCCATACTCATTCTAATCTCACTTCCTTATTCCCTCACCTTAGAAATCTCTACCATAAGAAACGGAAACCAGTTATCTACCTTATCATGTGCACCAAGAGTCGAGAGTCCTATTGTCATGTGTCCCAGATATGACAATGAAATTCTTGCTTGCTGCAGCACAACAGAATATGTAAACATAATACAGAATGGGAGATAGAAGTTCAGTGTGTTTATATACCATAGACCATGTATACACAATAAATAAACAGATAAAGTGCAATAGTAATAATACTGTTATTGTTCAGAGCTTATTTGATGTTGTGTTTAATAGGCTGATGGCTGTGGGGAAATAGCTGTTCCTGAACCTGGATGTTACAGATTTCAGGCTCCTGTACCATCTGGAGAGATGAGTGTGTGGCCAGGATGGTGTGCGTCTTTGATGATGTTGGCAGCCTTTTTGAGGCAGCGACTGCGATAGATCCCTTCGATGGTGGGGAGGTCAGAGCAGGTGATGGACTGGGCAGTGGTCACAACTTTCTGCAGTCTTTTCTGCTCCTGGATGTTCAAGTTGCTGAATCAGGCCACGATGCAACCGGTCAGCATGCTCTCTACCGTAGAAGTTCGAGAGAGTCCTCCATGACATACCGACTCTCCGTAATCTTCTCAGGAAGTAGAGGCGCTGATGTGCTTTCTTTATAATTGCATCAGTGTGCTGGGACTAGGAAAGATCTTCGGAAATATGCACACCCAGGAATTTGAAATGTTTTACCCTTTCCACCATCGTCCCACTGATATAAACGGGATTGTGGGTCCCTATCCCACCCCTTCCAAAGTCCACAATCAGTTCCTTGGTTTTGCTGGTGTTGAGAGCCAGGTTATTGTGCTGGCACCATTTGGTCAATCGGTCGATCTCACTTCTATACTCTGACTCATCACCATCTGGGATTCGTCCCACATCAGCTGTGTCATTGGCGAACTTGATGATGGAGTTCGCACTATATCCAGCTACACAATCATGAGTATAGAGTGAGTACAGCAGAGGGCTGATCACGCAGCCTTTTGGTGCTCCCGTGCTGATTGTTATCGGGGATGACATATTTCCACCAATACGGACAGACTGTGGTCTGTGGATGAGGAAATCGAGGATCCAATTGCAGAGGGATGCGCAGAGACCCAAATCCGTGAGCTTGGTAACCAGCTTTTTTTTTTTTTTTTTTTTTTTTTTTTTTTAATCAAAAATATTTATTCAAATATTAAAATTGTATTTACAATACAATAAAACAAAACACCACCATAATGCAAGATCAACAAATATGCTAATCAACTGCTAAACAACTATATTACAATCCTTGTCAAGGATACATTCAACCTCCCTCGGTGCCCAGCGGTCGCGGAACTCCCTCAGGGTGCCCGTAGACAGGGCGTATTCCCTTTCCATCCGCACCCGGGCACGGACGTATCCCCGGAAAAGGGGCAGGCAGCCGGCTCGGGTAGAGCCCTCCACCGTCTGGCGCCGTGACTCGCGGATGGCCAGCCTGGTAACCAGCTTGGAGGGGATGATGGTATTAAACGGCGAGCTGTCTATGAACAACAGCCTGACCTACAAGTTTTTGTTGTCCACGTGGTCCAGAGCGGAGTGGAGACCCAGTGAGATCGCATCCACCGTTGACCTGTTGTAAGCGAACTGCAGTGGGTCGAGGTTCTTGTCGAGGTAGGAGTTGATATGCGCTATAATCAAGCTCTCAAAGCATTTCATCTCCACAGACATTAGTGCCAGTGGTCGATAGTCATTGAGGCACATCACCTTGCTCTTCTTGGGCACCGGTATTATTGATGTCCTTTTAAAGCAGGTGGGAACCTCAGACCTCAGAAGTGAGAGGTTGAAAATGTCCACTTCCCGGTTCTCTTATTCATTGCTTAGTTTAAATGTGAATTTACATAATCAATGAATGAACAGCATAAAGGAAAGTACTCAGTTCATAATGCCGGACATGGATCTTCGGTTGACCTTTTCGAATGGCCTCACTTCCATGCAGTTTCCCCATAAACCGGTAACATTTTTACCTTTGACAATTTATCCATTTTGATTTTGAATTTTTGTTCTAAATGTCTCCATCACCGTTTGAAGCAGTGCTCGACAAATCACAACTAAGTATACACTATTTTTTCTCTTAAATCATTGACCGAAAATAAACTCAGATTTCATCAACTTTAACACAAATTTCCACCGCCCTCAAATTCACTTGGACTATCTTTGATATCGTTCTCCCTTTTCCAGATCTCTGTCTCCATCACAGGGGACAGACTATCGCCTGACATCTACTGCAAGACCAGTGACTTCCACCATTACCTTGACTGAACATCTACCCATCCTGCACCTACTCTCATTTTTTTTGTTTCTCCATTTCTGCTCCAAAAATGAGGCCTTCTTTGTTTATGAGCCTTCTTGGCTTGCCTCTTACAACGTACCACTTGCATGCAGGCACCAAGGGTTCTCCAATCCGACACCCACTTTAATGGCACATTATTTTGTTTATATTTGCTGCAGGAGATCTGGTGTAAGAAAGTGCAATGCCTCAGCATTTAGTACGTTGAATTTTAATGTTGAATTTTAGACACGTCTCTAGTATATGCCAAATGTTACAGCCAAATTGCATATGTATAGGAAGGAACTGCAGATGCTGACTTAAACTGAAGTTAGACACAAAAAGCTGGAGTAACTCAACGGGTCAGACAGCATCTCTGGAGAAAAGGAATAGGTGCAATTTCGGGTCGAGACCCTTCTTCAGACATGACATATGCTTTTTAATACTGAGGTTGCTGCAGTCATTGAGCCAGGACTCAAATTTGCAAACAATTAGTTCTGACCTTTGAATTAGACTGACCTCAGTGATTTACAAATGGCGACATTTACCTTTTTAGAATGATTGCATGAAAGAAACAGTCAAGGTTAACTTTGAAATATACAACTTGGATCAATTTGTGAAACAACAGATATGGAATAGTGTAGGAGATTTCCCTTTAAATGCAGGTTTTCCAACTATTCCCATGAATTATTGTTTTTTAGTTCACTACTGGAGTTATTATAGTGAAGTCTGAAGTGCCACCACTGGATGGTGCGATGCATGGCAGTAATTTGTAATACACACAAAACCTACAATAAATTAGCTGATCAATTAGCTTTAGTTGTGGAAACCTGCATCTGTCAAAAGGAAATTGATCATTAATTACCTGTCAGTACTTCAACTTATCCAAATGTGATAAAGATTACAAACTGCCTGGTCAATCTAGAAAACTGAAAGGTGGAAATTACCTCGCCAAAATATATTTTTTTAATTGAGAAGAATAACCATATTTTCCCCAGGGTTGTAAATTTTCATTTTTCTTTCTAATTTCTTAATGACCTTTAATATATCAAATTCTTATCATGTGCCTTCAAAATAAAACTACTAATTAGAAACAGCGCAAGTTAGCAGTTAGAATTTGGTGCTAATTAAAATACCATATTTAAGCAGGAGCGATGCTTTGAAATTTGCCACATGTTGATTGTGCTGAACGTGTTATGCGTAACAGTTGTGAATTTTATTCCACTTCTAAAAAAGTCAGAGTCAAAGAGAATGACAACCCAACAACAATCCCTTTGACCCACCCTGAACCTGATGACCAAGTTGGCATACTGGACAATTCCCATTTGCCTGCCTTTGACCCAGTGCCATCTAAACCCTTCTTATCCATATATTTGTCCAAATATCTTTTAAAACTCATAATTGTATCCTCTTCAGCAGTTTCCTCAGGCAGCACATTCCAGATACAGACTACCCTCCGAGTAAGAAAGTTACCCGAGGTCCCTTTTAAGTTTCTCCCCTCTCAACTAAAGCCGATGCCCTCTATGTTTTGAATCCTCTACCCAGGGAAAAAGACATAGGCTTTGCTTTATCCATGATATTGTACGTCTCAATAATGTACCGGCTTGGAATAAACTCATCACTCGGCCTCCTACATTCCGAAGAAAAAAGGTTGGGGGGGGTGGGGGGGGGGGGGGGGGGGTGTTGGGGAGAAAGCTGGAAGAGATGAGGGGCAAGATAAAGCATGAAATGTAATAGATGAACACAGGCAAATTAGGTTTTGACAGGCAAATGGTTAGACAATAGCTGGAGATGAAAAAACAGGTGTGAAACCAAAGCATTGAAGAGTTGCGAATTGTAAAGCCAGAGGAAGGAATGCAGGTGGAGAGGGAGGGGAAAATAGGTGCGAGTCCAATTGGGGCAAGGGGTGGGGGAGAAAGGAGGTTGTGGGGGAGAAAGTGAAAGGGGAGTGGGGAGATTGTTGGTGTTTACCTAAAATTGGAGAAGTCAATGGTCATTCTATTTAGGTCAGGATCTAGAGGAGGAGGAGCCATCTTGGTGAACGGCTGCTAGCAGCAGCCGTCCGTCTTAAATTCGTTTTTTTTTTAGTTTTTAGTGAGTCCTGTTTTTTTGTTTGTAGGGGATATGGTCTTTTAATGTGGGGGGGTAGGTGTTACTTTATTTATAGGTCCCTACCTGGTCGGTGTGGCAGCCTTTTTTCCGGGCTGCCCGTCGACCCGTCGTCGTGGCCTACCAGCGGGCTTGGAGCGCCGTTTCTTGGCGGGAACCACCCAGCACCTCGGCCTGCGTGGCGGCACAGCATTGGAGCGCTGGAGCGCTGGAGCGGAGCGGAGCAGAGCGGGCGATGCCTTGCCTGGGTCGCCGCGCTGGAGCTCTGGCGAGCTGGACCGCCGTAAGCAACATCTCCGGGCTGCGGGTTTGCGGAGCGGAGAGGCGGCGTGCGGAGAGACGGCGTGCGTAGAGGCGGCAGTGCGGAGAGCGGGCGCCGACTTTGTCATCGGGAGCCTGGGAGCGCCAAACCGGCGCGGCCTTGTCGGCTTCGGCAGCCGCGGGCTCCAACCAAGAAGCGGCCGTTCCAAGTGGCCCAGCCGCCGAAAGGACTTTCCCGACGCCGGGGCAAGACCACCCGGTGAGAACGGCCAGGGACATCGGGCCTCCGTAGAGGCAACTGCGGTGGCCCCAATAGGCCTGACTTTGGGGTGAACATGGGGTGGGGACTGGACTTTGTGCCTTCCTCCACAGTGCTATCCACTGTGGGGGGATGATTTATTTTGTCTAATTGTAGTCCTGTAGGTCTGTGTCCAAGATGGCTGCCGTGAAGAGAGAGTGAACGCTGGCGCGCTTTGGCTGCCGCTGCTCCCTCTTCACACTGTGTTTTTGATTTTCTGTTTTTGGATTGAATTCTGTTTTTAATTTGTGTCATTGTGATGTTTTTAATTACTTGTTTTACTCCGATTATATGTTTTTATTCCGATTACTATGTAAGGTGTCCTTGGGATTTTGTATGAAAGGCGCCCATTAAATAAAATTTATTATTATTATTATTTGGTTGTAAGCTTCCCAAGTGGAATATGAGGTGCTGTACTTCCAGTTTGCATGTGGCCTCACGTTGGCAATAGAGAAGCACAGGGCAAAACGTATGGGAATTGGAAGGGGAGTTAAACTGGTTAGCAATCAGGAAATCCAGTAGGCGTTGGCACATCAAACATGGTCGTCGGGTCTACAGACGGGAGGGTGTGGGGCGGGGAGGAAGCAAGTTGGGGGGGGGGGGTGAAGCACCCCCCTCCCCCCCCCCCAGCAATATTCAAGCCACATCCCATCCTCAATGGGAAATTCATAGTTAATTATTTAACCCTTCTTGATTCACCTGAAATGTTGATATTTGAATCATAAACCATTCCTTGCAATCTAATGAGCTTGTGCTAAAGACAACATTTATCAACCTATTTATTCATTTTCAGTGTAAATCTAGCGGATTCTGGTTGTTGTGAGCCAGTCGCCACAACTCATAGACATCGCTGTTGCAGGTGCCCAGGGTAGGTAGGATTCCCAGCACAAGCTCCTGAGCTGCTTCATTGTTTGGCAGTTTATTGATAATAGATGTGTTCAGTTTCAAACGCAACTCTGATTATAAATCGAAACAATCCCTGATGGGAGAGGGGAGAAAGGGAGGGGTGAAAGGGAGGGGAGAGGAGGGAGTGGACAGGGTGAAACTCATCCTTGATTATGCTGTTGGCCTTGCCGAGGCAGCGTGAGGTATAAAGGGAGTCAATAGGAGGGAGGTTGCTTTGTCTGATGGTCTGGGCTGCGTCCACAATTTGTTGCAATTTCTTGCCGTCTTGGATGGAGGTGTTCCCAAACCAAGCTGTGAGGCATCCCAGATAAAATGCTTTCTATGGTGCTTTTTGCAGATAATCATGCAGCAGAAGAAGGTATGAATCAAAAAGGTAGAATGGATGGAGTTGAATTGAGTAGAATTGATTCATGGATTAAAATTTGTCTAAAATGCTCAAGTAATTTTCACGCTTGGACTCATTGTCACAGCAACATTCTGAAGAGATGGTACAGTTTGCCACCTACTGGAGAAACTATGAACTCATCGTTTCAAATTTCTACACAAAGTATACATTTTGTTAGATTCTGTGGCTAGCATCAAATGGGACAAAGGCAGGAATCCATGTCAGAGCGTTGAGAGTCTTTTTGACTGTTTAAGGTACAATCACCATTCACTGAGTGAACTGACATCATTGTGACGGCTAATGGAAGGATCTATAATTTTGGTGATGAACATGAGAGGAACCACCAAATATTCCATCCCAAGACCAAAACAGATCAACATGCAGGGATGTCGATGCACCTAATTCAGAGATTTCTTGGTAATGCCCCTGTCCCACTTAGGAAACCTGAGCGGAAACCTATGGAGACTTTCCGCCCCACCCAAGGTTTCTGTGCGGTTCCCGGAGGTTTTTGTCAGTCTCCTTACCTGCTTCAACTACCGGCAACCACCTGCAACCTCCGGGAACCGCAAGGAAACCTTGGGTGGGGCGCAAAGTCTCCAGAGGTTTCCGTTCAGGTTTCCTAAGTGGGACAGGGGCATAACTCACTGCCAGAGCAAGGCCATACACAAGAGCTAATGATCACCACGTTGAATAATATATCTTGTAGATGAGAAGGAAGTTCAGAGGAAAAAATATAGAAATAAACCAAAGGAGGTGATTTTTGGAGAGATTCCCAAAACATAGGTTAAAAAGCATTTGGTTCTTAACATCATCATCCTCTTAATACGTTTTAAAAAAAAATACTGATTTAGAATATCAATAGGTGTTTAAGAAGGAACTGCAGATGCTGGAAAATCGAAGGTACACAGAAATGCTGGAGAAACTCAGCGGGTGCAGCAGCATCTATGGAGCGAAGGAAATAGGCAACGCTTCGGGCCGAAACCCTTCTTCAGACTGATGGGGGGTGTGGGGGTGGGGGGGGGGGGGGGGGCGGGGAGAAGAAAGGAAAAAGGAGGAGGAGGAGGAGCCCGAGGGCTGAGGGAGAGATAGGGAGGGGAGGAGACAGCAAGGGCTAACAAAATTGGGAGAATTCAATGTTCATGCCCCCAGGATGCAGACTCCCCAAGCAGAATATGAGGTGCTGTTCCTCCAATTTCCGGTGTTGCTCGCTCTGGCCATGGAGGAGACCCAGGACAGAGAGGTCGGATACGGAATGAGAGGGGGAGTTGAAGTGCTGAGCCACCAGGAGGTCAGGTTGGTTATTGCGGACCGAGCAATATCAATATCTTTAAGAATGTCTAAATAAATACTAATATGTATTATACAGAAAACCAAGGTTGGGGTTTTAAAGAACGAAAATATCACTACTGACCTGCCTATGAAATCATCCTTTTTAATAGCATCTTTGTCCCAAACCGTGATTTCGATGATGTCACTCTTTTCATTTGTAAGGAGGAAATCAAATTGTTCTCTCCAATGAGGATTCAGAGTTTTTAAAATGACCTGGAAAATTTAACACAAGTTGTTCACAACTTTATTGAGTATGCTACATATCTGAACTGAATAAATTAAACTTATAATACGAGTAACAGGAAATAATATAGTAACATATTTGCAAATAATTTCCAATTAGGCAAAGTAGATCAGACAGAAATTGCTAGTTTTGAGAAGCTCCATTTTTTTTAACTCCCTCAAACTTCAGTTCAAGCCAATTTGTGTAGATCTATCATAAGCCAACATTATAAAACACACATTTTTAATAATTGCATTGAATAATATTCCTTGATATGTTTGAGAGTGGCAACTAAATACTTTTTCATTAAATACGGTAATTACAATAAAAACACATTTTTAATCAATGTTTAGTCTAATACATCAGAGTAATCTGAATTTACATAACAAGAAGAACGATGTAATTGATTACAGAGGACATGTTTAAGGTGAGAGTGGCAAGATTTAATAAAAACCTAAGGAGCAACTTTTTCACTCATAGGATGGTGGGTGTACAGAACAGGCTGCTAGAGGAGGTCAATACTATAACAGCATTTGAAAAACACTTGGACAGTTACACAGGATAGGAAAGGTTTACAGGTATATAGGCCAAATTCGGGCAAATCTGACATCTTGGTTGGCATGGATCAATTGGGCCTGTTTCCATGTGATATGACTTTGTTTAATTTGGCTGTGGCATCACCAGGGGGAGAAAAACGGCCTTATTATACCAATAATCGCATCTGATTTTTTTTTTCCAATTTCAATTGACTTCCCTGTTCAACTTGGTTTTCCTATGAACATTAACAAAGCACAAGAACAGTCACCAAAGCTTGTTGTCCGTAATTTTAAAACAATGTTTTTTCTCATGTCCTAAAATTTGAACAATGTTTTACTACACTTTCTTTACTCCAGAATTGGAGTTTAAAATAATCCATATATTTTTACACCACATTTAAAAGAATGAACCAGTGAAATCTGAAGCACACCAACATTGACATCAAGTAAATGTACCCATTGTGCACAAGTACATAGCTACTTAAAGTGAACCAGATTAAATATAATTTTTATACACATTTGCTTTGTAGTGTATATGTTGCATGGAATTAAATGCAAATATTATGACTGCCAGCATAATAATCCAAGCAATGCTGAGTATAGGAACAAGTCTGCACGAATTAGATTTTTTTTATCAATAAGCATCAGTAAATGTTCATAGATCCCGACTCTAACTGAGAAAAGATTTTCCTTATTATAATTCAATAAGGCGTGCACTTTAATAACTGAACTGAAAATCCGGATACTTTATTTTTTATCTTTCTACTGGTGAATTTATTATTTGTATTGAATGTACCCAATGAATTAAAGCAAGAACACTGTGAAAATGTTGACATATAAAGCTTTTACTGGTGTGCTGTCAATTGTGTGTTGTTTATCCCCTGAAAATCGTTGTGTAATCCTGAGAATTAAAAATCAATAAAAAATCCAAATAACTACCCAAAATATTAAAAAAATAATAAAGCTTTGTGATGACTGAATAAAATGTATAATATACAGCTTTTGCTTAACTAGAGCTAATTAATGTCAATATTACTACCATATCACATAAGTTTAATTTTCTTTGTTTAAATAGGTAAAGAAACCAGGTGACAGCTTAAGGAGAACACGGTTACTTGCTTAACACTTAATGCAATTTACAATCAATATAATTCTAACTAACAAGCTCAAGCTGAGAAGGGGGTGAAGAGAAGCCATTACAGCCAGAATAGGTCGTCATTAATAACACATTACTTTCTCGTTAACAATGAAATAACTGCTGAAGATAAATTAATAGAATTCAGGAATCACATACTTGATTGTTTGAACAATGTTCACTCATTTACAAAAAAACATTAACAAAAAAATATTACCAGGAGGCCCTTTTCTGACTGAACAAGTATATAGCCTGACAGTAGGAATTAGTCTTACCCTCAAGCAGGTTCATTTCCTGGTAGGCACTAAAAAGTATTTAATTAACTGCATAATTGGTGGAACCAGATGTTTACACCTGAAATAATGTTACCCATTGGCAGAACATTTAAGAAAGTAATAACTTGGTGACAACAGATGTTCATGTTTTACTTTTATCGAAAAAGATTTCCAAGAATGTGATGGGAGGGAACAATGGGTTGGGTGGAGAAAGCCAAGTGTCTCCCATCATTTTGGGGAGAGGAGATTAATGAGTTCACTGTAATTTAAAATAGACTATCTACATTAAATTTACTCATATAAGGTCAATATAGCGAGAACTCCTGAAATATATAACATTTTACTAGGCCATTTATTTTATATATTATGATGTAGTTTGATGTTTGTTTTTAAAAAAATAATTAGAAACATAGAAACATAGAAACATACAAAATAGGTGCAGGAGGAGGCCATTCGGCCCTTCGAGCCAGCACCGCCATTCATTGTGATCATGGCTGAACGTCCTCTATCAATAACCCGTGCCTGCCTTCTCCTCATATCCCTTGACTCCACTAGCCCCTAGAGCTCTATCTAACTATCTCTTAAATCCATCCAGTGATTTGGCCTCCACTGCCCTCTGTGGCAGGGAATTCCATAAATTCACAACTCTCTGGGTGAAAAAGTTTTTTCTCACCTCAGTCTTAAATAACCCCCCCTTTATTCTAAGACTGTGGCCCCTGGTTCTGGACTCGCCCAACAATGGGAACATTTTTCCTGCATCTAGCTAGTCCAGTCCTTTCATAATTGTATATGTTTCTATAATATACCCCCTCATCCTTCTAAACTCCAGTGAATACAAGCCTAGTCTTTTCAATCTTTCCTCATATGACGGTCCCGCCAATCCAGGGATTGTTGCAATTATTGCTATATATAGTTTCCTTTCCAAGGAAACCCCCTACAAAATTACCAAGTTTATTTCAAATGAACCTGAAAAGCAAAAATATGCTTAAGTATAATTCCAGAGATAAAAATAGCTCCCCTGGCCAAATAGGTTTCTTAAGATATCAAGAAACAAGAAAGTTGCATTGTGACCACATCCAAATATATTTTTAAATCTATGGTTTCTTGCTGAAATACGAAAATAATGTTCTGTTCCCTTCTCCAAAATAAGAAGATGCAATTGTGGTCCGCCAAATGCATGCAATCAAGCTTTGGGTTAGTGGAAGACTAATTTGCAAATTAATTAGAAGATCCACTGCAGGATTTAGTATCCCAAATTACAACTCTTTATATTTTCCTTAAAATGGGGATTCATGCTGAAAAAAATGCTTTTCGTGTCCTTAAACATCCAATCCAACAAATTATTCTTCTCAGTGTCATCTGAATTTCTTTAAATTATTATTGTAGGATCTGGACCTTGCAGGCAGGCCTAGCATTTATTATCCATCCCTATGAGCCCTTGAAAATGTTGTGGTGCTTGAACAACTGCAGAACTCCTGGTGAAGGGACTCCTAAAGTTCTGCTAGGCTGCAGGTTCCATGATTTAGATCAAGAAATTATGGACATGCAAGTATTTCCCAAATCAGTATGATGTATGATTTGGAAGGGAATCTGCATTCCCAGTTGCCAAACATTTTAACTCCCCTTCCCATTCCGGCACCGACCTTTCTATCCTGGGCCTCCTCCACTGCCAGAGTGAGGCCACATTCAAATTGGAGGAACAGCATCTCATATTTTGCTTGGGCAGTTTACAACCCAATGGTATGAGTGATGATTTATCTAATTTCAAGTAATCCTTGCATTCCCTCTCTCTCTGTCCCTCCCCCACCCTAATCACCCTGAAAGTTTCACTGTTCGTATCCCTTTGTTATCACCTCCTTTTCAGCCAGCAATGGACCATTGTGGTCTCCTTGGCCATCACTGCCGGCTCTGATTTGTTCAGTACCTTTTCATACCTCGTTTCCCTCTCCCCTGACTCTCAGTATGCAAAAGGGTCTTGAACTGAAACGTCACCTATTCCTTTGCTCCAGAGATGCTGCTTGACCCACTGAGTTACTCCAGCATTTTGTGTCTATCTTCTGTGTAAACCAGCATCTCCAGTTCCTTCCTTCTCATAGCAGGCACTTCTTCTTCTTCATGCACAGCCTAAAGTTGTCAGACAACTTGTTCTATTTCATCTTATTTGATTGTGCTTGCCAGGTTGATTGCATTCGTCGAAACAGGGCGGACCACGTGAAGGTTGCAACCTCCCACCCCATAGCAGGCACATAGAAACATAGAAACATAGAAAATAGGTGCAGGAGTAGGCCATTCGGCCCTTCGAGCCTGCACCGCCATTCAATATGATCATGGCTGATCATCCAACTCAGTATCCCATCCCTGCCTTCTCTCCATACCCCCTGATCCCTTTAGCCACAAGGGCCACATCTAACTCCCTCTTAAATATTGCCAATGAACTGGCCTCAACAACCTTCTGTGGCAGAGAATTCCACAGATTCACCACTCTCTGTGTAAAACATTTTTTTTTCTCATCTCGGTCCTAAAAGACTTCCCTCTTACCCTTAAACTGTGACCCCTTGTTCTGGACTTCCCCAACATCGGGAACAATCTTCCTGCATCTAGCCTGTCAAACCCCTTAAGAATTTTGTACGTTTCTATAAGATCCCCCCTCAATCTTCTAAATTCTAGCGTGTACAAGCCGAGTCTATCCAGTCTTTCTTCATATGAAAGTCCTGCCATCCCAGGAATCAGTCTGGTGAACCTTCTCTGTACTCCCTCTATGGCAAGAATGTCTTTCCTCAGATTAGGAGACCAATGAGGCACTGATGAGATGCTTACACCAATATTTCTTATCTCCATATAGAATGTACACTTTGTCCACTAAAATGATCAAATAGGTAGACTTTGATTGAACATGCAAAACATTTTAATATTTTATTTATATTTGGAATTATAATGCTTGAATATTATTGTTATGTTAATTTTGAATTACCTTACTCTTATATTTCTGACAGCCCATTTTAAACTTTATATATGGGTCACTGAGCCCATTTGGATCCATGGATTTCAAGTCTTTTCCCTCAATTAGAGTGACAGTGGCAACCCCTCTCCACAGCTGGTCCTTTTTGTGTGCCTCCAGAAGACGTGCATTCTGCAACTAGGTAACCAAAAACAAAAATAAATTGATAAAATTGAATTAGAAAAGGAAAAAACAAGGGGTTATATATCATCCATATTAACTACAATTTCTGTTCAGCAATTATAAAAAAGGTTTGAATATTTTAGTCAGGTGTATCTCATTGACATTGTCTGCAGTTGGTATTTAATTTGTCCTGTCCATATGCATATAACACTCACCCATGATTACTCTATTACCCCTGGAACATGCACCTTTTATTTCCTGTTTTATTCCTTATTCTACTAGTTCTGTTTGGAAGCTCCGAAACAATTCCTACCAATGTTTTCTTTCTCCTTCTGTTTCCCAGGTTTATCCAACTTGATTCTAAATCTGTGCTACAATTTGCTGAGCCAAGATTTTTTTCTAAACCGTACTGATACTATCCCTCATTAACAGTGATGCCCCAGTTCCTCTTCTCTTTTCCCCGTCCTTCCCAAATGTGGAGAACCCTGGAGTACTTAATTCCCAATTATCGCCATCCCTGTGCCTTCTCTGACATTCAATGAATCGATGCTTGGGTGTTCAGCGCAAAACCATATCCTTTGATTCCCTTAATAGCTAAAAATTGATTTATCTCTGCATTGAATATATTCAGTGACAGCACCTCAGGTCGCGAATTTTAAAGATTTATTAACTTTTGGAGAAAAAATTCTGCTCAGTCTCAGCCCAGAATGGCTGAAACCCCTATTTTTAGACCGTGACCCACAGGTCAAAATACAAAATCTGGTGGAAATATCATCCCTGTTTTTACCCTATCAGTTCAAGTCAAGTCGAGCTTATTGTCATGTGCACAAATACAGTGAGGTGCAGTTACAATGAAAATCGTGCTTGCAGCAGCATGACAGGCACATAGAATCTGACAAAAAAAAAAAAAAAATTATAAATAAATTACACAAACCCTACACGATAGTTTAGAGAAGGCTGTGCAGAAAAAAACAAGAAATGTAAAAATGTGCAATTACAAAACGAGCCCATGATAGTCACACCATAATATCAATTCTTTTCTTTCAATCGCTGGCAAGTATTGGCATGAAATATATGCATGCAACAATGTTGGAATGGTGGCAGGGGAACCAGCCATGGCTTTTAATGATAAATAGCTGCAAGAGACAGCATGCTTGTGTGAAGCACGAAAGGAAGAAACTTAAGGACAATGAGGAGCATTACAACTCTCACAAATACCAGATTTTTGTTTGTCCTACACTGAAGCTAAAAGCGCCTTTCAGTATTAAGAAATGCGTTGCATTTATAAAAAATCTGTTCCTAAAGGGCCTGTCCCACCAGCATGCAATTGCATGCATCTAGCGCGACCAGACATGAGGCTTGAGGCGCGCGGGGCCGGTCCCACTTTGTACCACGGAGGTGTATGGAGTTGTGCGGGGCTGGTCCCGACATCGGGCGGGGCTCCGAAAATCCTGCACTGTCTGAAAATTCCGCGCGCCAACGGCCTGTCGGCCCGCAGGTGCATTGAGGGCGTACGCAGCGTCTTGACGTTGTACGCTGCGTCTTGACGGCGTACGCAGCGTCTTGACAGCGTACGCCTAGCGCGTGGCGTTGTGCGATGTCACCACCTGGCGTGCCATCGCATGATGACGTCACCGCCCGACGCCATGCGACGTCCAAATTCAGTCGGCCCGCCTCCTGCCCAGCTGATTGGTGAGTATGATGTCAGGACCAGCCCCGCACAACTCCATAAGCCTCCGCGGTTCGAATTGGGACCGGCCACGCGCGGCCGTACGCCTCAAGCGACCACGTTTGGTCGCGCTAGACGCATGCAATCGCATACTGGTGGGACAGGCCCTTGACTTTTCCAATGGAGCTTTCCCCGAGTTCTGCAAACTTGCAATAAGCAGTAAATTATCACTTGTGGCATACCTCAGCACAGGGAGTCTGTAAAGATCCTAAGATTTCTGAAATGTGTGCGTTTCTCTGTCCTCGATTGTGAAAGCAGCCGAGATATTTTTAGTTGTTTGTTACTTCAATTTTGTACGGCAAAATAAAAGCCAGTTGTCTAATTGTATTTTCCTCCCTTAATGTACACCTTAAAACCCAACTCTTTCAACAATTGTTTGATAATTTTGCTCATAAATCTTCATGTTTAATGTCAAATTTTGTTTTTGAAGCGCCCTCAAACATTTTACGAAGTGAAAGGTGCTAAGTACATGCTTTTGCTATTTCAAACAATTATCAAACTATCCATTACCTTGCAGGTAGTTGTCCAATTCCTTCTTAAAATCATTCTCTGTGGAGAGGTCAAAACATTTAAACACCAATAAGCTGTACTGTTGATCATAATAAATCTATTGGTAATTATACAGCAACTAGTTCTGTCATTAGATTAAAAACTGGAGAGTATCGGGAGAATTTATTATAACCTGTTCAGCCTTGTAAAGTTGAGATGTTTGATAATGAAGTAAAGTTATATGTAGAGCACACAGGGTTAATATGAAAGTTTACCCTAAGCCCAATAACTGAAGTGTGCATTTTTAAGGGACTTATCGCCTGAGTTTATTCTATTTTAAATTCCAGAATTTAATTATTGCTAAGAAAAGCTTATTCCTAACTAACCAGACTTTAAAAGGAGGAACTGCCTAATGAAAATGCTGAATAACAGAACCTAATCGGAAATAATAACACCTCAAGAAACCAAGGAAATTAAAAGTTGATACTAATATATCAGCATCAGTATTTCAATATCCCAGTGTACCCAAGGGGTGGTTTATGCTTTGCACTTAAGCAAATTCTGCTGTTTAAATGTGAAGTCCAGCCTGACCTGGCACTCACCCCCATATTAGTTGGACGTTGCTGACATATCTAAATCAAATATATTGTCAAATATGGTTAACAACCTGCTCATGGGTTCCATTGAGTTCATGGGCACATCTATTTAATTATTTTGAACACAATTTAGACGTTTACAGAGCAAGGAGTTCCACAAAGTGTAACTCTGCATTTATTTTACATTAAGTATTCTTTCCCAAATTGATTGTTTAGAATTCCGCCATGGAAGATCTAAGCAAAATACAAATAGCACATGCCATAAATGCTCAAATGAATTGAATAAACAAAGAAATTAAAAAGTGTCAGGTTTTTAATCTTTCATAATGACTGAATGAAAACAAGAGGTCTAAAAGATTTTCAACCGATAGAAAGGCAGAGGGGAAAAAAAAGAGTGGGGGAAAGGACAAAAGGCTTAGGTAGGATGGAAGGCCACCGAGATTAAATGACCATATAACCATATAACCATATAACAATTACAGCACGGAAACAGGCCATCTCGACCCTTCTAGTCCGTGCCGAACACGTATTCTCCCCTAGTCCCATATACCTGCGCTCAGACCATAACCCTCCATTCCTTTCCCGTCCATATAACTATCCAATTTATTTTTAAATGATAAAAACGAACCTGCCTCCACCACCTTCACTGGAAGCTCATTCCACACAGCCACCACTCTCTGAGTAAAGAAGTTCCCCCTCATGTTACCCCTAAACTTCAGTGCCTTAATTCTCATGTCCCCTTGTTTGAATCTTCCCTACTCTCAGTGGGAAATGCTTATCCACGTCAACTCTGTCTATCCCTCTCATCATTTTAAAGACCTCTATCAAGTCCCCCCTTAACCTTCTGCGCTCCAAAGAATAAAGCCCTAACTTGTTCAACCTTTCTCTGTAACTCAGTTGCTGAAACCCAGGCAACATTCTAGTAAATCTCCTCTGTACTCTCTCTATTTTGTTGACATCCTTCCTATAATTAGGCGACCAAAATTGTACATCATACTCCAGAATTGGCCTCACCAATGCCTTGTACAATTTTAACATTACATCCCAACTTCTATACTCAATGCTCTGATTTATAAAGGCCAGCACACTAAAAGCTTTCTTTACCACCCTATCTACATGAGATTCCACTTTCAGGGAACTGTGCACAGTTATTCCCAGATCCCTCTGTTCAACTGCATTCTTCAATTCCCTACCATTTACCATGTACGTCCTATTTTGATTTGTCCTGCCAAGATGTAGCACCTCACACTTATCAGCATTAAACTCCATCTGCCATCTTTCAGCCCACTCTTCCAACTGGCATAAATCTCTCTGTAGACTTTGAAAATCTACTTCATTATCCACAACCCCACCTATCTTAGTATCATCTGCATCCTTACTAATCCAATTTACCACACCATCATCCAGATCATTGATGTACATGACAAACAACAGTGGACCCAACACAGATCCCTGTGGCACCCCACTAGTCACTGGCCTCCAACCTGACAAACAACCATCCACCATTACTCGCTGGCATCTCCCATTCAGCCACTGTTGAATCCATCTTGCTACTCCACCATTAATACCCAACCATTGAACCTTCTTAACCAACCTTCCGTGAGGAACCTTGTCAAAGGCCTTACTGAAGTCCATATATACAACATCCACTGCTTTACCCTCATCAATTTCCCGAGTAACCTCTTCAAAAAATTCAAGAAGTTTAGTCAAACATGACCTTCCAGGCACAAATGCATGTTGACTGTTCCTAATCAGACCCTGTTTATCCAGATGCTTATATATATTATCTCTAAGTATCCTTTCCATTAATTTGCCCACCACTGACGTCAAACTAACAGGTCTATAATTGCTAGGTTTACTCTTAGACCCCTTTTTAAACAATGGAACAACATGCGCAGTACGCCAATCCTCCGGTACTATTACCATTTCTAATGACATTTGAAATATTTCTGTCATGACCTGGGAGTTTATAATGCAATGAAACAAGGAAAGGGACTAAAGCAGGGGTTCCCAAACTTTTTCGTCCCGTTTAACCCTGGCAACATTAATAGCACATAAAAATGTTATTTCATTTATTTATGAACAACTAACGATGAACAGATACTGATATACCAGAACCAAACACAGTCAGTCAATAAGAAAAAATATGTACAAATCCAGAATTAACAAATTTACCCCCTGGGTCGGCAAAATTTACCCCTGGGGGTAAATTAACCCCAGGTTGGGAACCCTTGATCTAAAGGAAGAGTAAATGACAAGCTCACAAGTTATATGAGTAGAATTAGGCCATTCGGACCATCGAGCCTACTTCGCCATTCAATCATGGCTGATATATCTGTCTTCTAATCTGCCTTCTCCACATAACCTTTGACAACCATTCTAATCCAGAATTTGTCTATCTCTGCTTAAAAATATCCACTGACTTGGCCACAGCCCTCCGTGGTGATGTTCCACAGATTAACTACCCTCTGACTAAAGAATTTCCTCATCACATCCTTTCTAAAAAAACATAAAACCATATAACCATATAACAATTACAGAACGGAAACAGGCCATGTCGGCCCTTCTAGTCCATGCCGAACACTTACTCTCACCTAGTCCCATCTACCTGCACTCGGACCATTACCCCCCATTCCTTTCCCATCCATATACCTATCTAATTTATTTTTAAATTATAAAAACGAACCTGCCTTCACCACTTCCACTGGAAGCTCATTCCACACAGCCACCACTCTCCGAGTAAAGAAGTTCCCCCTCATGTTGCCCCTAAACTTTTGTCCCTTAATTCTCCAATCATGTTTGAATCTTCCCTCTTGTTTGAATCTTCCCTACTCTCAATGGAAAAAGCTTATCCACGTCAACTCTGTCTATCCCTCTCATAATTTTAAAGACCTCTATCAAGTCCCCCCTTAACCTTCTGCGCTCCAAAGAATAAAGACCTATCTTGTTCAACCTTTCTAAAAGAGCACCCTTTAATTCTGAGGCTATGACCTCTGGTCCTAGACTCTCCCACCAGTGGAAACATCCTTCCACATCCACTATGCCTTTCATTATTCTGTAAGGTTCAATGTACCCCCTCAACCTCCTAAACTCCAGCAAATAAAGGCTCAGTTCTGTCAACTGGAGAATTCACAAAAACGGCTGCCAATTAAGGATATCGAAGCTTATGTTATGTTAGCCTCTTTATTGCTGGCAGTTAAACTGTGTTAACTGGGGCAACACTGGTAATGAGGTCCATATAAACAATAAGACAAGGTCTTGACTTTTACTTTGTAATTCTTGGGGGTCATCGTTCCTTAATTGATTTTAAAGCTAGAGAAGCAAAGTCCTAAACAATGTATGATACATGACCATCAAGCATAATGAGCAATGGTTTTTAAAGCGTGTAGGCACAAACATCAGTCTGCACCAAAATATGCAACCAGACCCTTTACATTTCATGAAACGCTTACATATGCTATCAAAAGTAACATAAAATCACTTTAGCATATCTTACATTTTGAAGAATATAATGACAAACTTACAGCATCTTTTGGATTATCTTCTCTGCTCAACAAAGTAACTGTCATTAACAGACTTCCTAGAGTCTGAACAGGACAGCTTGGGTCCTTCAGATTTAACGTTACTTCAGTAGGCCTGTGGGAGGGAAATGCAAACATATAAGATACATGTAAACTAGACGTATTTGTCCATATGGAATCTTATTTAAAGAATAATTATACTGTCAAATAAGACTGGGACAGTCCTTTCTTAATTGCATTCATAAAATATCTATAAAGGACTGATTTTTCCTTATAAATTAAAGGCATTAATGAGTGATGACCCGTGACATTTTGCACATTGCAATTTACAATCTGCTGGTAACATTGGAGAAATGCTCTTAATAGAAAGGGCTGCCCATATTTGGAGATAATTTATTATATATTGATGTGTGGTGTTTCGACTTTTGTGCTGGACATGGGGGGGCGGCGCGAGACTGTGTTGGTGGTTCGCCTTAAGCCGGCCCATTTGGACATTGCTCAGCCCGTAAAGGTGGCCTTGCCTCGTCGGCGGGAGCGTCTGCCATCCCGGCCGCTCCTGCCTTCGCCTTTGACGGTTGTGTCTCCACCCTTGGGCGATGTGTGTACGAGGTCCGGCCGCCTCCTCCGTTTGCCTGTTCATTTTCATCACTCCGGTTCGGGGGGGGGGGGGGGTCATGTGGCGCCATCTGGTGGTTAGGCCAGTTATTGATCGAATCCTCGTTAGTAGAACTGGAACGGGCAATGTTGGGCAGGAAGTTGGCTTCATGAGTCACAGGTGTGCCTGACTGCAACTGCAAGGAATCAGTTGGTGCTCACTCTCAGCGCGCGAGTGTCTGACTCTATCTGCCAATAAAGATCACTATATTCTTAACGTGTGTCTCTCCATAATATTTTAAATTATTTGTCAAGCAGCAATCATTGTAGAGGGAGCAGCTTGATGGGAATCATGTTCCAGGTACAATACCCATCCCTTTTCTCAGAGGCTGCAGTTTAAATGAAGTATAGAAAACACTGCTGTAACTTACCAAAGATACAACACTTTCCTTCTATCAAGAGAGCGAAGAACAATAGCAGTACAATCATGTCATGATAACCAGCTCAGAGTTTCCCTACAGGTCACATTGACTCAGCCATATATCATTCTTCCTTCATCAAAGACAATAACGCAAAATATTTTCACATCTTAACATTTGTACAAGGTGCCAAATTACCTTGATTTGCAATCTTATAAAAAGCAGACCTGGTCTAATCTCCAGTTATGAACCATACATTTTGGTGCTCGGTCGAAAATATTTGCTCAAAGCATTCCTCTGGATATCAAAGAGTACTTGGTTAGGCACTCTAATTAGTTGGTTTGCAGCAGGCAAATAACAATTTGGTCATTGAACCATTGCTGAAATTCAGTAAGGGAGTTACACAATTTCAGATTCTTTATGCATTAGACAGTGCATCAACCAGGATTGTGTTAGTTAAGTTTAGTTTAGAGATACAGCGCGGAAACAGGCCTTTGGCCCACCGGGTCCACACTGACCAGCAATCCCCGCACATTAACACTATCCTACACTCACTAGGACATTTTTTACCCACCCAATTAACCTATATACCTGTATGTCTTTGGAGTGTGGGAGGAAACCGAAAATCTCTGAAGTTACGGGGAGAACGTACAAAATCCGTACAGACAGAACCCGTAGTCGGGATCGAACCCGTGTCTCCGGTGCTGCAAGTGCTGTAAGGCAGCAACTCTACCACTGAGCGACCGATTTGGTTCAGCTTCACAATTCCTAAAAATTACTGCCTCTGAGAATGATTCAACTGTGTTATAGTTTATTCCCCCATATTGAATGGGACTTTGGGAGCCGCGGTCTCCAGTAAGAAGTGGCCGATTCAGAAACTCCAAGTTGCTGAAAATGTTCTTCCGTTCCAACGCCGGAGCTCCAATCATCCCAGCGAGAGGGCCTGCCCGTAGCAGCGGAGGGCTCTAAGGCCACGAACACAGGTGAACAAAGAGGAAGATGACTGAACTTTATTGCCTTCCCTCACGATGGGAAACGTTGATTCCACTGTGGGGGATATTTATGCTAAATCCTATTGTGTATTGTGTTCTTTTATTTGTATGGTTGTATGGTAACTCAAATCTCATGTACCAATTGGTGCATGTGACAATAAATGGAACTTGAGCTTGAATGCTGATTGCCTACATGAATAGATTACTATAAAAGAAGCATAAATTGGCTTTAATGTCAGTTACCTCTTTAATTCCAAGTTGGTTAGTTCCAGATAGGCTGAACCCATGAAGTCATCGTGTAACCCGAAGTCATAATCAAACACCTAGATGAAAGAAACTAAAATTAAAAGCAGTAATAAAAAATAGCTATCAAAAATGTAAACATTATGGCTGGAACATCAACTTACTTAAGCCAACTTCATTTTTTGTTGTCATTCGAACAATATCAGCAGGTTCATGGAGTTTTAAATGCATGGTGATTTCCATGATTTATTGCACTAGCTTTGAAAACCAGATCACAAAACGGGTCATTTCTACCAATGGGTATGAGAGAAGGTCTTGCTCAAGTTGACTGGAGCAGGTTATTTGAGGGGAAAGGAACATCGTCCAAGTGGGATGTTTTTAAAGGTGTACTGAAGAAAGCTCAGGATGTGTACATCCCTTTAGAACGAATTGCAATGCAAGCAAATTTAAGGAAGCTTGGCTGACGAGGGAAATTGAGTCATTAGTCTAAAACAAGAAGGATGCATGGGACAGGTATAGGCAGCTGGGATCAAGTGCATCCCTGGAGGAGTTTCGGGAACTAAGGAGTAAACTAAAAAAGGACGTCAGAAGGACAAAAATGGGCCAGGAGACAGCTCTGGCGGGTATAATTAAGGACAATACCAAAATATTTTATAAATACATAAGGGGGAAAAGGACAACCAGAAAGAGAGTGGGATCTCTCAGGAATCAAAGTGGTCACCTCTGTGTGGAGCCACAGGAGATTGTCAAGGTACTAAATGAGTATTTCTCCTCTGTATTTACCGAGGAGAAAGACAGGAGGACGATGGAAATTGGAGCAGTCAGTGGAAGTGTCTTGAGAGCAGTCAGGGTTACCGTCGAAGTACTGAAGGTGCTATCGTGTTTGAAGGTAGACAAATCTCCAGGGCCTGATCAGATATATCCAAGGAAATTGCGGGAAACCAGAGAGGAAATTTCGGGAGCCCTGGTTGAGATTTATGAGTCGTCCTGAAATATAGGAGAGGTGCCGGTAGACTGGAGGGTGGCAAATGTTGTGCCTCTTTTCAAGAAGGGCTGCAGGGAAAATGCTGGGAACTATAGGCCGGTGAGCTTAACATCTGTAGTTGGTAAGATACTGGAGTGTATTCTGAGGGATAGGTTGTACATGCATTTGGATGGGGAAGGGCCGATTAGGGATAGTCAGCGTGGTTTTGTACGTGGGAGGTCGTGTCTCACAAATCTGATAGATTTTTTTGAAGACGTGACCAAAAAGTTGATGAGGGCAGAGCTGTAGATGTCATGTACATGGACTCCAGTAAGGTATTCGACAAGGTTCCGCATGGTAGGCTGCTCTGGAAGGGTAGATCACATTGGTCCAAGGAGAGATAGGTGAATGGATGGCAAATAGGCTCCATGGAAGGAAGCAGAGGGTAATGGTGGAAGGTTGCTTCTCGGACTGGAGGCCTGTGACTAGTGGTGTGCCTCAGGGTTCGGTGTTGGGCCCGTTACAGTTTGTCATCTACATCAATGATTTGGATGAGAACATACAGGGCAATATTAGCAAGTTTGCTGATGATACAAAAGTGAGTGGTTCTGCAGATAGTGAAGATGGTTGTGAAAGATTGTAGCAGGATCTGGATCAATTGGCCAGGTGGGCTGAGGAATGGCTGATGGAATTTAATACAGAAAAGTGTGAGGTGTTGCATTTTGGGACATCGAACAAGGGCAGGACCTACACAGTATATGGTAGGCCTCTGGATAGTGTTGTAGAGCAGAGGGATGTAGGAGTACAGGTGCATGGTTCATTGAAGGTCGAGTCGCAGGTAGATAAGGTGGTCAAAAAGGTCTTTAGCACTTTAGCCTTCATTAGTCACAGTATTGAGTATAGAAGTTGGGAGGTCATGTTGTATTTGTATAAGATGTTGATGAGATCACATTTAGAATATTGTGTTCAGTTCTGGGCACCATGTTATAGGAAAGATATTGTCAAGCTTGAACGGGTTCGGAAAAGATTTACAAGAATGTTGCCAGGACTAGAGGGAGAGGTTGAATAGGCTTGGTCTCTATTCCATGGAGTGCAGGAGGATGATGGGAGATCTTATAGAAGTGTACAGAATCATGAGAGTCTTTTGCCCAGAGTAGGGGAATCAAGGACCAGAGGACATAGGTTCAAGGTGAAGGGGAAAAGATTTAATAGGAATCCGAGGGGTAACTTTTTCACATAAAGGGTGGTGGGTGTATGGAACAAACTGCCAGGGGAGGTAGTTGAGGCTGGGACTATCCCATCGTTTAAGAAACAGTTAATCAGGTACATGGATAAGACAGGTTTGGAGGGATGTGAACCAAGCGCAGGCAAGTGGGACTAGTGTAACTGGGACAATGTTGGCTGGTGTGGGCGAGTTGGGCCGAAGGGCCTGTTTCCACACTGTATCACTCTATTACTCCAATTTGGTTACACTATACTTTGAGAAAGATCAAAAATCCAAGTAAAATTATTTTAATTCACTAAAAACATCTACTCCCACATGCCCTGATAATAGACAATAGACAATAGGTGCATGAGTAGGCCATTCGGCCCTTCGAGCCAGCACCACCATTCAATGTGATCATGGCTGATCATCCCCAATCAGTACCCCGTTCCTGCCTGCTCCCCATATCCCCTGACTCCGCTATTTTTAAGAGCTCTATCTAGCTGTCTCTTGAAAGCATCCAGAGAACCTGCCACCACCGCCCTCTGAGGCAGAGAATTCCACAGACTCACCACTCTCTGTGAGAAAAAGTGTTTCCTTGTCTCCGTTCTAAATGGCTTACTCCTTATTCTTAAACTGTGGCCCCTGGTTCTGGACTCCCCCAACATCGGGAACATGTTTCCTGCCTCTAGCGTGTCCAAGCCCACGACAATCTTGTATGTTTCAATGAGATCCCCTCTCAGCCTTCTAAACTCCAGAGTGTACAAGCCTAGCTGCTCCATTCTCTCAGCATATGACAGTCCCGCCATCCCGGGAATTAACCTTGTAAACCTACGCTGCACTCCCTCAATAGCAAGAATGTCCTTCCTCAAATTAAGGGACCAAAACTGCACACAATACTCCAGGTGTGGTCTCACTAGGGCTCTGTACAACTACAGAAGGACCTCTTTGCTCTTTGCTCCTATATTCAATTCCTCTTGTTATAAAGGCCAACATGCCATTCGCTTTCTTCACTGCCTGTTGTACCTGCATGCTTACTTTCATAGACTGATGTACAAGGACCCCCAGATCCCATTGTACTTCCCCTTTTCCCAACATGACACAATTTAGATACTAATCTGCCTTCCTGCTTTTGCTACCAAAGTGGATAACCTCACATTTATCTGCATTGAACTTCATCTGCCATGCATCTGCCCACTCCCCCAACCTATCCAAGTCATCCTGCATTCTCATAGCATCCTCCTCACAGTTCACACTGCCACCCAGCTTTGTGTCATCTGCAAATTTGCTAATGTTACTTTGAATCCCTTCATCCAAATCATTGATGTTTATTGCAAATAGCTGCGGTCCCAGCATCGAGCCTTGCGGTACCCCACCAGTCACTGCCTGCCATTCTGAAAGGGACCCGTTAATCCCTACTCTTTGTTTCCTGTCTGCCAACCACTTCTCTATCCATGTCAGCACTCTACCCCCAATTCCATGTGCCCTAATTTTGCCCACTAATCTCCTATGTGGAACCTTATCAAATGTTTTCTGAAAGTCCAGGTACACTACATCCACTGGCTCTCCCTTGTCCATTTTCCTAGTTACATCTTCAAAAAATTCCAGAAGATTAGTCAAGCATGATTTCCCCTTCGTAAATCCATGCTGACTCGGACCGATCCTGTTACTGCTATCCAAATGTGCGGCTATCTCATCTTTTATAATTGACTCCAGCATCTCCACCACCGATGTCAGGCTAACTGGTCTATAAATCCCTGTTTTCTCTCTCCCGCCTTTCTTAAAAAGTTGGATAACATTAGCTACCCTCCAATCCACAGGAACTGATCCTGAGTCTATAGAACATTGGAAAATTATCATCAATGCATCCACGATTTCTAGAACCACTTCCTTAAGTACCCTGGAGTTAAGTGACCATCAGGCCCTGGGGATTTATCAGCCTTCAGTCCCATCAGTCTCTCCAACACCATTTCCTGCCTAATGTGGATTTCCTTCAGTTCCTCTGTCACCCCAGATCCTCTGGCCACTACTATATCAGGAACATTGTTTGTGCCCTCCTTAGTGAAGACAGATGCAAAGTACCTATTCAACTCATCTGCCATTTCCTTGTTCCCCATAATAAATTCACCTTTTTCAGTCTTCAAGAGTCCAACTTTGATCTTAACTATGTTTTTCCCCTTCACATACCTAAAGAGCTTTTACTGTCCTGCTTTATATTCATGGATTAATTGGAAAATAAATTTGCATATTTTAAATGCTAATTTTCTGTAACATTGAATTGGTTTGAAATATATTTATTTTCATCTGTATTCATCAGATGTTATCAGTTAATATTCTTAAATTCATCTTAAAGTGAAATTTGAAAGTAAAATTAATTAAAACACTTCCAGGTTAGGGGACTAGCTATAATTTCCACTCAGCAATTAATAAATGAGCAAAAAACAAACTGCTGGAGAAACTCAGCAAGTCAGGCGGCATCAATGGACTGAATTGGATTCAATATTTTGGGAAGAGACCCTTCATCTGGACTGAACTAGGAACACTACAGCAAAAGAATAGGCCCTTCAGCCTATAATGTCTATGCCAAACATCATGTCAAGACCAACTCTTATCTGCATTTAGGTATGTTACAAAACTTACCTTCAGCGGCGCTGCAGTTCTGCCACTGCCCGTGTGCGCGACTTTGGCGCCTTTGAGAGGGGGGCGGGTTTAAAATGCGATTTTTCTGCAGCCTATTCAAATCGATCTCTGTTAGGCTGTTTAGTTGCTAAAGAAAAATCGCTTCGACTGCCGTTTTATTAAGTTTATTAAAATTAGCGCTGGATAATTTAATTGTTAGAGTAAATTAAAAATCATCTTCTAAAGCCGTGAACGCCGACAACGGGACGGATCTCACGCAGGGGACAAGGCAAGGTAGGCTGTTTATTTTTACATTAAAAAGTACTTAAGATGCCTTTAATCAAAATTTTAAGTTGCGAGAAGGTGACTTGGAGCCCATCCGAACCGGCAGTATTTTTCATGCCGACATGGGCTTCAAATTCATTGCAACCGCAACGTTCCAAACCAGCGCGTTCCACAAAATCCCACTCGCAAGATGATTTAAATGGCCATTAATTTACAACAATTAAACACTAAATTCCTTCCATTTGGCCTATAAATTTATGACAATGAGATTTTAAAATCATGTTATATTGTGAATTCTTGTGTGAATGTTATTTGGACATTTAGGCTATTAAAAAATGTAAATCTTTTCTTAAGAAATGGATAGATGTTTAGATCTAGTAATTGAATTTTGGAATTAACTACAATTGGGTAACTAATTAATTATATGCTTTAATTTCAGGTCATCCAAGTAAGATTGTTTCATATTTGTTTCAGAATGCTTCAATCTATAATAACTGAAAATTACTTTCAGTTCTCTTAATTCTTAATAAAGTTATGGGCTTTTGACTGTTCTTGATCACAGCTTTTGTGTTAAGTCAATGGAAAAGCAATAGGGAACAAGATGCTAATTTCCGAGTATGAAAATGTCCATAACTTTTTTAATGTTATGAAAGTGAATTAGGTGTCAAATTAAACTTCTTTTTATGCTTTATCTGATGGGATAAATTGCAGACTTGATTTTTAATTTGCTACTGCATTGCCAATAATCCATATCCCTCATTTCCTGTGTATCCACGTGCCTATACAAAAGTATCTTAAATCCCACTATTGTATCTGCCTCAACCACCCCAGGCAGCGCATTCCAGGCACTCACCACCCTCTGTGTAAAATAAAAAAATTGCACTCCACAACTCCTTTAAACTTTACCCCTATCACCTTAAAGCTATGCCCTTCTAGTCTGTGATTTTTTTTCCATCCTGGAGAAAAGATGAATCCCATTTGCCCACATTATGGGTGAAAAGATAAAACTGATGATGGGTCTTGACCAAAAATGTCAACAGTCTATTTCCCTCCACAGTTGTTGCTTGACCCACTGAGTTCCTACAGTAGTTGGTTTTCTGCTCTAGTTTCCAACATCTGTAGACTATTGGGCCGCCAATTAATAAACAAATGAGGTTATCAAAATTGATATAGGTTTGGGAGGAACATGAGCTAGAATCAATGATTATACTCAATGAGAAAAATCCATCTCAAAATAAATAGACAACCCTAAAACCCTAGTGGTGGCGCGACTCACCCGTTGCAGCGGCCCCTACAGCCTGCCTGTTTTTTTTTTATTTTGTGTCTAGTTAAATGGAGTGTTGGTGTTTTTTTAATACTGGTTTTAAATGTGTATATGTGGGGGGCGGGGGGGGGGGGGGGGAACCGTTTAAAATCTCTTCCCTGTCCAGGAGACCCGACTTTTTCCCTGTCGGGTCTCCGTTGTCGTTGGGGCCTAGCACCGTGGAGCGGCCTCCAGCCTGAACAAACCGGGGGCTCGGGAGACTGCGGAGCTGCGGACTACTCACCATCGTGGGGCTGGCCGGCCTCGGAGCGTGGGGAGCGGCGGTGACTCGCTTCTGCGACTCGACTACTGGGGCTCAGAGGCTCCAGCAACGCAGCCGCAGGTCCGGTGGACTGGGACATCGGGAGCTCGCGGGTCCGGGGGGAGAGACCGCTTCCTGGAGCTCCCGCAACTTCTCCTGGTCGTGGCCGTGGGACATTACAGCGCCCACCTGTGACTTTTAGACCGGGAGCGGGGCCGTAAATCGCCCGGCACGGCCTAAAATGGCCGTGGGACTTAGCATCGCCCGCCTGGGGCTTGGACATCGGGAGAAACATGGAGAACAGGGGAGAGAAAAGACTTTGCCTTCCATCACTGTGGGTTCACTGTGATGGATGTTTGTGTGAATTAAATTGTGTGTATGTCTGTAGGAAATTGTCTTTGTTTGTATGGCTGTGGAAACGGAATTTCGTTTGAGCCTCACTGAGGCTCAAATGACAATAAATATTGTATTGTATTGTAGAAATTCAATGCTTAGCACTGTTATTTATTTCAGTGTTATATAGTACATGAAAATCATTGTATCCCTAGAGTAGACATGATTACTATCATTTACAGGTTGAATCACATATTTCTGAAAATCTTTACCAGACACTTTCAGTTTCAAATTCGATGTGCACTGATGACATATTTTCAAATACCACTTGATAGTGTCATTTCCCACAAAATCGTGGCATTTTTAAACTTGAACTCAACTTCACATAATATATCCCATCCAGCACAAAGACAGACAACATCCATCCTAACATTGACAGAAATGTGGCAGAGAATTCCAGAGATTCACCACTCTCTGTGAGAAAAACATTTTTCACACAGAGAGTGGTGAATCTCTGGAATTCTCTACCACAGAAGGTAGTTGAAGCCAGTTCATTGGCTATATTTAAGAGGGAGTTAGATGTGGCTCTTGTGGCTAAAGGGATCAGGGGGTATGGAGAGAAGGCAGGTACAGGATACTGAGTTGGATGATCAGCCATGATCATATTGAATGGCGGTGCAGGCTCGAAGGGCCGAATGGCCTACTCCTGCACCTATTTTCTACGTTTCTATGTTTCTATGACAGTCTGCGACCCTGCATCAGCTTACTCTGGCTGTGGATAATTGCACCCATAACATCTACCTTTAGAATCAAATATTCCTTTGCTCTCATGGCCATCCTTCCATCTTTCATACTCCATAAGCTTCTACTCATCCAAAACTCCTTTATTTTAATCCTAACTTCCACCATCTCACTTCCTACTGTTACTCATCCTTCACCTCATTGCACTCCACCCTGTGAACTTTAAACTTTTTGGCTGGGCTTGCTTGGATAACATTTTACAATACTCTGAAGAGCTCCATATCCAGCCATCCCTGCCCACTTCCTTAAATCCATATCAGCCATCTGGGCCATAAACTCTCACATGCGCAATCTAAATGTCCCTACCTAAGACTAATGGGTTAATCCTTGCCTGAATTTTATTTGATCTACATTTTAAACGCTGGTTCACATTGACGTACCCATAATCAATTAGAACCTTGAGTGTGTTTTTGCTAATTATGGGCAATGTTGACTTCACAAAGTCCTTCCAACCATGAGAGATTAGTGTGGCAGTGCCTCAAGATAATGACATTTTACAGTTGAGGAATCATTTTGCGCAAGGAGCGGGCCTTTCTAAGGTTCTCAAACATAGATTGATTGCAATTAAAAGTAAATTCTTTAACTAGCTTAAGCATGGCACACTGAGATGACCATGGTTATGCTAGTTAAAGATTTAATTGCAATTAATCTATGTTTGAGAAACATAGAAAGGCACAGAGTTGGCCTACAGGTTCTTAACATACAAAACGGTGGGTTTATGAACCAAGAGGATTGATACTCACCAGCTGAGCTGAGGGTATAACTGATTTGGAATTATCGGGTTCTGTTGCCATCTAACAGTCAGGGATTTAAATTAATGTGAATTCTACTGCTTGTGACACTTGAATAGCCTGATTAGAGATTGGTCAGATCCCTGCCTACCTTTGTGCCTTCAGCCAATGCAGACTTTTTTCTGACTGCCAACGTAAAAGATTCACTTAGCTGGAATTAATAGTTTGAAGATTAATACGTTTAATACATTTCAGTATTTCTGCAAGATAATAATATGCTTTGTGTTCAAGCCCTATGCTTAAGAAGTTATTTCCTGAGGCAATGATCCGAACATCCGAAAGACTTAACATTAGGGTGAAGATAGACACAAAATGCTGGAATAACTCAGAGGGACAGGCAGTATCTCGGGAGAGAAGGAACAGGTGACGTTTGGGGTCGCGACCCTTCTTCAGACTGAAGATGCTGCCTGTCCCGTTGAGTTACTCCAGCATTTTGTGTCTATCTTCGGTTTAAACCAGCATCTGCAGTTCCTTCCTACATAAAATTAGGGTTATGGTTTGAGAAATATTATGGTGGGAGAGAGGAAAGAAACTTGCAGAGAGACAGAAACTGAGAGGTATATTTCCGAGTATTTTTCCCAAGGGATTTATTTAGATTAGTTCAACTTCAAAAATTAAGATCAATGGATGAGATCACAGGGAATGCAGTGTGTAGTTTGAAGCACACGGCTATAGGGTGGATATCTGACAGGGACATGCATGCCCTGAACTTTTGTCATCACACTTTTAAAAGCATCCCACTTTCCTGACGTTCCTTTACCTGCAAACAACCTACTCCAATCAACTTGAGCAAGTCTAATACTAAAGTTGGTCTTGCTCCAATTCAGAATTTTAACTTGTGGGCCTGCCATGTTCTTGTCGATAACTATTTAAAACCAAATACAACAATGGTCACTGGTCCTAAAAGGTTAGCGCATGACACTTCAGTCACTGCCCTATCCAATTTCCGAAGAGTAGCACCCTCCACGTATTGCCTAGGGAGACTTTCCTCAACACATTTGACAAATTCCTCCCTGTCTAAGCTCTTGACACTATAATAGCGCTTTCTCACGGGGCGACTTGACGCAAGAGTTAACCAGAGTTGAACATCGTGGGAACCTCTTGCGATAACCGTACGGCATTCGTTGACCACCCTGGACCACCGTGGCGCTAACGGCAGGTACTCGTGTAACTTGGTGACTCGGGAGAAAATTCAAACAAGCTTGAATTTCTCCAAGAGTGACTTGTACACTTGTGGTTGAACATTGCAACATTATATGCACGTAGTGGCCAGTACGATATCCGTATTGACTCTTGCGGTTACCGTGGGAACTCCTGCGAAAGGTGAACCCGGAAGCTGGACAGAGGGGACAGAAGGTGAGTAAAAATTGTCTTCTGTGGGGTTGAATTTAAAAAATAAAGATTTGCATCCGTATATGGACATCAACTTATTCATGAGTTATGTTAATGAGATTCAAGAAAATAACTATAATCTTTAAAAGGGACTTTACTGAAAGGTCCCGCATTTTTATGGTCCGTGAGAAATTTTTCACATGTACTTCTTTGAGAGATACAGCTCGGAGTCGTCGCCGACTAGCGATCGATGCCTTTCCGAAGCAGGGTTAAATTCCCTGCTATAACAAACTTATCAGTCTTTCAACTGCTTGCAAACTCCAGGCATATTTATGCAGATATTTATATTTATGGTACTCTCTCAACAAGGTGACTATCCCCTTTATATTTCTCAGCTCCACCCATATTGCCCCAGGGGTTGAAGCATCAGTAGTATCAAATCGGATCTATTGTCATGATATTCTCCTCAATCAATAACGCAACTACCCCTTCTCCTTTATCCCTTCCCCCCCCCCCCCCCCCCCACCCCCCCCCCCCCCCCCCCCCCCCCCCCTATATTTCCTGTATCTCCTGTACTCTGGAACAAACATTCAGCTACAATCCAGTCCCTCTCTCAGCCAGGTTTCCAAAACTGTTACAACGACCCAGTCGCACATGTATTTCCATGCCTTGAGTTCATCCTCCTTACCTCCTCAGGCCTCTCGCATTAAAATAAATGCAATTCAATCCAACAGTCACGCCTCACTCCCTGCCTCATTCCTACCTATTCTATCCACTATATTTGAAACATAGAAACATAGAAACATAGAAATTAGGTGCAGGAGTAGGCCATTCGGCCCTTCGAGCCTGCACCGCCATTCAATATGATCATGGCTGATCATCCAACTCAGTATCCCGTACCTGCCTTCTCTCCATACCCTCTGATCCCCTTAGCCACAAGGGCCACATCTAACTCCCTCTTAAATATAGCCAATGAACTGGCCTCGACTACCCTCTGTGGCAGGGAGTTCCAGAGATTCACCACTCTCTGTGTGAAAAAAGTTCTTCTCATCTCGGTTTTAAAGGATTTCCCCCTTATCCTTAAGCTGTGACCCCTTGTCCTGGACTTCCCCAACATCGGGAGCAATCTTCCTGCATCTAGCCTGTCCAACCCCTTAAGAATTTTGTAAGTTTCTATAAGATCCCCTCTCAATCTCCTAAATTCTAGAGAGTATAAACCAAGTCTATCCAGTCTTTCTTCATAAGACAGTCCTGACATCCCAGGAATCAGTCTGGTGAACCTTCTCTGCACTCCCTCTATGGCAATAATGTCCTTCCTCAGATTTGGAGACCAAAACTGTACGCAATACTCCAGATGTGGTCTCACCAAGACCCTGTACAACTGCAGTAGAACCTCCCTGCTCCTATACTCAAATCCCTTTGCTATGAAAGCTAACATACCATTCGCTTTCTTCACTGCCTGCTGCACCTGCATGCCCACTTTCAATGACTGGTGTACCATGACACCCAGGTCTCGCTGCATCTCCCCTTTTCCTAGTCGGCCACCATTTAGATAATAGTCTGCTTTCCTGTTTTTGCCACCAAAATGGATAACCTCACATTTATCCACATTATACTGCATCTGCCAAACATTTGCCCACTCACCCAGCCTATCCAAGTCACCTTGCAGTCTCCTAGCATCCTCCTCACAGCTAACACTGCCCCCCAGCTTAGTGTCATCCGCAAACTTGGAGATATTGCCTTCAATTCCCTCATCCAGATCATTAATATATATTGTAAATAGCTGGGGTCCCAGCACTGAGCCTTGCGGTACCCCACTAGTCACTGCCTGCCATTGTGAAAAGGACCCGTTTACTCCTACTCTTTGCTTCCTGTTTGCCAGCCAGTTCTCTATCCACATCAACACTGAACCCCCAATGCCATGTGCTTTAAGTTTGTAAACTAATCTCTTATGTGGGACCTTGTCGAAAGCCTTCTGGAAGTCCAGATACACCACATCCACTGGTTCTCCCCTATCCACGCTACTAGTTACATCCTCGAAAAATTCTATAAGATTCGTCAGACATGATTTACCTTTTGTAAATCCATGCTGACTTTGTCCAATTATTTCACCACTTTCCAAATGTGCTGCTATCCCATCTTTAATAACTGACTCTAGCAGTTTCCCCACTACCGATGTTAGACTAACTGGTCTGTAATTCCCCGTTTTCTCTCTCCCTCCCTTCTTAAAAAGTGGGGTTACGTTTGCTACCCGCCAATCCTCAGGAACTACTCCAGAATCTAAAGAGTTTTGAAAGATTATTACTAATGCATCCACTATTTCTGGAGCTACTTCCTTAAGTACTCTGGGATGCAGCCTATCTGGCCCTGGGGATTTATCGGCCTTTAATCCATTTAATTTACCCAACACCACTTCCCGGCTAACCTGGATTTCACTCAATTCCTCCAACTCCTTTGACCCGCGGTCCCCTGCTATTTCCGGCAGATTATTTATGTCTTCCTTAGTGAAGACGGAACCAAAGTAGTTATTCAATTGGTCCGCCATATCGTTGTTCCCCATGATCAACTCACCCGTTTCTGACTGCAAGGGACCTACATTTGTTTTAACTAATCTCTTTCTTTTCACATATCTATAAAAACTTTTGCAGTCAGTTTTTATGTTCCCTG
Source organism: Amblyraja radiata (assembly GCF_010909765.2). Taxonomy (NCBI): domain Eukaryota; kingdom Metazoa; phylum Chordata; class Chondrichthyes; order Rajiformes; family Rajidae; genus Amblyraja; species Amblyraja radiata. Next base: position 11,700,514 of record NC_045958.1, read on the forward strand.
CCAGTTTTCTTTCATAATCTATTTTTCCTTTCCTAATTAAGCCCTTTGTCCTCCTCTGCTGGTCTCTGAATTTCTCCCAGTCCTCCGGTATGCTGCTTTTTCTGGCTAATTTGTACGCATCATCCTTCGCTTTGATACTATCCCTGATTTCCCTTGTTATCCACGGATGCACTACCTTCCCTGATTTATTCTTTTGCCAAACTGGGATGAACAATTTTTGTAGTTCATCCATGCAGTTTTTAAATGTCTTCCATTGCATATCCATGGTTTTATTTCTCTCAGGTAATTGCTCGGAAACAGCCCGTTGTTTCTCATCAGCAACTGCAGTTCCTTCCTACACACCCCTTCCCCAATCCTGATCACATGGATGATATCACACGTGATAGAGTTCATTTTGTTGGTCTGATAACAGAATCAAGGGGCATGGGGAGAAAGCAGGAACGTGGTACTGATTTTGGATGATCAGTCATGATCATATTGAATGGCGGTGCTGGCTCATAGGACCGAATTGGGGGTTACGGTACACGGTATTGGGGGTTCAGTATTGATGTGGATAGAGGACTGGCTGGCAGACAGGAAGCTAAGAGTAGGAGTAAACGGGTCCTTTTCAGAATGGCAGGCAGTGACTAGTGGGGTACCGCAAGGCTCAGTGCTGGGACCCCAGCTATTTACAATATATATTAATGATTTGGACGAGGGAATTGAATGCAACATCTCCAAGTTTGCGGATGACACAAAGCTGGGGGGCAGTGTTAGCTGTGAGGAGGATGCTGGGAGGCTGCAAGATGACTTGGATAGGCTGGGTGAGTGGGCAAATGCATGGCAGATGCAGTATAATGTGGGTAAATGTGAGGTTATCCACTTTGGTGGCAAAAACAGGAAAGTAGACTATTACCTGAATGGTGGCCGATTAGGAAAAGGGGAGATGCAGCGAGACCTGGGTGTCATGGTACACCAGTCATTGAAAGTAGGCATGCAGGTGCAGCACGCAGTGAAGAAAGCGAATGGTATGTTAGCATTCATAGCAAAAGGATTTGAGTATAGGAGCAGGGAGGTTCTACAGCAGTTGTACAGGGTCTTGGTGAGACCACACCTGGAGTATTGCGTACAGTTTTGGTCTCCTAATCGGAGGAAGGACATTCTTGCCATAGAGGGAGTACAGGGAAGGTTCACCAGATTGATTCCTGGGATGTCAGGACTTTCATATGAAGAAAGACTGGATAGACTCGGCTTGTACTCGCTAGAATTTAGAAGATTGAGGGGGGATCTTATAGAAACTTACAAAATTCTTAAGGGGTTGAACAAGGGGTCACAGTTTAAGGATAAAGGGGAAATATTTTAGAACTGAGATGAGAAAAACATTTTTCACACAGAGAGTGGTGAACCTCTGGAATTATCTGCCACAGAATGTAGTTGAGGCCAGTTCATTGGCTATATTTAAGAGGGAGTTAGATGTGGCCCTTGTGGCTAAAGGGATCAGGGGGTATGGAGAGAAGGCAGGTACAGGATACTGAGTTGGATGATCAGCCATGATCATATTGAATGGCGGTGCAGGCTCGAAGGGCCGAATGTCCTACTCCTGCACCTATTTTCTAAGTCTCTATAGAAAATGAATTTTGCTTTGTGTGATGGTTGCTGTTAATCTATTAGATACTGGTGAGAGTTTAACAAAATCTTATGTTTTGACCTGGCAATTTACCTGGTCCTCAGCAATCATTGTTGAATTGAACAATTTCAGATAATCCACCATAGCTATGGTATAATGTTGTGGCATTTTATCTCTCTCCTCTTTGGTACTTTCAATTGTCTCCTCTTATGGGCCTGTCCCACTTACGCGACTTTTACGGCGCGTGTCGGTACCCGTCATAGGTCGTTGCAAGTTGCCGAACATTTTCAACGTTGAAAATCCAGCGGCGACCAGAAAGACGCTACGACTCTTTGGGCGACTGAGGAGACAACTCAAGACCATACAGGCGACACCCCGGCGACATGTCACGGGGTGAAGCCTGTATGGTCATGAGTAGTCACCCAAAGAGTCGTACCTTGTTCTGGTCGCAGCTGGATTTTCAACATGTTGAAAGTTTTTGGCGATCTGCAATGACCTATGACGGGTGCCGGCAGTCGCCGAAAAAGTCGGGTAAGTGGGACAGGCCCATTATTTACTTCTTAACCAAACATTAACCTTTATTACCCCTGCTCAGTTGACATCACAGCAACTTATGCCATTCAAGCTTTGGAAAAGATGAAGAAACAAGGGACTGCAGAAGATGGCTTACACAAAAGGGCACAAAGTGAAGGAGTACCACAGCTGGTCAGACAGCATCTCTGAAGAACATGGATAGGTCATGTTTTGGGTCTGGACTCTTCTTCAGACTGATTGTGGGAGGATGGAAGGGGGGGGGGGGGGGGGTGGAGAAAGCTGGGAGAGAGGAGAGGCAGAACAAAGTGTGGCAGGTTATAGGAGGACACAGGTGAGGGCCTGGTTTTAATAGGCAGATAGTTGGAACAAGGGCCAGAGATCAAAGCAGGTGTCGCTCTCAATCTTGCCTGGTGTCTATAATCTTGAATAATGTACTACAATGTTGTACCATTCTGCTGTTTTGCATCTGTCACTGTATTTATTGTTGCTTTTATCATTACTGTACGGATACTGTTTACCCCTGACCCTCATGGCAACAAGGAACTTCATTGCATTCTGGTGTAAATAATAATAAACTATTCTGAAAATGTGATCAACCAGGGTGATGAATCTACTGTTGCTGAACACCAGAGATCTGATCGAACTATTACCTTACAGCTCCCAATAATACGAAAGTGAATTTCAAAAAGATTGCTAGAATTTTGGATAACTTTCTAGAAGGACATCATAGATACATAGATACATAGAAAATAGGTGCAGGAGTAGGCCATTCCGCCCTTCGCGCTTGCACCGCCGTTCAATATGATCATGGCTGATCATCCAACTCAGTATCCTGTACCTGCCTTCTCTCCATACCCCCTGATCCCTTTAGCCACAAGGGCCACATCTAACTCCCTCTTAAATATTCTGCAAAATCTGTTCTTGTATCAGAAATAAAATGTAATAATCGGGCAAGTCAGCAGGTGGAGCTCAAACCCCATGAATATTCTCATCAAGTCAAAAAGCTGCGGGAGGAACTCAACAGGTCAGGCAGCATCCGTGGAGGGAAACTGATTACATTTTGGGACCCTTCTTCAGACTCTCCCCTTTCTAAATCTTCTTTGTTGCTTACTGAAGATGATAATCATATTTATTACAGTATTTCCTACACTTTCCAAATTTGAAAACTTGTTCATGAGCCATAACATGAATCAATTTAACCTTGCTTTGTATAAAGAACTGAAAATCTAACCCTGTAAAAATAAAAGCAAATTGTGTTTGTTATTTTTTATATTTTCAAAATGCTGCCACGTAGTATACAACCAAGCAGACCCTAGTGGGAAGAAGGGTCTCGACCCGAAACATCACCCATTCCTTCTCTCTAGAGATGCTGCCTGTCCCTCGCGAGTCGGCTTGTACTCGCTAGAATTTAGAAGATTGAGGGGGGATCTTATAGAAACTTACAACATTCTTAAGGAGCTGGACAGGCTAGATGCAGGAAGATTGTTCCCGATGTTGGGGAAGTCCAGAACAAGGGGTCACAGTTTAACGATGAAGGGGAAATCTTTTAGCACTGAGATGAGAAAAACATTTTTTACACAGAGAGTGGTGAATCTCTAGAATTCTCTGCCACAGAATGTAGTTGAGGCCAGTTCATTGGCTATATTTAAGAGGGAGTTAGATGTGGCCCTTGTGGCTAAAGGGATCAGGGGGTATGGAGAGAAAGCAGGTACAGGATACTGAGTTGGATGATCAGCCATGATCATATTGAATGGTGGTGCAGGCTCGAAGGGCCGCATGGCCTACTCCTGCACCTATTTTCTATGTTTCTATGTCCCGCTGAGTTAGTCCCTAGTTAAGGACAGTAATCTAGTATTTTTACAGTTTTAATTCATTTCAAGCCTAGATTTTATTCTCCCATCTTTCATTGTACTTGATAATGCAATGCTGTCCAACATCTTGTATTACAACAGCGGTTCTGGAAAAACTACTCCCACGATGTTGTTGGATAGGGTGTTACAATATTTAGACTCTGCAACAGGAAAGAAAGTGATATATTTCTAAGTCAAGATGATGCACAGCGTACTGAGGCACTGCATGTGATGATATTCTCCTGCACCTGCTGCCCTTTTCTTATTTTACAGACCTGACAGCTGTTGTTGGAGCATCCAAGGTGAGTAACTGCAGTGTAGATAGCTCAACATTACTCTGAACTGCTTCAATGAATGGGTGCCCAATAATGTGCAATTTTCTGACTTTTAGCCGAATGTGCTACCAACTAAGCACAAGGGAAATCATAGAAATCCTGATGTGTGCAGTTTAAGTCCCCTAATTTGAGGAAGGACATTATTATTATTGAGGGAGTGCAGCGTAAGTTCACCAGGTTAATTCCCGAGATGGTGGGACTGACATATAGAAACATAGAAAATAGTTGCAGGAGTAGGCCATTTGGCCCTTCGAGCCTGCACCGCCATTCAATATGATTATGGCTGATCATCCAACTCAGTATCCTGTACCCGCCTTCTCTCCATACTCCCTGATCCCTTTAGCCACAAGGGCCACATCTAACTCCCTCTTAAATATAGCCAATGAACTGGCCTCAACTACCTTCTGTGGCAGAGAATTCCAGAGATTCACCACTCTGTGTGAAAAATGTTTTTCTAATCTCGGTCCTAAAAGATTTCCCCCTTATCCTTAAACTGTGACCCCTTGTTCTGGACATATGATGAAAGAATGGATCGACTGGGCTTATATTCACTGGAATTTAAAAGGATGAGAGGGCATCTTATAGATACAGGAAAAAAATTCCCAATGTTGAGGGAGTCCAGAACCAGGGGCTACAGTCCAAGAATAAAGGGGAGGCCATTTAAAACTGAGATGAGAAAAACGTTTTCACCCAGAAAGTTGTGAATTTGTGGAATTCTCTGCCACAGAAGGCAGTAGAGGCCAATTCACTGGATGAAATTAAAAGAGAATTAGATAGAGGTCTAGGGGCAAGTGGAATCAAGTGATATGGGGAGAGGGCAGGCACAGGTTACTGATTGTGGATGATCCGCCATGATCACAATGAATGGTGGTGCAGGCTCGAAGGGCCGAATGGCCTCCTCCTGCATCTATTTTCATATTTCTACCAGGAACTATGTCTGCGGGAATTTAGAAAGATGAAAGGGAATCTTATAGAAACATATACAATTCTTAAGGGATTGGACAGGCTAGATGCAGGAAAAATGTTCCCTATGTTGGGGGAGTCCAGAACCAGGGGTCACAGTTTAAGAATAAGGGGTAGGCCATTTAGGACTGAGATAAGGAAAAACTTTTTCACCCAGAGAGTTGTGAATCCGTTGAATTCACTGTCACAAAAGCTAGTGGAGGCCAATTCGCTGGATGAAAGAGTTAGATATAGCTCTTAGGGCTAACAGAATCAAGGGATGTGGGGAGAAAGCAGGAACGGGGTACTGATTTTGGATGATCAGCCATTTCAGGAGGGATAGACAGAAAGGAAAAGGAGGTGGGGTAGCATTACTGGTTAGAGAGGAGATTAACGCAATGGAAAGGAAGGACATTAGCTTGGAGGATGTGGAATCGATATGGGTAGAGCTGCGAAACAGTAGTAGTGGAGTTGGGGATGGCATCAAACAGGAAATTAGAAATGCGTGCAACAAAGGTAAAACAGTTATAATGGGTGACTTCAATCTACATATAGATTGGGTGAATCAAATTGGCAGGGGTGCTGAGGAAGAGGATTTCTTGGAATGTATGCGGGATAGTTTTCTAAACCAACATGTAGAGGAACCAACGAGAGAGCAGGCTATACTAGACTGGGTATTGAGTAATGAGGAAGTGTTAGTTAGCAGTCTTGTTGTGCGTGGCCCCTTGGGCAAGAGTGACCATAATATGGTTGAGTTTTTCATTAGGATGGAGAGTGACATGGTTAGTTCAGAAACAATGGTTCTGAACTTAAAGAAAGGTAACTTTGAGGGTATGAGACGTGAATTGGCCAAGATTGACTGGCAATTAATTCTTAAAGGGTTGACGGTGGATATGCAATGGAAGGCATTTAAAAACTGCATGGATGAACTACAACAATTGCTCATCCCAGTTTGGCAAAATAATAAATCAGGGAAGGTAGTGCATCCGTGGATAACAAGGGAAATCAGGGATAGTATCAAAGCAAAAGATGAAGCGTACAAATTAGCCAGAAAAAGCAGCCTACCAGAGGACTGGGAGAAATTCAGAGACCAGCAGAGGAGGACAAAGGGCTTAATTAGGAAAGGGAAAATAGATTATGAAAGAAAACTGGCAGGAAACATAAAAACTGACTGTAAAAGTTTTTATAGATATGTGAAGAGAAAGAGATTAGTTAAAACAAATGTAGGACCCTTGCAGTCAGAAACAGGTGAATTGATCATGGGGCACAAGGACATGGCGGACCAATTGAATAACTACTTTAGTTCCGTCTTCACTAAGGAAGACATAAATAATCTGCCGGAAATAGCAGGGGACCGCGGGTCAAATGAGATGGAGGAACTGAGTGAAATCCAGGTTAGCCGGGAAGTGGTGTTAGGTAAATTGAATGGATTAAAGGTCGATAAATTCCCAGGGCCAGATAGGCTGCATCCCAGAGTACTTAAGGAAGTAGCTCCAGAAATAGTGGATGCATTAGTGATAATTTTTCAAAACTCTTTAGATTCTGGAGTAGTTCCTAAGGATTGGAGGGTAGCTAATGTAACCCCACTTTTTAAAAAGGGAGGGAGAGAGAAAACGGGGAATTACAGACCAGTTAGTCTAACATCGGTAGTAGGGAAACTGCTAGAGTCAGTTATTAAAGATGGGATAGCAGCACATTTGGAAAGTGGTGAAATCATTGGACAAAGTCAGCATGGATTTACGAAAGGTAAATCATGTCTGACGAATCTTATAGAATTTTTCGAGGATGTAACTAGTAGAGTGGATAAGGAAGAACCAGTGGATGTGTTATATCTGGACTTTCAGAAGGCTTTCGACAAGGTCCCACATAAGAGATTAGTATACAAACTTAAAGCACATGGTATTGGGGGTTCAGTATTGATGTGGATAGAGAACTGGCTGGCAAACAGGAAGCAAAGTGTAGGAGTAAACGGGTCCTTTTCAGAATGGCAGGCAGTGACTAGTAAAATACCGCAAGGCTCGGTACTGGGACCCCAGCTATTTACAATATATATTAATGATTTGGACGAGGCAATTGAATGCAACATCTCCAAGTTTGCGGATGACAGTAAGCTGGGGGGCAGTGTTAGCTGTGAGGAGGATGCTAGGAGGCTGCAAGTTGACTTGGATAGGCTGGGTGAGTGGGCTAATGCATGGCAGATGCAGTATGATGTGGATAAATGAGAAGTTATCCACTGGTGGCAAAAACAGGAAAGTAGACTATTATCTGAATGGTGGCCGATTAGGAAAAGGGGAAATGCAACGAGACCTGGGTGTCATGGTACACCAGTCATTGAAAGTAGGCATGCAGGTGCAGCAGGCAGTGAAGAAAGCGAATGGTATGTTAGCATTCATAGCAAAAGGATTTGAGTATAGGAGCAGGGAGGTTCTACTGCAGTTGTACAGGGTCTTGGTGAGACCACACCTGGAGTATTGCGTACAGTTTTGGTCTCCAAATCTGAGGAAGGACATTATTGCCATAGAGGGAGTGCAGAGAAGGTTCACCAGACTGATTCCTGGGATGTCAGGACTTTCATATGAGGAAAGATTGGATAGACTAGGCTTGTACTCGCTAGAATTTAGGAAATTGAGGGGGGATCTTATAGAAACTTACAAAATTCTTAAAGGGTTGGATAGGCGAGATGCAGGAAGATTGTTCCTGATGTTGGGGAAGTCCAGGACAAGGGGGCACAGCTTAAGGATAGGGGGGAAATCATTTAGGACCGAGATGAGAAAAACATTTTTCACACAGAGAGTGGTGAATCTGTGGAACTCTTTGCCACAGAAGGTAGTTGAGGCCAGTTCATTGGCTATATTTAAGAGGGAGTTAGATGTGGCCCTTGTGGCTAAAGGGATCAGGGGGTATGGAGAGAAGGCATACTAAGTTGGATGATCAGCCATGGTCATATTGGATGGCGGTGCAGGCTCGAAGGGCCGAATGGCCTATTCCTGCACCTATTTTCTATGTTTCTATGTTTCTATGTTTCCTGTGCTGTACTGTTTTATGTTGTGAGTTTATTTAGCCCAGTTGAAGAAAGGAGAATGTGCAGAAAGGAACTAACTCCAAATATTTACACACTGTGTGATGGTATGATCTCTTAGAACATGCAATGTAATTAGTCTGGGTGTTTTTAGTCAATAAATCCCCAATTGTGTGCTTGAGGAACCTACACTTAAATGAGACTCTGGGAGCACCATTTTAATATGCACAACAGCCAATGCACAAACTGAGTTTTAATCAGGAATAATCTGAGAAGGGTCCCAACCCAAAATGTCATCTGTCCATTCTTTCCCCAGTTGCTACCATACCACTGAGTTTGTCTAGCACTGAGTTTTGCTCAAGATTGTAGCAACTACAGTCTCTTATGTCTCAATAAAACAATTTGTGCGTCTATGTTTCACACAGCAAATAAATAGTATTGTACTGTTACAGAGTATACAATTGGGCTTCAAGATCATAGAGATTCATTCTCAATTTGTTGTTTGTTTCCTTTTAGGAACAGTAACAATTATGTGGGAAATATATATAAATTGCCAGAAAAAGCATATTCAACACAAAAAACGTGAATGGAGAATAAGATGGAACATGTTGCAAATCCTGCTGTTGATTTGCTATTGTCTTATTTAAATTACCTCTCATACTGAATTTCTCTTTATTTTGCGAGTGATGTTAAGATAAACAAAAATCAAGCATGCTTTTAACAAAATTGCAGGCTTGCTTTGTTTGTTTGCATTATTACCCATTTAACATTTGCAACCTGTTACCATAGACAGTGGAGAGTTTTATCTACCTTAATGTACAGAGGTTCTGTAATATTTTCCATCAGAATAGAAATGTCTTCATTCCAAACTGGATTGAGGCTCTTGTGGATTATTCTACTTCTGAAGATTTCTCTCCCCGCTATTTTAATCTTCACATATGGATCACTCGTTCCTGAAACAGTGAAGAAAATTCAATGTAGAGACATGTTTCATTATTTGCTAATTAAGTTTCAATCAAAGATGGAATTTAATACAGAGAAGTGTGAGGTGTTGCATTTTGGGACGTCGAACGAGTGCAGGGCCTTCACAGTAAACGGTAGGACTCTGGGTAGTGTTGTAGAGCAGAGGGATCTAGGAAGACAGGTGCATGGTCCCTTGAAGGTCGAGTCGCAGGTAGATAAGGTGGTCAAAAAGGCTTTTGGCACTTTGGCCTTCATCAGTCAGAATATTGAGTATAGAAGATGGGAGGTCTTGTCTTGTATAAGTCGTTGGTGGGACTGCATTTAGAATATTGTGTTCAGTTCTGGGCACCATGTTATCGGAAAGATATTGTCAAGCTTGAAAGGGTTCAGAAACGATTTATGAGGATGTTGCCAGGACTAGAGTGTGTGAGCTATAGGGAGAAATTGAGTAGGCTGGATCTCTATTCCATGGAGCGCAGGAGGATGAGGGGGGTTATAGAGGTGTACAAAATTATGAGAGGAATAGATCGGGTAGATGCACAGAGTCTTTTGCCCAGAGTCCGAGGGGTAACTTTTTCACACAAAGGGTGGTGGCTGTATGGAACAAGATGCCAGAGGAGATAGTTGAGGTTGGGACTAACCCATCATTTAAGAAACAGTTAGACAGATACGTGGATAGGACAGGTTTCGAGGGATATGGACAGGGATATGGAGAGGGATATGGAGAGGGATATGGACAGGGATATGGACAGGGATATGGACAGGGATATTGCAGCTTTGGAGGGAAGGTTAATTCCCGGGATGGCGGGACTGTCATTGGCTGAGAGAATGGAACGGCTGGGCTTGTACACTCTGGAGTTTAGAAGGATGAGAGGAGATCTTATTGAAACATATAAGATTATTAAGGGTTTTGTTACGCTAGAGGCAGGAAACATGTTTACGATGTTCGGGCCACATTTTACGAATAAGGGGTAAGCCATTTAGAACGGAGACGAGGAAACACTTTTTCTCACAGAGAGTTATGAGTCTGTGGAATTCTCTGCCTGGTGGAGGTCGGTTCTCTGTATACTTTCACACTGTGTTTTTGATTTTCTGTTTTTGGATTGAATTCTGTTTTTAATTTGTGTCTCTGTGATGTCTTTATTACTTGTTATATTCCGATTATATGTTATTCCGATTACTATGTAAGGTGTCCTTGAGATGTCTGAAAGGCGCCCATTAAATAAAATTTATTATTATTATTACTTTCAAGAGAGAGCAAGATAGGGCTCTTAAAGATAGTGGAGTCAGGGGATATGGGGAGAAGGCAGAAACGGGGTACTGATTTTGGATGATTAGCATAATCACATTGATTGGCGGTGCTGGCTCGAAGGGCCGAATGGCCTACTCCTGCACCTATTGTCTATTGGCCAAGTGCAGGCAAGTGGGACTAGTGTAGCTGGGACTGTAGTTGTTGGCCGATGTGGGCAGGTTGGGCCGAAGGGCCTGTTTACACACTGTATCCCTCTTATGGCCATGACTCCATGACTCTAAAGTTGTGTGAATATTTTTAAATTACTTCAAATAATCAATAGTTGTTATAATAACATAGAAGTTATTGTTCGGAAATATCTGTGGTTGTTAATGCCCACATTTCTAATAATTTTTTTCTTTTAGCTGTCAGAGAAGATTTTTACAACAGAATATCAATTATTTATTCAGAATATCTTAATTAGACAAATACAACTTTGGCAATGTGTATGAAGTATGAGGACCAATTTTTAATAAAATGTAATTAGAATCTCAGACCAGAAATATCAATATACACTGGATTATTCAAGTTGTCTGACTTCGATTTCTGTAAATTTAACATGATTAGGTTTATTATTGTCATATGTATCGAGATACAGCAAAAAGCATTGTTTTTCATGCTATCCAATCAGATCAGATAATACCATGCATAAATCCAATCAAGTCAAACTCAGGGATAATAAATAGTGCAAAGGAGAAAATACAGAGTGCAGAAAATGTTTCTCAGCATTGTATGGCACAAGTTCCATAGACAAAGTCCAATCTCTGCAATGGGGTCGAAGTGAGTTGGACAGTACTCTAACTCATGGAAATATTGTTCAGAAGGCCTGAAAGTGGTGTCACAGGTAGATAAAAATTCTTAAGGGGTTGGACAGGCTAGATGCAGGAAGATTATTCCCGATGTTGGGGAAGTCCAGAACTAGGGGTCACAGTTTAAGCATAAGAGGGAAGTCTTTTAGGACCGAGATGAGAAAATCATTTTTTACACAGAGAGTGGTGAATCTGTGGAATTCTCTGCCACAGAAGGTAGTTGAGGCCAGTTCATTGGCTATATTTAAGAGGGAGTTAGATGTGGCCCTTGTGGCTAAAGGGATCAGGGGGTATGGAGAGAAGGCAGGGATGGGATACTGAGTTGGATGATCAGCCATGATCATATCGAATGGCGGTGCAGGCTCGAAGGGCCGAATGGCCTACTCCTGCACCTATTTTCCATGTTTCTATGTTTCTATAAGGTGGTCAAAAAGGGTTTCAGCACATTGGCCTTCATCAGTCAGAATACAGCAATTGGGAGGTATTGTTATAGCTATACAAGATCAGGTAACGCAGAGTAGAAATAGAGATCCAGAGGACATAGGTTTAAAGTGAGGAGGGAAAGATTGAATAGGAACAGAGGAATCTTTTTTTTACACACAAAGGGTGGTGGATGTATGGAACAAGCTGTTGGAGGAGGTAGTTGAGGCAGGTACTATTGCAATGTTTAATAAACATTTAGACAGATACATGGATAGGTTAGCTTTAGAGATATATGGATCAAGCGCAGGCAGGTGGAACTGTTGTAGATGGGACATGTTGGTCAGTGTGGACAAGTAGGGCCGAAGTACTTTTCACAATGGCAGGCAGTGACTAGTGGGGTACCGCAAGGCTCAGTGCTGGGACCCCAGCTATTTACAATTTATATTAATGATCTGGATGAGGGAATTGAAGGCAACATCTCCAAGTTTGCGGATGACACTAAGCTGGGGGGCAGTGTTAGCTGTGAGGAGGATGCTAGGAGACTGCAAGGTGACTTGGATAGGCTGGGTGAGTGGGCAAATGTTTGGCAGATGCAGTATAATGTGGATAAATGTGAGGTTATCCATTTTGGTGGCAAAAACAGGAAAGCAGACTATTATCTAAATGGTGGCCGACTAGGAAAAGGGGAGATGCAGCGAGACCTGGGTGTCATGGTACACCAGTCATTGAAAGTAGGCATGCAGGTGCAGCAGGCAGTGAAGAAAGCGAATGGTATGTTAGCTTTCATAGCAAAAGGATTTGAGTATAGGAGCAGGGAGGTTCTACTGCAGTTGTACAGGGTCTTGGTGAGACCACACCTGGAGTATTGCGTACAGTTTTGGTCTCCAAATCTGAGGAAGGACATTATTGCCATAGAGGGAGTGCAGAGAAGGTTCACGAGACTGATTCCTGGGATGTCAGGACTGTCTTATGAAGAAAGACTGGATAGACTTGGTTTATACTCTCTAGAACTTAGGAGATTGAGAGGGGATCTTATAGAAACTTACAAAATTCTTAAGGGGTTGGACAGGCTAGATGCAGGAAGATTGCTCCCGATGTTGGGGAAGTCCAGGACAAGGGGTCACAGCTTAAGGATAAGGGGGAAATCCTTTAAAACCGAGATGAGAAGAACTTTTTTCACACAGAGAGTGGTGAATCTCTGGAACTCTCTGCCACAGAGGGTAGTCGAGGCCAGTTCATTGGCTATATTTAAGAGGGAGTTAGACGTGGCCCTTGTGGCTAAGGGGATCAGAGGGTATGGAGAGAAGGCAGGTACGGGATACTGAGTTGGATGATCAGCCATGATCATATTGAATGGCGGTGCAGGCTCAAAGGGCCGAATGGCCTACTCCTGCACCTAATTTCTATGTTTCTATGTTTCTATGTATCTGTTTCCACGTTGTATGACTCTATAACTTGGACTCTAAGCCGGATAACAAAGGGGAAAAAACTATTCCTGGGTCTGGTGGTGCACACTTTCAAACTTCTGTATCTACTACCTGACGGGAGCAGAGAGGAGGAGGAATGGCCATGATGTGACAAGTCTTTAATTATATTGGCTGCTTTTCCTAGGCAGCGGGAATTGTAGATAGAGTCAATTGTGGGTAGTAGGTCTGTAGGCTATATCCACAACTATTTGCAATGTCTTGGGCAAAACTATTCCCAAATCAAACTGTGATGCATCCCAACAGTGTGCTTTCTATGGCACATCTGAAGAAGTTTGTAATGCCCCTGTCCCACTTAGGAAACCTGAACGGAAACCTCTGGAGACTTTGCGCCCCACCCAAGGTTTCCGTGCAGTTCCCGGAGGTTGCAGGTAGTTGCCGGAGGTTGCAGGTAGTGGAAGCAGGTAGGGAGACTGACAAAAACCTCCGGGAACCGCACAGAAACCTTGGGTGGGGCACAAAGTCTTCTGAGGTTTCCGTTCAGGTTTCCTAAGTGGGACAGGGGCATTAGAGTCATTGGGAATGTGCTAAATTTCTCCAGTCTCTAATAGAGACTCTCGATAGGGGGGTAAAAAGGCATAGACTCCATGGTTACCCCCTTGGTTCCTGTTAAATCTGTCCCTCCTCACTTTAAATGATAGACAGAGCATTTTTCACAGAGTGGAAATGAAGTTTAGTTTATTGTCACGTGTACAGAGGTACAGTGAAGTTCTGTCTACCCTATCTATGCCTCTCATAATTCTATGTACTTCCTTCAAGTCTCCCCTCAACCTCTGAGGTTCCAGAGAAAACAATCCAAGTCTATCCAACCTCTCCCTATACCTGAAGCTCTCTAATTCAGACAGCACTCTGGTAAATGTTCACTGCACCCACTTCAAAGCCTCTACATCCTTCCTGTAATGGGGTTACCAGAACTGCATGCAGTTTTCTAACTGCGGCTTAATCAGAGTGCTACAGAGATGCATCATGACTTCCTGACACTTATATTCAATGTCCCTAGCAATGAAGGCAAGCATACCTCTGCCCTTTCACTCACCCTATCTACTTGTGCTGCCACCTCCAGTGAGCTATGAAGTTGGACTCCAAGATCTCTCCGGACATCAATGCTGGCACGTGTCTTGTCATTAACTGTATAATCTCCTTCCATTCAACCTCCCAAAGTGCAACACCTCGTAATTGCCCGGGTTAAACTCTATCTGCCATTTCTCTACTCTGCATTTCTGCAGCTGATCTACATCCTGTTATATTTTCACACTGTATTCCTCACTCGTTGCAACTCCCCCAATGTTGGTGTTGTCAGCAAACTTACTCACCAACCCATCTACATTTATGTCTGTCATTTATAATAATCCCAAACAGCAGAGATCCATACAGAACTCCATTGGCCATTGTTTTCCAGCCTTCCACCCCAAACATTTGTCTTCTATGAGTAAGTCAGTTCTGAATCCATACGACCAAGTAGGTATGTTACAAAACTTACCTTCAGCGGCGCTGCAATTCTGCCACTGGCCGTGTGCGCGATTTTGGCGCGTTTGAGGGGGGGGGGGGGGATTAAAACAGGGTTTTTTCCAGACATGGTCCTGAATTATATTGTGTTGGAGTGCAAGATGTTGCTAAAGAATCGTTCCTACGGCCGTTCTGTGTGTTTTTAAAAAAAAATCACCCGACAAGTTAATCGCTGGAATGATTTTAAAATCAGCTTCTGAAGCCTTCAATGACGACAACTGGGACGGATTTTATGGAGGACCAGGTAAAAGAAAGTAGTTTATTTTTATGTATAAAAGTGTTTCTTAAGATGTATTTAATTCACATTTTAAGTTGCGAAACGGTGATTTTTCCCCCTTAAGAACCGGCAGTGTATTTGCTGCCGATATG
Organism: Amblyraja radiata; assembly: GCF_010909765.2. Classification (NCBI taxonomy): domain Eukaryota; kingdom Metazoa; phylum Chordata; class Chondrichthyes; order Rajiformes; family Rajidae; genus Amblyraja; species Amblyraja radiata. Next base: position 11,715,645 of record NC_045958.1, read on the forward strand.
GGGGTATAAATTCACCGCATCTGAACGTTCCAAATGGTCCTGTTCCAGAAAATCCCACTCGCAAGCTGATTTAAATGGCCATTAATTTACAGGTATTAAACATGAAATTCCTTCCATTTGGCCTATAAACCCATGACAATGAGATTTAAAAATTATGTTATATTCTGAATTCTTCTGTGAATGTTATTTGGATACTTAGGCTATTTAAAAATGTTAATATAGTCTTAAGAAATGGATAGATGTTTAGATCTAGTAATTGAATTTTGTAATTAGCTACAATTAGGTAACTAACTAATTATATGCTTTAATTTCAAGTCATCTAAGTAAGATTGTTTCATATTTGTTTCAGAATGCTTCAATCTATAATAACTGAACATTTCTTTCAGTTCTCTTAAATTTTAAGAAAGGTATTGGCTTTTAAATGTTCTCGATCACACCTTTTGTGTTAAGTCAATGAAAAAGCAATAGGGAACAAGATGCCAATTTCCGAGTATGAAAGTGGCCATACCTTTTATAATACTGAAGATATGAAAGTGAATTAGGTGTCAAATTAAACTTATTTTTATGCTTTATCTGATGGGATAAATTAAAGACTTGATTTTTAAAATCTCAAGATTTTGTAACATTGCAAGTCATCATGAATCCCATACATCCTAATCTTCTGAATTGGCCGATCATAATGGACCTTATCAAAAGCCTTCTAAAATCCAACACTAGAGGGCATAGTTATAAGGTGCGAGCGGGAAAATGTAATGGAGGAGACGTGCAGCGAAGTTTTTTTCTCACACAATGAGTGGTGGGGGCCTGGAATGCATTGCCAGGTAGTGGAGGCAGAGATTTGGTAGTGGAGACAGAGATTTTTAGATAGGCATATATAGAAGTGCAGGGAAAGGAGGGACGTGGATCATGTACAAGCAGAGGAGATTAGATTAACTAGGCATCATGTTCAGTACAAACATTACCGGCCGATGTGCCCGGTCCTGTGTTGTATGGTTCTATGTTCTATGTTCTAAGATGAATGATTATCAAAGCTGGCAGTGCTAGAGAAGTCAGCACAGGGGCCTCAACTATTTACGACTTTAATGGCTTAGAAAAAAGGGTCCAAGGGCATCTTCTGGTTGTTAACAAACAGACAGAAGGAAGATCAAGATGCAAAATTGCAGACTTCACCATTGACATAGCCTACGCCCAACTGCACTGAGCAGTCTGATTTCTGATACAAAGGGCCTGTCCCACTTAGGTGATTTTTTCGGCGACTACATGGTCGCTGGGGTGTCGCCTGTATGGTCATGAGTCGTCTCCTCAATCGCCCAAAGAATCGTAGCGTTTTTCTGGTCGCCCGCTGGATTTTGAAATGTTCAAAACTTTTCGGTGACAGTCGGCAACAGTTGGCTTGACGACAATCAGCGTAGTTTGACTTCTCCTGACGTAGGTGCTGTCATAGGTTGTCGCCAGGTGACGTCGGTTGTCACCGGTGCTGACCGGTGAATTCCATTGACGACTACCTGCGTCAACCTGTGTCAACTGGCGACAGGCACCGGCGACTGAATTGTCTTAAGTTGTCTTCAGGTGTTGCCGACAGGATCGTACCATGTCGTAGCTTGTCGCGGGTGGACATAGGTTGTCGAAGGTGTGGTCGTAGATGGACATCCTAATGGGTCGCCGGTTGTCGGTAGCTTGCCGCAGCTTGACATCGACTAGGTGGTAGGTTGGTGTAGACACTGTCGTAGGGGGGTCCAGTCGCCGTTTTTTTGGCGACCTACTACGACTATGACAGTCGCTGGCAGTCGTCGAAAAAAATCGCCTAAGTGGGACGGGCCCTTAACACTATCTAGGGGCAAGTTTAACAATTTTACCAAAACCAATTAGCCTACAAACCTACACGTGTTTGGAGTGTGGGAGGAAACGGAGCACCCGGAAAAAACCTACGTTGTCACAGGGTGAACGTACAAACCCCATACAGACAGCACTTGGCCAGGATCGAACGCAGGTCTCTGGCACTAAAAGGCAGCAGCTCTAGTGCTTACCACTGTACCGCTGCAAATGTTGTTCCTTTATTTAAGAAGGAAAGTCGATAGAATCTAGGGAATTACAAGCCAGCGAGCCACATGTCAGCGGTAAGGAAGCTATTGGAGAAGATTGTTTGGGATAGAATTGCTTCCAAATGGAGCCGTCAGCATAGCTTTGTACATGGCAAGTCGTTTCTTACTTACTTGATGGAGTTTTTTGAGGAGGTGATGAAGGTGATTGATGGTGGTAGGACAGTGGTTGAAGAGGGACAAAGTTTAAAGGAGATGTGCAGGACAAGATTTTTGTTTTACACAAGGGTTGGTTAGTGCCTGGAACACCATGCTGGTTGGGGTAAATACGAGAGTGGCATTAAAATAATTTTGGATAGGCATATCGTGGGATATGGATTATGTGCAGGCAGATAGGAGTTGGTCTCAACATCAGTTTAGCACAGATATTGTGGCCTGAAGGGATTGTTCTTGTGTTGCACTGTTGTACGTTCTCAGCCAACTAGACCGTTTCAGTGGACTCCCATTGAGGTAGTTTAGACTCTCACTTTCTGGCTCCCAGGGTACTGGAGGAAGGGCCAAATGGCCTACTCCTGCACCTATTTATCTGATTTTATCTGATTTAATTTTGTGTGTTTAAATATTCCATTTCAGTGATAGCCTAACAGGCATAGTCATAGGCAGGGCCCCACTAACTGTCCAAACCACGGGAATGTTGCTAACCACTTGTTCTAGAACAACATCTGCAATGCAGAACACAACATTGGGCTTCTCCGAACAACAAGGACCTGGCTTTCCAGGAGAAACAGTGGTTGGGATATAAGAGCCTAAGAAGCTGCAGCAAGAGTAGGCCATTCATCCCCTGGTCTTTGCTTTGTAAATCAATGAGATCAAGGCTGTATCTCAGCTCCACTTTCCTGCACAAACCCTGCATCCCTTGATTTTGCTCGACATTAGTGCGGTCCAAAGGCATATAGCTAGCAACCTCTGGAATTCTCTGCCACAGAAGGTAGTTGAGGCCAGTTCATTGGCTATATTTAAGAGGGAGTTAGATGTGGCCCTTGAGGCTAAAGGGATCAAGGGGGTATGGAGAGAAGGCAGGTACAGGATACTGAGTTGGATGGATGCATGATCATATTGAATGGCGGTGCAGGCTCGAAGGGCCGAATGGCCTACTCCTGCACCTATTTTCTATGTTTCTATGTTTCTACCCTGGGCATCAGTGGAAAATCTGCATCATACTATTCTCACTAACTTGTACTTGTCAATTATGGATTTCCTGAAAAATGACATAAATCTTACAAGCCTGTGGTTCCCTTTCTTTTATTTCCGTCTTTTGAATGTTATATTTACTACTTCATGCACTTCATATTGTATTTAATGAGTAAAGTTGCAGATAATGCGGTTTAAAATACCATGCTTTGCACTATTGTTCAAATGTAATAGCTCTTTTTAAGTGGAACTAGACAATTTGAAGTTGCTTGTGTTACATTAGTAAGTTTTTGCAGCATTCATTCACTTATATATTAAGATAATGCAACTTTCACTATAAAATGGCCAGTTCAATTAACACAGTTCATTATTTAGCTTAAAATATAAATGGAAGAACCTTCAACCTACTTTGTATACGGACGATCATGTAGAAGGAATACAAATTTACAATGCTACCTTCTAACTCACTACTTTTGTTTTTAGAGCCTCCTTAGATTGTAGCTGGATGCATTATCTGAAGTTCATTGCCAGCACTCTCCTGATTAGATAACTGATCAGTACTAATAAAAAAAGGAAGGCCCAAAAATATTGTAGCATCATACAAAGTTGTAGTATATTAGGGTCTGTTTCCGGGCTATCTAAAGTCTAAAGCTACTCTTTGTTCCTCTGGGACCTCACCTATGGCTAGAGAAGACACAAAGATCTTCATCAAGGCATGCACAATCTCCTCATTTTCCTCTCACAATAATCCCATCATATCCTGAAGATTTATCCACCTTAATGCACTTCAAGAGCCCCAAGACCTCCTCCTTCTTAGTCTCAAACTGCTCACATAATTAATATTCTCCACACCGATCCCATTGTTTCCCCTGACCTTCTCCTTGGTGAAAACAGGTGTCAAGTACTTGTTTAGTACCTCCCCTACATCTCCAGACCCCAAGCACATATTGCACATAAAAGTCAACAATATCCTTAGACACTCATGCAGTAAAATGTTTTTTTTGTGTATATCTTGGCCTGTTGTCTTGTGGCTGCATACAACTTGGTCAGTAGGTGCAGCATAGGCGATAGTAGGTTTCTAATTGTCCCTCTGAGAAGATGACTGAAAATGGCCATGGAGACAATCTCAAATACCTGTGGCCTAAAAAGCAAGCTGAAGTGAACACTATTTCACTTGGGTGACAGTGGCCTGGATTGTCTGGATAAAGAGCACGAGGACTGGTGAGTGAGGCCATTTATTGTATGTGTCTCAACTTTGTACAGAATCTGTCTCTACACTGTCCCATCAATTTCAAACCATTTCAGTCTTTGAGCTCACTCTGCTAGTGTGAAACCAAATTCCCTTGTGCCATTGTCACAGTCTTCTTGCACTGTCTGAAAGTTGTGTGAAAGTTAGAATGTATTGCAAGCTAGTGATTATTGGTGCAAGATTGGAAATATCTGATCCCTTCTGATGTCAGCTGGCTTATAGCTGGTGAATATTTTAATGGGGAATGACCTGGAAAAAACAGGTGTGGTAGGATTGAACTGAAGGGGAGATGGGAGTTCTCATGGCATTCCGCTTGAGAATCAAAGCATGTTGGAGGGTCTAGAGTTTAAGGAACTGTGCAGATGCTGGAAAATCCCAGGTACACAAAAATGCTGGAGAAACTCAGCGGGTGCAGCAGCATCTATGGAGTGAAGGAAATAGGCAACGTTTCGGGACGAAACGTTGCCTATTTCCTTCGCTCCATAGATGCTGCTGCACCCGTTGAGTTTCTCCAGCTTTTTTTGGAGGATCTAGAGCCTCCCAATGCTTCAAGTTACTGAAGAACTGACGCTGAAGGGTGTGATACACAAGCAAAAGAGTCATGAGCTGTACAGCATAGAAACAGGCCATTCAGCAATCAAAGCATGCTGACCATCAAATACCTATCCATGCAAAATCAATTTACCAGCAATTGGTCCATAGTCTTCTCTGCCATGGCAATTCGAGTGCTCATGCACTTTCTAAACATAGTGGGAGGACCAGCTTCCACCATCAAGTCAAGTCTATTCGTCACATACACATACGAGATGTGCAGTGAAATGAAAAGTGGCAATGCTCGCGGACTTTGTGCAAAAAGACAAACAAACAAACAAACCAAACAAACTACAAACAGAATGGAACAGAATCACATATTCTTTTTCATATTAAATATTGTGGGCGGAAGGAAAAAGGGAAAAAACAGCAATTTTTAAAAAAAGCATTAGAGTGGTACAGTAAATTTAGTCCCTGGTGAGATAGGGGTTTACAGTCCTAATGGCCTCTGGGAAGAAGCTTCTTCTCAACCTCTCCGTTCTCACAGCATGGCAGCAGAGGCGTTTGCCTGACCGTAGCAGCTGGAACAGTCCGTTGCAGGGGTGGAAGGGGTCTCCCATGATTTTATTAGCTCTGGAGTTGCACCTCCTGATGTATAGTTCCTGCAGGGGGGCGAGTGAAGTTCCCATAGTGCGTTCGGCCGAACGCACTACTCTCTGCAGAGCCTTCTTGTCCTGGGCAGAGCAATTCCCCAAACCAGATTGTAATATTTCCAGACAAGATGCTTTCCACAGCCGCTGAGTAGAAGCACTGGAGGATCCTCGGAGACACTCTGAATTTCCTCAATTGCCTGAGGTGGTAAAGGCGCTGCCTTGCCTTACTCACGAGTGCTGCGGCATGTGATGTCCAAGTCATATCCTCAGAGATGTGGATCCACTCAAGTAATACTGTACATCCCAGATATAGGGTATGAGTAATAGCAGTTATCTGTCCTCAATTGCCCTTTCAAGGTTTGGCTGGAAAACCCCTTGGCTGTCATTAATACTAACCATTTTTTTCCAATTTTAAATGTTACTCTCTTCCATCAAGAGCTCCAGCAGAGTAATAAGAAAATGAAGTTTCTATTCTCTCCCATATTATGCCATTTTTAATTGCTTATGGATATTTTATTTGCTTCATAAATAGTGCCACCTGTTCAGGCACTATTTACTGCAGCAACATCCACATAATTTTTGTCTGATAATGCATCCAACTCATAAATAGTGCAATCCGTGCTGTGAGCACTGAAATCATGGAATGAATAAAGAGAATAAAATTGGTGAGTTGACTTTTAAAGAGTGTAGATTAATTTGCTTATCCCAATCTATTATCAAGTCAAGTCAAGCCAAGAGAGTTTATAGTCATGAGTCCAGATGTATCAGGATGTTATTGAATTTAGCTCTGATAGCTTTAGATATTTATTATGCACCAATGCTAAAATATTCTTTGGAGGTACTTTTTCAGTGTTTTGTATATGTTCATAAATTTATCTTAATAATAACCACTGATGTATTATACTGATTTAATTATGCTCAATATTTATGGTGTACAATGGTTTTTCAAAAGTGAGATAACTATAAACTTAAACTATGGTGGGTAGAGTTCGATAAATTGCAGTAACATAAGATGTACATTCTAAGAGGAATATAAAAAATCTCCTGTTTCTCAAACCAAAATAATTTCAATCTAATTTTCTGTAAAGGATTGCATTCCACAGTCAATTTAATCCAGTAGAACAAAATATAGTTTTAAGAAAATAAGGACACAGTGATTTGTACGGGTGTCAAGGGTTATGGGGAGAAGGCAGGAGAATGGGGTTAGGAGGGAGAGATCGATCAACCATGATTGAATGATGGGGTAGAATTGAAGAGCCGAATGGCCTAATTCTGCTCCTATCTCTTATGATCTAAAACACAATAAGAGCAGGAAGAAGAAACGGTGGTTCTATTTCTCACCTCCCCGATCTCGAACTGCGAGCTTATGGCCACTCTTCAGCAGAATGTTCAGCTGGTACATTCCTGCGCTCGCTGACAGGTGATCGACGTCACTTGATCCAAGTACTTGGCTCCCCTGCAGAAAGTAAATGAAATAAATAATTAATCACATCTAAAATAATGAAAAGCTGCCACTTGGATAGCTTGTTTATTCCCTCTATTTTCCTTCAACCGTGTCCCTCCAGCATGTATTATTGTCTACATTGGAAGCTGTGTTCCAGAGTGTTGGACTATAGCTGGCTGTTGGAAGGTTGCTGGAAGGTAATTACATACTTACTTACAATTACTTACAAAATTCTTAAGGGGTTGGACAGGCTCGATGCAGGAAGATTGTTCCCGATGTTGGGGAAGTCCAGAACAAGGGGTCACAGTTTGAGGATAAGGGGGAAATCTTTTAGGACCGAGATGAGAAAAACATTTTTCACACAGAGAGTGGTGAATCTCTGGAATTCTCTGCCACAGAAGGTAGTTGAGGCCAGTTCATTGGTTATATTTAAGAGGGAGTTAGATGTGGCCCTTGTGGGATCAGGGGGTATGGAGAGAAGGCAGGTATGGGATACTGAGTTGGATGATCAGCCATGATCATATTGAATGGCTCGAAGCTCGAAGGGCCGAATGGCACCTATTTTCTATGTTTCTATGTTTCTAATTGTCACACTCCTTCATGTGTGGAGATCCCGGGGGGGGGGGGGGGGGGGACACACGTCCCCTCCATGTTTTGAGAGGTGGGGGAACAATCCCCCCCATGTTTTGCGAAACATGTATTTTGCAATCAGTTCCCATCCGACCAACCGCTGCGGAGTTGCGGCGGCATGCATGGTCAGCTGGCTCAGACTCAGAAAATAATTAAATGTCATCCTTTGGCAATGATAAACGTTCATCCATTCCTCATACATTACACAAAATATACAATTGCAGCAAAAGCAAAACCACCTTGGAATTTAACATTTTTAAAAAGCTCTAAGGTGAGTACTGCAGAATGATTGGAGTCGTTTATCAGTTCATTCCTCCGAGACAAAAACAACGTGTTAACTGCCACTGTCGATGGCTTGTTAACTGCTACTGTTAACATCGTATTAACACTGTTATTTCAATGTGTCACCAACCAATACATCGATATGCATTCCTCAGTAAATATAATTGACCTTCAAGTATTACTGACGCGTTCTTTTGAATATAATTCACAGGAGAATTTCTTAAAACTGTCTGATGCGGGTATAATTACCATTTGAACTTTGGAGGCAGACACAAAATGCTGGAGGGACACAGCGGGTGAGGCAGCATCTATGTAGAGAAGGAATAGGCGACGTTTCAGGTCTCGACCCTTCTTCAGACCTTTTGTGAACTTTGGATGTATTGGTGGATGGGAAGGATTTAAACGGGTATCGGAGGGTCATTAAGGGATCGAGCGGTCGAGCTGGTGTGCAGGTATAGCCCCTCATTCACCCACGTTATTTAGTAATTTTCACCCATGATGTTATATGAATTTAAAAAAGATTAAGTATGCTTATGTTTATTTTTGTTAGTTTATCAAAAGTTTATTTATGTATGTTTTTGTATGCTTTATGTATGTTTTTGTTAGTTTGTGAAAAGTTTATGTGTGTTGCCAAACTTATTTCTACTGTTTACCTTTAATTGCTTCAGTTTTATTCAATGTTATTTATCAACTTGTAGCTTTTGAAAGATTTAAACGGGTATCGGACCGTTCGGACGGTAATTAAGGGTTTGTGGGTTAATCGGCTTGGTATAAATGTAAATTGTCCTCAGTGTGCGTAGGATAACGGGGATGATGGTCGGTGCGGACTCGGTGGGCTAAAGGGCCTGTTTCAACTCTGTATTACTAAACTAAAAAACTAATTAAAATTATCCAATCGGATGTTTGAGATTTAACAGTTCGGGTTCAACTAATATTTTGTTAGATTTACCTCAATGCAATGGTTTCTTTTTCTCCCTTTCACTTCACCGGGTTATGGGAATCGAAGAATACAGTGCAAATGGCAAAATACAGGAACAAATACAGGAAATACAGGAGTAAATAAGGTTTCAGTGAAGATTTAAGGTTAATAGTTAATGGGATGGTTGAAAGTTGTTCCAAGGTCTTGCAATCGTTGCAAAATAAAGTGCCAATACTGACCAGAAACAGCCAACATGCTCATAGTACATTTCTGTATTACATAGGCATTTAAACTGTGTATGTGCATCATGTCTGCTGATGGCACCTCAGGAGTATATGAAATAGAAAGCAAAAGAGACTGCAGATGCTGGAATCTAGAACAAAACAAATAAAATGCCGGAACAACTCGTTAGGTCAAGCAGCATCTGTGGATGCAAAAGATGCAAGTTGGTATTTGTGCTTGAAGCCCTGGATTAGAACTAAGAGGGAAGAGGAAACATTGCTAGTATTACAGCCGTATGAGGAATGGGTAGGTTTCAAAGTGATAGGTGAAACCAGATGGAGAGAAGGTTCATGGGCAGATGGAATGAGTCTCGGTAAGAACAAAAGGCCACATGGCTCCTCAAACCTGTTCTGCTACTCAACAAGACCATGGTTAATTGTATTTTGGCCTCGCTTGTGGTTCACCTTTGTCCCTGGTTGTGATCTTTATAGAGTGAAATCCAATGGATTATTTAAGATATTTCATCTTTGGAGAAAGATTTAGATGGTTTGAGATTTAAACACAGTGATGAGAAAGGAACAAATTTGCTGGTTGAATGAGTGCCATTGGGAACTAAATAACAAGAGGAATTAGTTTCAGAGTTGGAATGAAATGCAAAGTAATTTAAGCCTGGATCGTAAGGACATTAAATAGTGCGCTAACTGAGATCTATGTCTTGTATTTCTGTGTCATTTGGGAACTTCAGGATGTTTGGAATGTCATAGTGTGGAGTGGATTTACACTGAAGGATGCTCCTGATCTGAAACATCACTTGTCCATTCACTACACAGATACATCGAAACATAGAAAATAGGTGCAGGTGGAGGCCATTCGGCCCTTTGAGCCAGCACCACCATTCATTGTGATCATGGCTGATCATCCACAATCAGTAAACCGTGCCTGCCTTCTCCTCATATCCCTTGATTCCGCTAGCCCCAAACTGCTTGACCTGTTGAGTTCCTCCAGTACTTTGCATTTTGCACTGGAAAAGTATCAGACTGTCTTTCAGTACACTTGATTAGGAACTATACATGCATCTGATTTTACTGTTATACTGTAATTGTAAAGATACTTATTATAAGAGCTTTGAGTTTAATCTTGTCAATTTAGTGTTAATTTTTGTGGCTAATTTCTAATAAAATTGAAAGTGATTACAATCCAATAATGAAGTTGATGTTATCTCACTGTCTACGGAAAAGTACCTAACATCTATTTAATTTTTATCTCCGGCTGCAAATCGAGGTAATTCACACAGTGCTGTTTCATTCAGATTTATACATTCACTGGCGTAACTAACTATGTGATTCTTTTCAAACTGAATAAACATCTGAGGTTGCTTACCACCTAAAAAATAATCAACCCAAAGTCTTGAAATACTAGTTTAAATCAATGATTTTTATTCCACAGACATAGTTTTATCTTCACAGTCCTAACAATAATGTTACATGAAAAATTTAGTTATTCTCATACATTTATCGTCACTTCTGATCCCATTCTTAACCAGATACTTATCCAGGTCATTTTAAAGGGATTGATCAACATTTGTGTTTTGCTGGCCAGGGAAATTTACTCCATATATTTATCAGACCCTGAGAAATGTTTTCTGAAACTCAAGCTGCACTTGAAATTTTAGAAAAATGTATTCAAGTTCATCTTGAACTCTAATTTGTCAGTTAATTAAATAAATAACATAGTAAATACATTTCTGTGTTATAAACATATCAAACAAATTTGCTGCACATAGATTGCTTATATCTGCTGTACAATATTGCGCTAACAGTTAACATCATAGAAACATAGAAACATAGAAAATAGGTGCAGGAGTAGGCCATTCGGCCCTTCGAGCCTGCACCACCATTCAATATGATCATGGCTGATCATCCAACTCAGTATCCTGTTCCTGCCTTCTGCCTTGGATGATCAGCCATGATCATATTGAATGGCGGTGCAGGCTCGAAGGGCCGAATGGCCTACTCCTGCACCTATTTTCTATGTTTCTATGTTTCTCCATACCCCCTGATCCCTTTAGCCACAATTTAAATATCGCCAATGAACTGGCCTCAACTACCTTCTGTGGCAGAGAATTCCACAGATTCACCACTCACTGTGTGAAAAATGTTTTTCTCATTTCGGTCCTAAAAGACTTCTCCCTTATCCTTAAACTGTGACCCCTTGTTCTGGACTTCCCCAACATTGGGAACAATCTTCCTGCACCCGGGGGGTGGGGTGTCAAATGGGATAGTTGAGGATGGAGTTAAAGGGAAAGGGTTTCTTAAATGTGTGAGCGGAGACACAGAGGGGTGTAAAATGAGGGTAGAAGCAATAGGTAGCAAGGTGAAAAGTAAAATTGGCAGGCAGACAAAACCAGGGCAAAAATCAAAAGAGTGTTGTAAAAACAAGCCTGAAGGCTTTGTGTCTCAATGCAAGGAGCATTCGTAATAAGGTGGATGAGTTGAATGTGCAGATAGCTATTAATGACTATGATATAGTTGGGATCACGGAGACATGGCTCCAGGGTGACCAAGGCTGGGAGCTGAACATCCATGGATATTCAATATTCAGGAGGGATAGACAGAAAGGGAAAGGAGGTGGGGTAGCGTTGCTGGTTAGAGAGCAGATTAACACAATATAAAGGAAGGACATTAGCTTGGAGGATGTGGAATCGATATGGGTAGAGCTGCGAAACACTAGGGGGCAAAAAACGCTAGTGGGAGTTGTGTACAGGCCACCTAACATTAGTAGTGGAGTTGGGGATGGCATCAAACAGGAAATTGGAAATGCGTGCAACAAAGGTAAAACAGTTATAATGGGTGACTTCAAACTACATATAGATTGGGTGAATCAAATTGGCAAGGGTGCTGAGGAAGAGGATTTCTTGGAATGTGTGCGGGATAGTTTTCTAAACCAACATGTAGAGGAACCAACGAGAGAGCAGGCTATTCTAGATTGGGTATTGAGTAATGAGGAAGGGTTAGTTAGCAGTCTTGTTGTGCGTGGCCCCTTGGGCAAGAGTGACCATAATATGGTTGAGTTCTTCATTAGGATGGAGAGTGACATTGTTAATTCAGAAACAAGGGTCCTGAACTTAAAAAAAGGTCACTTTGAGGGTATGAGACGTGAATTGGCCAAGATAGACTGGCGATTGATTCTTAATGGGTAGACGGTGGATATGCAATGGAAGGCATTTAAAGACTGCATGGATGAACTACAACAATTGTTCATCCCAGTTTGGCAAAAAAATAAATCGGGGAAGGTAGTGCATCCGTGGATAAGAAGGGAAATCAGGGATAGTATCAAAACAAAAGATGAAACGTACAAATTAGCCAGAAAAAGCAGCCTACCAGAGGACTGGGAGAAATTCAGAGGCAGCAGAGGAGGACAAAGGGCTTAATTAGGAAAGGGAAAATAGATTATGAAAGAAAACTGGCAGGGAACATAAAAACTGACTGCAAAAGCTTTTATAGATATGTGAAGAGAAAAAGATTAGTTAAAACAAATGTAGGTCCCTTGCAGTCAGAAACAGGTGAATTGATCATGGGGAACAAGGACATGGCAGACCAATTGAATAACTACTTTGGTTCTGTCTTCACTAAGGAAGACATAAATAATCTGCCGGAAATAGCAGGGGACCGGGGGTCAAATGAGATGGAGGAACTGAGTGAAATCCAGGTTAGCCGGGAAGTGGTTCACCAGACTGATTCCTGGGATGTCAGGACTTTCATATGAAGAAAGACTGGATAGACTTGGTTTGTACTCGCTAGAATTTAGAAGATTGAGGGGGGATCTTATAGAAACTTACAAAATTCTTAAGGGGTTGGACAGGCTAGATGCAGGAAGATTGTTTCCGATGTTGGGGAAGTCCAGAACAAGGGGTCACAGTTTAAGGATAAGGGGGAAATCTTTTAGGACCGAGATGAGGAAAACATTTTTCACACAGAGAGTGGTGAATCTCCGGAATTCTCTGCCACAGAAGGTAGTTGAGGCCAGTTCATTGGCTATATTTAAGAGGGAGTTAGATGTGGCCCTTGTGGCTAAAGGGATCAGGGGGTATGGAGAGAAGGCAGGTACAGGATACTGAGTTGGATGATCAACCATGATCATATTGAATGGCAGTGCAGGCTCGAAGGGCCGAATGGCCTACTCCTGCACCTATTTTCTGTGTTTCTATGTTTCTATCTAGCCTGTCCAACCCCTTAAGAATTTTGTAAGTTTCTATAAAATCCCCCCTCAATCTTCTAAATTCTAGCGAGTACAAGCCAAGTCTATCCAGTCTTTCTTCACATGAAAGTCCTGCCATCCCAGGAATCAGTCTGGTGAACCTTCTCTGTACTCCCTCTATGGCAAGAATGTCTTTCCTCAGATTAGGAGACCAAAACTGTACACAATACTCCAGGTGTCGTCTCACCAAGGCCCTGTACAACTGCAGTAGACCTCCCTGCTCCTATACTCAAATCCTTTTGCTATGAATGCTAACATACCATTTGCTTTCTTCACTGCCTGCTGCACCTGCATGCCTACTTTCAATGACTGGTGTACCATGAGACCCAGGTCTCGTTGCATCCTTCCCTTTTCCTAATCGGCCACCATTCAGATAAAATTTATCTTCAAGCTAACATGCTTATAAGGAAGTTTTCTATGTGCTCTGACTCTGTGAAGTGTTCCCTGTTCAGAACCTACATCACACCGCTATATACTGCTCAATTGTGGTCTAACTATAAGAAAAAGAGTATGCAGAGGCTCAATGTAGCATACAATGATGCAATGAGGTTGCTGCTTCGTGTCCCTAGGTGGCATAGTGCCAGTCAATTGTTTGTGTCCACTAGAGTGCCAACCTGTGAGGCACTCTTAAGACAGCTGATGTTTAATTTTATGTGTCGCCTGGACAAGTCAGAGAACCGCATAATTGAAGCCCTAGTCAGCCCTCTGAAAAGCTGCTATAGATTCACTTCTAGGCTAAGACGGCATTGGTGCAGTAGCTTGTATATATCTTTTAGGCTAATATGCAATTTTTAATGTATTTTTGTATCTCCTTATATTGTATGATGTGTTATATGGACCTGTGTCTGAAATAAAGCTTTAAAAAATATATTAAAATAGTCTACGTTCCTGCTCTTGCCACCAGTTAATCAAACCAGTTAATTTTCTATTGTGAAAACGGAAGATATTTAACATTTACCATTTTTGAACAATATCTTCCTCATTATTAATGCGAAGTAACTTGTGGGCGGAATCCTATGTACCATAGTAAAAGGGACTGACATTTAGGAAATAATCTGATTTTCACAATGTCGTTTGCAGAAGAGTTCCTCTGCTTTCCTTCTAAATGTGTTTTTTTAAATCTTCTGCTTTGACTTGAGAGAACTACTAGGGATATGATGTAATATCAAAAAATAAATGGATCTGACAGTACACCACCCACTCGGTTTTATGTGAAGTGTCAATTTGGATTATTTACTCATGTCTCTAGGGTGGTGGTCAACCCTCTGGGATGGACCCATAATCTTATGATTCATTTGTGAAAACTTTACTGCTGAGTCAAAGCTGCCAATTTGATAAAGCACAGGGACATAACAAGTTACTTCACAGGGTAGAAGAGCATAACAGGCAAACCTTGGAATTTGATGAATTATTGGTTGAATTGGAGGATGTGATGCACAACTGTAAACTAAAATAAATTGAAGTGAGAAGAGCTAAATTGTTGTGTCTGGTTCTGGGAGATGAAGAAGGAGGTGGTCCGGAGGCTTTAAGTCTGATGGGATCTATCCCGTTATTGAGGGAGGCAATAGAGGAGATTAGGGGGGGATCATTGCTTCTTCTCAAGCCACAGGCGAGGTCCCGGAGGACTGGAGAGTGGCCAATTTATTTATGGAAGGAAGTAGGGAATATCCAGGGAACTATAGGGCCGGTGAGGCTCACATCAGTGGTAGAGAGATTTGGAGGGAATTCTTTGAGATAAGAGCTGCTCCGATTTGGAAAAGTTTGGGCTACCAAGCATGGCTTTGTTTGTGGCATGTCACGTCTCATTAATTTGATTGGGTTTTGTTAAAGGAGGTGACACAGGGGATTTATGAAGGTAGGGCAGCGGATGTTGTATACATGGATTTCAGTAAGGCTTTTGGGGTCAAGGAAAGAGCTTTCACACCGCGGCCCTGTTTCCACCAATCTTTCCACCAACATGCACAAGAAGCACAAGACGCAATTGTATGCAGATGTTGAGAAGTGTGTTCAGCTCTGGCTGAACAATTTCTAATCTTGTGACTCGATAAGGAGTAAGGTTTTTTATAAGGGTCTCCTTGCTAGGTTGATCCAGAAGATTAAGATGGGATTCATGATGACTTGGTCGTATGGATTCAGAACTGGCTTATTCATAGAAGATAGCGGGTTGTGATGGAAGAGAGATATTCTGGCCAGCGGTCTGTGACCAGTTGAGTTCCGTAGGGATTTATGTTGGGAACGCTGCTGTTTGTGATATAAATATAAATGACCTCAATGTAAATTGAGGTCATAGGTTGCTGAGTACGTTTGCTAATGACAACAAAATTCGAGGAGTTGTAGACAGTGAGGAATGCTGTCAGTATATACAGTGGGATATAGACAGGCTACAGAAATGGGTGGGGAAATAGCAGATGGAGTTTAATCCGAGCAGGTGTGAGGAATTTCATTTTGGGAGGTTGAATGCAAGGATGTCAGGAGAGAGTATGCAGTTAACAGTAAGACCCTGAACAGCATTGAAGTGAAGAGGGATCTTGGAGTCCAAGTTCATAGCTCACTAAAGGTGATGTAACAAGTAACTAGGAGTAAAAAAGAGTATGGTATGCTTGCCTTCATTGCTACAGGCATTGAATGTAAGAGTCAGAAATTCATGATGCAGCTCTTTCCCCTCTCATCTTAATCCTATGTCATCAGGTTCTTGATTTCCCAACTCTGGGTAAAGACTGTACATTCACGCTATCTATTCCCCACCTAATCATACACTTGAATAAGATCTCCACCCATCATCCCGCATTGCAATGAATAAAGTCCTAGCCTGCCCAACCTGTCCCAATCAATCTATCATTCCCATGTCCAACTGATCATGATTAGTAATAGATCATGTAATATTTTATAACCATCTTTGCTGTCTGCAAAACCACGTGCTTTGGAGTGATCTGCAAACTAGCTAATCATGCCTTGTGCATTCTTATCCAAATCGTTGATCATAAACAACAAACAGCAATGGACTCAGCACCAATCCCTCAGGCACCCCACTGGTCACAGGCTTCCAGTCTGAATAACAACCTTCCACCTTCACCCTTTGCATCCTTCTATGAAGCCATTTCCCCATCCAGTCAATTAGCTCTCCATGAATCCCATGTGGTCTAACCTTCCAGAGCAGCCAACCATACAGAACCTTATCAAATGCCTTGCTGAAGTCCAAATAGATCATCTCTACAGCTTTGCATGCATCAACATTTTTGGTTCATTCTTAAAAAACCCACTAAATGTCTATCTAAATGCATATATCATAAGACCCAGCAGCAGGTAACTTGCCTACCACAGATAGGTCGACAGATTACAGAACACTGTAGCACAGGTCTCCTTTTCCTAGGCTTTTCCTTGCGGTCCTTCTTAAATAGTCATAACATTAGCCACCCTCCAGTCTTCCACACCTCATCGTATCTAATAATGATCCATATATCTCAGCCAGGGCCCCTGCAATTTCCTCTCTAGCCACGCTCCCTGCCCTCGGATATACCTGATCAGGCCCAGGAGATTTATCTACCTTTACACACCTCAGCACGTCCAGCACCTCCCTGCCTGCAATACTGACTGACCTCAAGACATCTCCATTAACTAACCCAAGTTCTGCAGTCTGCATATCCTTTTGCATGGTAAAATAAAATGTGAAATATTCATTTGGGATCTTGCCCATCGCCTGCAGCTTCACAAAAGATGACCACATTGGTTTCTGATGAGCCATATTCTCTCTTCAGTTAATCCTCTTTCTCTTAATGTACTCACAAATTCTCTTAGGACTTCCCTTAATATTACCTACCAAAGCTATCTCCTGCCCCATTTTGCCCTCCTGATTTCCTTCTTAATTATGCTCCTCAGTTCCAAAAACTCCTCCAAGGATACACTTGACCCCAGCTGCCTATACCTGGCCCATGCCTCCTTTTTCCTGACCAGAGCCTTAATTTCTGTCACCATCCCAGCTTCCTTTCTCCTGCCCGCCTTGCCCTTCACCTTATCCGGAACAGGCAAGGTGATCATCACCTTTGAAAAAAAATATCCAAGACATTCCTTTCCTTGTAATCAACCTACTCCAATCAACTTGGTGGCACAGCAGTAGAGTTGCTGCCTTACAGCACTTACAGCTCCAGAGACCCGGGTTCGATCCTGACTATTGGTGCTGTTTGTACGGAGTTTGTACATTCTCCCCGTGACCACGTGGGTTTTCTCCAGGATCTTCGGTTTCCTCCCACACTCCCAAAAACGTGCAGGTTTGTAGATTAATTGGCTTGGTATAAATCTAAAATTGACTCTAGTGTGCGTAGGATGGTGTTAATGTGCGGGGATCAATAGTCGGTGCAGACTTGGTGGGCCGAAGAGCCTGTTTCCGCACTGTATCTCTAAACAAAACTAAACTTTAGTAATTTCTTGTCTAATACCATCAAAATTGGCCTTGCCCCAATTTAGAATTTTAACCTCTTCAAACTAACTTGAAGGTTAAACTAGGTTCCCGCACTATACAGGAAGACACTGCAGGAAGTATGACGGCTGCTCAACCGTCCAAATGTAACGCACAAAGTTTCCATTCTACAGCGTGCAATATTTTTGTGTTTTGAATTTAACGTGCCAATACATTTCTCCAATAAACTATCAAATATTTAAAATGTTTCAATAAGCTAATTAACAGGTACAAGCATTCAAAATAAATTCCTTACATTATTACAATTAATTTCCAGCATAAGTAATCAAGTTTTACCTGAGTAATTGTATCCTAAAATTATTCCTGAATGATAAAATATTTCTCCTGGGTATCATGATGTTAAATCAGAGCAGTTATTGGATCTTTCTGATGTCCCCACCTTCAAATAACCCAATCCTTAGCCAATTGAATTCATTCCATGTAACATAAAGAGATGGCTGTGGACCAAGAAATAAGTGGTATAAATACGATGTGTGATTGCCTGACTGATGGCAACACTGGATATTTCCCCGGAAGCATACATACAGGATTACACAGAGTATTTGGCTGAGAAGCAGGCAACATGGCCCGACTCGGCCTCGGAGTTGTGGCGGAGGCAGCGACCACCCGCGGAGTTTGAACCGTCGCCTCGGCGCAGAGGGAGAACAAAGAGGGAAGAGACAGAGACTTTAAGATTTTGCCTTCCACCACAGTGAGGAGATGTTTGGTGAACTCACTGTGGTGGATGTTAAATTTGTGTTGATTGTGTGTTTTTGTCATTTTTTAAATTATATGTATGACTGCAGGGAAACGAAATTTCGTTCAGACCGAAAGGTCTGAATGACAATAAACGAATCTAATCTAATCTAATGGCTTAAGCAGGTCATGCCAATGTGAATATTCCACCTGAGCCTCTTTCCATCTTCCATTCTCACCACTCTTTGGGTGAAATTTCTTCTGAGTTACCTATTAGATTGTTTGATGACTTATAATATACGGTCCATTAGATTTTTCCCCATAAGTAGAAATATTGTGTTTAATTTATGTATAGAACATAGAACAGTACTGTGGAGACACAAAGAGCTACAGAAGCTGGTTTACAAAAAAAAGACAGTGCTGGAACAACTCAGCATGTCAGAATTTCTGGAGAACATGGATAAGTGATATTTCGGGTCAGCATGCCCTTCCAGACTAATTGAATTGATGGACTCTTATATAATCAAAGTTGTCCACAATAGAAGCATAATTTCCGACACTGTGCTCCAGTTACTTTCAGATTAAAGTCAAAAATATTTTCATTCTTTTCACTTAATGTAGGTTCATTGCCAAATCTATTTCAAATATCAGTTTTGTTTAATGTCACGTGCACCGAGGTACAGTGAATACGAACCTTCTTCTTTACAAAACAAACCGTTGCAAAAACTAAAGTTATCTTAAAGAGTATATCAAACTGAAAACAGTTTAAGAATAAGGGGTAAGGCATTTAGAACGGAGATGAGGAAACACTATTTCACACAGAGTTGTGAGTCTGTGGAATTCTCTGCCTCAGGAGGGCGGTGGAGGCCGGTTCTCTGGATACTTTCAAGAGAGAGCTTGATAGGTTTCTTAAAGATAGCGGAGTCAGGGGATATGGGGAGAAGGCAGGAACGGGATACTGATTGTGGATGATCAGCCATGATCACATTGAATGGTGGTGCTGGCTCGAAGGGCCTAATGGCCTACTCCTGCACCTATTGTCTATTGTTTATGTCTATTGAAAAGTGCATGCTGCCTTACAAGATAAAGTGTTGGGTTTAAAAATAAGTTGAGCTGCAAAATCTCAGTTATATCTTAATATTCCAGGTGTTCCCACACTGTTATTTTTAGTGTGCTCAATGGGTAGACAGGGATCAGACAGCATCATTATTCTGTGTAAGAAGGAACTGCCGATGCTGGTTTACACCCAAGAGATACACAAAATGCTGGAGTAACTCAGCGGGTCAGGCTGCATCTCTAGAGTCTGAAGAAGGGTCTCGACCCGAAACGTCACCTATTCCTTTTCTCCAGAGATGCTACCTAGCCCACTGAGTTACTCCAGCTTTTTGCGTCTAACATCATTATTCAGCATCATCAAGGACCCACACCATCCTGGCCACACACTCATCTCTCCGCTGCCTTCAGGTAGAAGGTACAGGAGCCTGAAATCTGCAACATCCAGGTTCAGGAACAGTTTCTTCCCCACAGGCCATCAGACTATTAAACTCAACCCAAACAAAAATCTGAACTTTAATAGCCTATTGCACTTTATATGCTGTTTATATGTGTCTATATATATTCAATGGTATGTGGACGCACTGATATGTTCTGTATTTATTTATGTTTAAAATATTCTGTTGTGCTGAAGCAAAGCAAGAATTTCATTGTCCTATCTGGGACACATGACAATAAACTCTCTGGAATCTATTCTGCCAGATTTGGGTCACTGAACGCCAAAAGTAGACAATACTTTTAACTGCTCTCATGACATCGTCAATAAAAGCGGGCTTTAGTTTATAAAAAACGGTCCATTTACCTGGACATATTCTCGCTGGGAAAGGGAATCGATTTTTGTGTAAATCAGAAAAAGCCAATTACTCAATGGTTGAAAGATCATCGATTCCACCCGGAATCAATAACGCAATAAGATAATTTAGTTTCATAAAATTAATGTAAGCATTTCCAAGTCATTTAGTATTAAAAAATAAGTGAAATTTAATCGGCAGCAAAATGTTGTTACCTGCTTCAATTATGTTACATGTTTAAAACAAGCTTAAACTACCAATTGTACAAACTGCGTTTAACCTAGTCAAAGCGGCAGTGTTGTACTGAAAGGGGGAAGGAAGCACATTCTTCCACTAGACTGCATTGTTAAACGACGGAGATTTTACTTCTCACCTGCACCCGAGAGTCAAGCCCCGCTCCTGGCCTTCGCCTGCAGTATTTAGAGTACAGCTAGTACCTAATACCTAGTACAGCCGGTGGAAATGCCCACCGATTCCCTGGAGTCTATGGTTAGCCCCTTCATCGACACGGAATCCCGCACCAGAGTCCAGGAGGATCCCGCGATCTCTCGCTGTATCGACGCATCTTTTGCAGAAACATTTCTCAGTTCAAAGTGGGCAACAGGAATGCAGCGAAATAATCGCTGGTGTGATCATCTTCGTGAAGGAACAGCGAAAGAGTCCAGAACATGACTCCGTATTAAGCCCGCAAACAATTTACAGAACTACCTCTAAACGAGGAAATAGAGTATGGTGATCCAGTGAGTCACATTAATCTTATGGTGTGTTACTCACCCCGGTTCCCTCTACACCCAGCAGTGCGAATCTTCCTCTTTTACTGAAAATGTACAATCTGATAATCGCGTTCAGTTACCAAAAAAAATGGTCCAGGAGCACACCAAATGGTAAGAAGCAGTATCAACGTTTCATTCTGCACGAACTGCATGATATTTACTTGTAACTCAGAGAAACGACAATGAACGGAAGGAAATGTTAAAAACCGCCATCGAGTGATAGTTTATGGGCAAATAAACGTCGCTGCCGGGGGTGGTGGTGGAGGTGGATAAGATAGTGGCATTTTTAAGGGTCTTAAACACGTGGATATGCAGGGAATGGATCAAGCGAAGGCAGATAAAATTAATTTAACTATGCATCATGAATGGCACGGACATTGTGAGCCGAATGGCCTGTTTCTGTGCTATACTATGGTCTAAATAACATAGCATGGCAAGATGATGCCAGATTAATTTACTGCCAGTTATAAATTGTAGCCTCTTAATTTTAATAATGTTCTATTCACCATTACTACGAAGTGTCTACGCTCCCATGTGGGCTAATTCCTTTTCCCCAAATATCTGCATGCTTTGACTAAATGATCAAATAGTAGACAATGATGCAAATATCAGTAAAATAACTAAAAGGCAGGAAAACAGCAAGATATAACTATTCTGGAAAAACGTTGTCATAGAAACGTAGAAAATAGGTGCAATAGTAGGTCATTCGGCCCTTCGAGCCATCACTGCCATTCAGTATGATCATGGCTGATCATCCAAAATTGGTACCCTGTTTCTGCTTTCACCCTTGTCAACCTAACTTGCATTGTTTAACAAGCTTCATACCCCAAAAATGCAATTTGAAGGAGGAACCGGCTTAGGATCAATCAATCGTTGTTATTAGAGACATGGGGTATGGAAAAAGTGCTTTAGTCCCAACTTGCCATTGCCGACCAAGATGCCCCATCTATGGTAGTCCCATCTGCTCACTCGCTCTTGATAACATCCAGTGCATTGGCCTCCACTGCCTTCTGTGCTAGAGAATTCCACGGATTAACATCTCTCTGGGTGAAAAAAGTTTTTCTTCATTTCAGTCTTAAATGGCCTACTCCTTATTCTTACACTGTGACCCCTGGTCCTGGACTCCCCCAACATGGGGAACATTTTTCCTGCATCCAGCCTGTCCAATCCCTTAAGAATTTTATATGTTTCTATAAGATCCCCTCCTACATTCCAGTGAATATTGTGTCTATCCTGTGTTCTCCAGGTCCCCAGGCCTCTAGCTAGGGCCCTATGGAATTGTAATGACTTGTCTTTACTTTTAAGCTTACGACAAGGCCACATAGCACTGGCCTTTCAAGTTGCTTGCTATATCAACACTTTAACATTGAGGGATTCAAGTACAAGGTACTCAGGTATCTCTGAAACACCAGCATCTCATACGCAACATTTTCCCCAAAGTGGATAGCCTGACATTTTTCCATGTTTCATTACATCTGCTTTATCCTTGAACATTTGTCTAGAATCCCTCAAAGCCTCTCTGCATCCACCTTACAACCCATACTGCTGACAAACTTAGCATTATCAGCAAGCATGTGTATATTAAATGGCTCTTTTATCCAAATCATTGGTATAGGTTGTGAACAGCTAGGGTTCCAGTACCAATTCCTATGCACATAATGAGTGGCAATCTCTCAACCTGACAATGACGTTTCATAATTAGTCTGAAGAACGGTCCTAACCCAAAGCATCACCTATCCATGTTCTCCAAAGATGCTGCCTGAAATGCTGAGTTACTCCACCGCTTTGTCTCTTTGATTGTAAACCAGCATCTGCAGTTGCTTGTGTCTCCAAGATATTCCCAGATTCTGTTATCTGTCTAATACTTGACAGTATATCACCTCCAGTGATCATAACAGTATATCTGATGTGTGTTATGATTGTGTTTATGGTTTGTTTGGTTGTTTGTCTTTTTGCACAAAAGTCCGCGAGCATTGCCACTTTCATTTCACTGCACATCTCGTATGTGTATGTGACAAATAAACATGACTTGACTTGACTTGACTTGACTTCCTATATGTTAATTTTTGAGGACTGTATTGTAGGACTGCTGCAGGTACCAAACACAAATCTACTGGTTCTCCTATCAATTCTGATAATCACAGACTGGAAAATCCCTAACAGTTCATCCATCCAGGTTGATTGAACTTGTCGATTTTACTTTCTTTTGCCCTCCTTAATAATTCTAAGAATAACAATTCTCGGATTTTACCTGTAACTGATCTTAGGCTGTTTGGTCTCCAATCCCTATTTTTTCCTCTTCCTCCTGTCGGTTCATTTTTTACCTTTGGGTGGCTTAGTGGCACAACTAATAAGGCTGCTGCTGCACAGCTCCAGTAAATTGGATTCAACCCTGACCTCCAGTGGTGTATGTGTGACATATGCACATTTTAGCTGTGACTTCGGAGAGTCGGTTTGTCAAGGAAGACTCTCTCTAACTTCTACAGGTGCACAGTAGAGAGCATGGTGACCGGTTGCATCGTGGCTTGGTTCGGCAACTTGAGCGCCCTGGAAAGGAAAAGACTACAAAAAAAGTAGTAAACACTGCCCAGTCCATCATCGGCTCTGACCTTCCTACCATCGAGGGGATCTATTGCAGTCGCTGCCTCAAAAAGGCTGGCAGTATCATCAAAGCCCACACCATCCTGGCCACACACTCATCTCCCTGCTACCTTCAGGTAGAAGGTACAGGAGCTTGAAGACTGCAACAACCAGGTTCAGGAATAGCTACTTCCCCACAGCCATCAGGCTATTAAACCTGGCTCGGACAAAACTCTGATTATTAATAACCAATTACCTGTTATTTGCACTTTATCATTTTATTTATTCATGTGTGTATATATTTATATTATGGTATATGGACACATTGATCTGTTTTGTAGTAAATGCCTACTATGTTCTGTGTGCTGAAGCAAAGCAAGAATTTCATTGTCCTATCAGGGACACATGACAATAAACTCACTTGAACTTGACTGTGTGAATTTGCTCCTTCTATACAATACAATACAATATACAATACAATACAAATTTATTGTCATTTGAGCCCCAGTGAGACTCAAACGAAATTTTGTTTCCACAGCCATACAAACAAAAACAATGTCCTACAGACATACACACAATTAAGTTCACACAAACATCCATCACAGTGAACTCACTGTGATGGAAGGCAAAGTCTTTTCTCTCCCCTGCTCTCAATTTCTCTCCCGATGTCCAAGCCCCAGGCGGGTGATGCTAAGTCCCACGGCCATTTTAGGCCGCGCGGGGCGATTTACGGCCCCACTCCCGGTCTGAAAGTACAAGGTCGGAGCCCCAGCGTGCGATGGTGAGTCCCACGGCCATGAAGCCGCGCCGGGTGATGTACGGTCCCGGTCCGGGTCGTTCCAACCCCGCGACACGGGCTGGAGAAGTCGCGTTGCGGGAGCTCCGGGAAGCGGTCTCTCTCTCTGCCCCCGGACCCGCGAGCTCCCGATAGGAGCTCTATAGGAGTTAATTGTATACCTGCATCTTCCCTTCATTATTGTTACCCATTTCATTCTCAAAACAACCACCGAGTGGTGCCACCAATGGCTGCCTCACCAACAGTCTGTCTGTTCTTTCCTTCTTTGTGTTTTAATAGTATGTGTTAAATGTATGTTTTTAGTGTTCTTTACATCTGCTGTTGTTTACATCTGCTGTTCGGGCAGATGGGGCTCATCAGCCTGGGAAGGCAGTCCATCTAGGAGAGGGAAGACTCTGATTTAAAACCTCCACCACCTTGTGGCCATATCCAGTCATGGAAAAGGCTCCAGGAGTAAACCTCAAGAAAATCCGGGGTCGGAGCCCCTAAAGCAGTTCGCCGTTGTCCACAACCTCGCTCTGGCAGCTCCACCGACGGCGCTGGTGCCAAACTGATCGCAACCTTCGCACCTACCAACAAAAGAACACATCAAAAGAGACCAGCTCTAAAACTGGGAACTTGGAATATCCGGACAATGATGACCGGCCTCTCCGAAAACCGACAGGACATCAGCGATTGCAGGAAAACAGCTGTCATAAACGACGAGCTCAAGAGACTCAACGTAGACATAGCCACCATTCAGGAAACAACGCTGGCAGACTCGGGCACACTGAAGAAGAAGGAGTATACGGTTTACTGGCAGGGGAAGGACTCTGACAAGCACAGAGAGCATGGAGTAGGCTTCGCAGTAAGGAACAGCCTGCTGAACATGGTGGAACCAGGCAGTAATGGCTCAGAGCGACTCGTGACTCTGCCTCAACACCACTGCAGGCCCAGTCACTCTTGTCAGCGCGTTTCCCCCGACACTGTCCTCCACATCAGACACAAAGGACGAGTTCTATGAGAGCCTCGCATCCATCATCAGCAGCATCCCCAGCAAGGAAGAACTTGTTCTCCTGGGCGACTTCAACACCAGAGTGGGCGCAGACCAAGAACCATGGTCTTCCTGCCTTGGGCAGTTTGGTGTGGGGCAAAATGAATGAGAACGTTCAGCGACTGCTTGAGCACTTGGTGCACTTACCATGACCTGTGCATCGCCACCTTGTACTTCCAGACAAAGCCCCAGCACAAGGTTTCCTGGAGACACCCACGCTCAAAGCATTGACATCAACTGGATCTGATCCTAGTCAGACGTGCCGCCATCAAGAAAGTTCTCCACACACTTTCCTACCACCGTGCGGAATGCGACACAGACCACTCCTTGGTGTGTTGCAAGATCAGGTTGTAACCAAAGAGGTTTTACCGTACCAAGAAGCAGGGGAACCCCCGCATCGATGTCAGTAAGATGCCACGTCCAGACCTCGTGCAACAGTTTGCAGAGGCTTTTGAGAGAGAACTTGGCACCTCGTGCCCTGGAGATTCTGCAACAGAGAAGTGGGAAATTCTGCGGGACACCATGCCTTGTCTAGCTTTGGGAAGAGGACCACAAAGATGCACGACTGGTTTGAGGACAAGTCGACCGAGATGACTCCCATCATCGAAGCCAAGCGCGTCGCCCTAGCCGAGTACAAGTGGTCAGCTAACGAGAAGAACCTGCAGATCCTCAGGTCTGCCAGGAGCAAGGTTCAGCAGACTGCCAGACGTTGCGCCAATGACTACTGGACACAGCTTAGTGAGGACATCCAGACGGCCACCATAACAGGGAACATCAGGGGAATGTATGACGGCATTAAGACGGCACTAGGACCAGTCCAGAGCAAGACAGCCCCCCTCAAATCCTCCACTGGGGAAGTAATCACATACGAATGCCAGCAGATGGAGAGATGGGTGGACCACTACTCCGACCTCTACTCGAGAGAGAACACTGTGTCCCCCTCAGCCCTTGATGCCATCGAGTGTCTGCCGACCATGGATGAGTTAGACGCAGAGCCGATGGTGGAAGAGCTCAGCAAGGCCATTGACAGCCTGGCCTCAGGTAAGGCCCCAGGCAGCGACGGGATTCCCCCTGACCTGATCAAGCATTGCAAGTCTACCTTACTGCTACCTTTGTATGAAGTGCTCTGCCGGTGCTGGCAAGGAGCTGTACAGAAGGACATAAGGGATGCCAAGATCATTCCCCTCTACATGAACAAGGGTGGGAGAAGCGACCGCAACAACTCCAGAGGCATCTCCCTCCTCAACATCGTCGGCAAGGGCTTTGCTCGGGTCATCTTGATCCGCCTGCAGAAGCTGGCAGAACGTGTCTACCCAGAGTCACAGTGTGGTTTCCCAGCTGGAAGGTCAACAGTGGACATGGATTTCTCCCTTCGCCAGCTCCAGGAGAAGTGCAGTGAACAGCGGATGCCCCTGTATGTTGCTTTCATTGACCTCACCAAGTTGTTCGACCTCGTCAGCAGAGATGGCCTATTTAAGGCTATCTCTAAGATCGGCTGCCCACCAAAACTGCAGAGCATGATAGAATCCTTCCACATCAACACGAAGGGGACAGTGCAGTTCGATGGCAGCTTCACTGAGCCCTTCGACATCCACAGAGGCGTCCAACAAGGCTGCGTCCTCGCTCCCACACTCTTTGGGATTTTCTTCGCACTGCTTCTGAAACATACCTTCGGCACTGTAACAGAGAGAATCTACCTGCGTACTAGATCAGTTGGCAGGCTCGTCAACCTCACCCGCCTCAGAGCAAAGACAAAGGTCCGTGAAGCTCTCATCAGAGACATGTTGTTTGCCGATGATGCTGCAGTTGTGTCCCACACCCAGCAGGAACTACAGTCACTGATGGACTGCTTCTATCAGGCATGCAAGGACTTCGGGCTGACCATCAGCCTGAAGAAGACGAACGTCCTGGGGCAGGATACAGAGGCGCCGCCTGTCATCACCATCGATGACTATGAACTTGATGCCATCCAGCAGTTCACGTACCTCGGCTCCACCATCACCGACAAACTCTCCTTGAACACAGAGATTGATAAGAGGATCAGGAAGGCAACTATAACTCTCGCTCGCCTCACAACTCGAGTGTGGTCCAACCCAAAGCTGACAGTGAAGACAAAGGTGCAGTCTACAACGCCTGTGTCGACAGCACGCTGCTGTACGGCAGTGAGACATGGACTACATAAGCCAGGCAGGAGAGAAGACTCAACACCTTCCACCTGAGAAGCATCCGCCGTATCCTGGGCATATCCTGGCAAGACAGAGAGTCCAACGCCGAGATCCCGTCTCGCGCTGGCCTTCCCAGTATGTACAATCTACTGAGGCAGCGCAGTATGTACAATCTACTCAGGTGGCTGGGCCATGCCGACCGCATGGAGGATGGCCGTATTCCAAAAAACATCCTCTATGGAGAGTTGACATCTGGGAGGAGAACCATCGGCCGCCCCCAGCTATGTTACGAGGATATCTGTAAGAGAGATATGAAGGCGCTCGACATCGATGTGGAGTCCTGGGAGAGCCTTGCAGCTGACCACACGAGGTGGAGATGTACCCTGAACCAACATCTCAAAACGGGGGAAGAGAAACTGTTGAACACAGCGCCAGACAAGCGGGCACGCAGAAAGGAGCGCAGCAACTTCAACAAACCAGAGACCACATGCAAATGTGACCTTTGCCACAGAGACTGTCACTCCCACATTGGTCTCTTTAGCCACAAGCGACGCTGCTCTAGATGAGGTTTGGAGTAAGCAGCCAACAACTAGGATGCATCACCCATGGTCTGTCATGACCAAGGGGGGCCTACTACAGTGTTCTTTAGCTTGTTTTATGTGGGGGGGGGTGGGTTAGGGGAAACCTTTTCTAATCTCTTACCTCGAAGGAGAAACGATTTTTTACCGTATCGTATCTCTGTCCGCACTGCGGCCTAACATCGAGGAGTTGGCGGCCTTTGCTGGAGACTGATTTCAATAGCTCCAACATGGGTGCCAGCGGGACTTACCATCACGGAGCTCGCAATCCCTTTGCCAGGGGTCGACCTCGGAGCTCCAACCGCGGATGCTTGCGGACTTTAACATCATGGAGCCCGCAGTCTCTGGTCAGAGACCGACTTCGGGAACTCCAAGCCGCGGGATTTTCGACCGCCCCGACGCGGGAGTTTCGATCACCCCGACGCGGGAGCTTCAACCGCCGGCTGCGGGAGCTTTAATCACCCCGACGGATGGTTCGACTCCCCCGACCGCGGGAGAATAAAGAGGAAGATTGAACTTTCTTGCCTTCCATCACAGTGAGGAATGTGGGGAATCTGCTGTGGTGGATCTTTATGTTAACTTTTATGTAGTTGTGCGTCTAGTTGCTTTTTTTTCATATGGCTGGATGATAATTTGCATATCACTGTACCTTAATTGGTACATGTGACAATAAAAGACCTTTGAAACCTTTGAATCATTGTCTTATCCCTTCACCAAGACCCTCTTCCCAACAATTTATGTTAAAGTCCTATCGATATTGGTACCGGCCCAATTTAAGTGAAGCCGACTTCAACAGAGGAGCATCAATTTTCCCTGTAAACTGGTGCCAATGTCCAATGAACTGAAATTTATTTATCTCCCATTAATCTTTGAACCATGCAGAGCCACACTATAATTTGGAAATGTATCAGTTAGTAATGCAAAGATTATCATCAACAATCCTGTAGCTATTCAAAGTCTTCCTTATTAAGTATCCATGGAACGGGTTTTGCTGCATGAAATATATGAAGTGGATAAATCCCACTCGGTAGTGAACAGTTATTAGGGTCTCAGTTTGTGATTTCCATTTGATATGTACATGCATGTGTGTTTGATTATGCAGTTGGCTGCATTCAAGTCATAGCTTGTCTCACTTCATATGCACCACGTACCAATTACTAATAGTTACTGCAATGCTGGAGTTGATTTTGCTCAGCAGCACATTCAGCTGTTCTGCACGGCAATATGCAAACGACTAAATGTAAATCAAATGGCAAATCATGGTTTACAATCTCTCCTTTCACCCTCTTAAACAAAATCTTGCAGGACTTAATTATCCTATTATATTGACAGGGATTCAAATTAGTTCCATGATTTCTAGTTCTGTTTAGACAATAGACAATAGACAACAGGTGCAGGAGTAGGCCATTCGGCCCTTCGAGCCAGCACCGCCATTCAATGTGATCATGGCTAATCATCCCCAATCAGTACCCCGTTCCTGCCTTCTCCCCATATCCCCTGACTCCGCTATTTTTAAGAGCCCTATCTAGCTCTCTCTTGAAAGCATCCAGAGAACCTGCCTCCGCCGCCCTCTGAGGCAGAGAATTCCACAGACTCACAACTCTCTGTGAGAAAAAGTGTTTCCTCGTCTCCGTTCTAAATGGCTTACTCCTTATTCTTAAACTGTGGCCCCTGGTTCTGGACTCCCCCAACATCGGGAACATGTTTCCTGCCTCTAGCGTGTCCAAGCCCTTAAGAATTTTATATGTTTCAATGAGATATCCTCTCATCCTTCTAAACTCCAGAGTGTACAAGCCCAGCTGCTCCATTCTCTCAGCATATGACAGTCCCGCCATCCCAGGAATTAACTTTGTAAACCTACGCTGCACTCCCTCAATAGCAAGAATGTCCTTCCTCAAATTAGGGGACCAAAACTGCACACAATACTCCAGGTGTGGTCTCACTAGTGCTCTGTACAACTGCAGAAGGACCTCTTTGCTCCTATATTCGATTCCTCTTGTTATAAAGGCCAACATGCCATTCGCTTTCTTCACTGCCTGCTGTACCTGCATGCTTACTTTCATAGACTGATGTACAAGGACCCCCAGATCCCGTTGTACTTCCCCTTTTCCCAACTTGACGGCATTTAGATAGTAATCTGCCTTCCTGTTTTTGCTACCAGAGTGGATAACCTCACATTTATCTGCATTGAACTTCATCTGCCATGCATCTGCCCACTCCCCCAACCTGTCCAAGTCATTCTCATAGCATCTTCCTCACAGTTCACACTGCTACCCAGCTTTGTGTCATCTGCAATGATGTTTAGATTTATGTTTAACATCTTTTCTGTTTTTCCTTAGATATTATTCTATTTCACATTTCATTGCCACTTCTGTCAACGCATAACTTGATTTTTCGTTGAAAGATTTGCAGGTTGCAGGTATCACTGGCAAAATAATGGTGGCCTGTCATCCTGAATCACTCCAGTTCATCTGATGTACGTATTCACACAGGGCTACTGGTTAGTTTGCCAAGATTACGTCTCATCTTAAAATTAATCCAGAAATGGAACATTCAAAATGGAGAATAATAAAGTTCAAAACAGAGAAAAACATTTTTCACGCAGAGAGTGGTGAATCTCTGGAATTCTCTGCCACAGAAGGTAGTTGAGGCCAGTTCATTGGCTATATTTAAGAGGGAGTTGGATGTGGCCCTTGTGGCTAAAGGGATCAGGGGGTATGGAGAGAAGGCAGGTACAGGATACTGAGTTGAATCATATTGAATCAGCCATGATCATATTGAATGGCGGTGCAGGCTCGAAGGGCCGAATGGCCTACTCCTGCACCTAATTTCGATGTTTCTATGTTTCTATGTGCAGTTTATTATCTATTGGTATTTTCTTTCTATATCGCCCAACACAATATGGGAAGATTTAAGCATGTAACAATCATTCGATGTAAGGGAGGCAGAAGGGAAGTTCCCGCGAGGTGCTGTGGAGCCATGCAGGAGCGAATCTGGCAACCGGCTAAAAACATGACGGACTCTGTGTGTAGGAAGGAACTGCAGATGCTGGTTAACTGCAGGCGCTGGTACTTTCAGCAAGTGGTCCAGACTTTGGACTTTTCCCTTTTAAATGGCGCCAAACTATGGCCACTGTGCATTTGTGGTTTGTGCAGAAAAATTTCTGTGTGCTGTGCATACATGACAAAAAAGAACCATTGAACAATATAATGAGGCCTTCGAAAAGGGCAAAGGGTCACTGAAAAGTTTAGGACAGATTGATCGAGAATATGCAGCATTTTAAATTCAATTTAATTATAAAGCATTTGATAGATCAGTACTTGGACCTGTCACCAGTCCTCAGATGAAACATTGATTTTTTTTTTTCATTTAATTTTAATTTAATTAATTAGTTATCCTGATTCTCAATTGGCCAAAGTTCTCATTGGGTCAAAGTATCAAAGTTTGAAGAAGGGTCTCGACCCGAAATGTCACTCATTCCTTCTTTCCAGAGATGCTGCAAGTCCCGCTGAGTTACTCCAGCTTTTAGTGTCTATGTTCAAAGATTTAGATGTGGGTAAATTAATCTGCTTTCTGCCTGTGATTTCTCAAATGCACCATTGTATAATCTCCGTGGTTAAATATTAAATACTATGTTCACATTATTTAACTATAATATTGATTCATATTAATAATAGTCAATGCTTGCATAGTAACATTTAAAAAGGAACCAGAAAGCAACATTTGTGCATTATTATGATGATTTACTTTGATGTGACTTCTACCACATTTTAATATTAAAAATGGAGTGAATAAAATACACAAACGCACTCTTCTTCTTTACCAAACTGCGCCATAGTTTAATTATTACAGTGTGTGGTTGATATTTTTAATCTTAAATCTAATCGTTTTCTCGAGCACATTTACAATGGAAAAAATGTTTAAGAAAGAACTGCAGATGCTGGAAAAATCGAAGGTAGACAAAAATGCTGGAGAAACGTAGCGGGTGAGGCAGTATCCATGGAGCGTAGGAATAGGTGACCTTTCGGGTCGAGACCCTTCTTCAGACTTATGTGGGGGTGGGGGGTTGCAGGAAGAAGAAAGGAAGAGGCGGAGACAGTGGGCTGTGGGAGAGCTGGGAAGGGGAGGGAAAGGAGGGAGAAAGCAAGGACCACCTGAAATTGGAGAAGTCAATGTTCATACCAAAGATCTTATAGCGGATCGCTATAAGATCTTTGGTTCATACCTCTGGGGTGTAAACTACCCAAGCAAAATATGAGGTGCTGCTCCTCCAATTTGCTGTGGGACTCACTCTGGCCATGGAGGAGGCCCAGGACAGAAAGGTCAGATACGGAGTGGGAGGGGGAGTTGAAGTGCTGAGCCACCGGGAGATCGGGTTGGTTAATGCGAACTGTACGGAGGTGTTGGGCGAAGTGATCGCCAAGCCGATGTAGAGCATTTGACACCTCAACCAGAGGATGCAATAGATGAGGTTGGAGGAGGTGCAGGCGAACCTCTGCCTCACCTGGAAACAGGGGCGGAAATCCCGGGTGGGGGGGGGGCAGGGGGGGGGGGAGGAGGAACACGTCCCTCCCTGTTTTGAGAGGTGGGGGACAATCCCCCCCATTTTTTGTAATCTGGATTTTAAAACCCGGTGAAATCTCCGCTTTCAGCGAAACATTGGGGGCAGGACTGCTGATCGAGGGCACCAATTGGACAAGAGAGACGTCGGTCAGCAGGCAATGGGGTCAGGACATTATCATTCAGCGCGATGATTGAAGGAGGGAGACGTGCCAAAACACTGAGACGGGCCTGAACATCGGGCCACCCGGGGCGGCGACTGCGGGTGCTCGGAAGGCCCCGACCACGGGTGAACATCTGGGAAGATCGAAGGGGAGGCTGGCTGGACTATGGTGCCTTCCTCACCTTGGTGCCACTGTGTTATGTTGTGTCGTGGACTTTCAGTGTTTGTGCTTTTTTTTAAATTCTATTTTATTTTTAATATGTTTTATTATTTATTATTATTTATTTATTTTTATTTTTATAATACTGCCTGTAAGGAAATTCATTTTGTTGTCTCTAACTGAGACAATGACAATAAATTTGAATACAAAATTTGAATACAATACCCTGTGCCTCAACCGCAGCCAGGATCGATCCCGGCTCTCCGGCGCTGTCCCGTCCCCACCCGAGTGCCCCCTCACGCCTGAGGGTGGCCAGAGACGTCGGGAGTCAGACGGGCGCGGTGCCCCCAGGCCCACAGCCAGCACAGAGAAGCAGCGCTAAACCCAGTTTAACTCTGCCTGTCTCGCCGGATTAACCTACAGCCCTGCCTGGACTGATGGGACACCAGCGCTGCTTCTCCGCACTGGCTGTCAGCCTGGGCCATATTTCCCGTAAATCCAGGCAGGGCTGTATGTTAACCTGGTGGGAAAGGCAGAGTTGAGCTGGGTTTAGCGCTGCTTCTCTGGAATTAGCGCTGGATTGAGCTGTAATCACCGTTCACAGGGCCCACGGCAGAAGCCTTCGAAGCCTCGCGCACGTGTGAGTGTGTGTGTGTGTGCGCGCAAGCGCACACGGCCGCCAAGAAATTGTGTCCCCCCCTGTCGTCTGGTCCCCCCCATATTTTGATAGCGATTTCTGTGCCTGCCTGGAAAAACTGCTTGGGTCCTTGGATGGAGTCGAGGGGGGAGGTAAAGCGGCAAGTGTAGCATTTCCTGGAAATCATTATCTTATTATAATATACTGCTTTCAAAGCATTTTCTTAAATTTGGTTCATTTTCCAGGATCAAATATGCCAGATTTTAGTCCAAGGAAAAGGGTCTGTCAAATTCTGACCGCCGATCTATGATCATACTTTGCTACATCTAGGCCAATCTGTATAGTAAATAGACAATAGACAATAGGTGCAGGAGTAGGTCCTTCGAGCCAGCACCGCCATTCACTGTGATCATAGCTGATCATCCACACTCAGTACCCTGTTCCTGCCTTTTCCCCATATCCCCTGATTCCGCTAACTTTAAGAGCTCTATCCAACTCTTTCTTGAAAGCATACAGAGAATTGGCCTCCACTGCCTTCTGAGGCAGAGAATTCCACAGATTCACAACCCTCTGTGTGAAAAAGTTTTTCCTCATCTCCGTTCTAAATGGCTTACCCTTTATTCTTAACTGTGGCCCCTGGTACAATACTCCCCAAATATCGGGAACATCTTATCTTATCTTACATCTTATCTTTCGTTTGCGTAGGAGGACTTTCTGGCATTCAACAGATACAATCATATCCAAGATTACATGGATGGTGTTTGATTTGGGCTCGATGGTACTGTGACACCTTTCTTCATAGAGGCCAACAAAAAAGGGCGAAATGTTGGCACAGCAGGCAAAACAGCTAATTACAATATATTTATTTGAAACACACATAAAGTGAGAAATACATTTTTCTCATCTATGTTTGGATGATTCAGCTATGGAAGAGCGTGACAGCTGAAAGATACCCAAATCCTTTACCTTTTCAGTGCATGGTGTACATTAAAGACAATAGATTACCACAGTTACAGAAATTGTCAACCATTGAAAATTGTCTAAATAAATATAAATCTGACATTATGAAATATATGTGGGAGGGTGGTAGAAAGTTAGTAAACATGCTGCATTTGAAAAGAGAAATGGCATAGAAACATAGAAAATAGGTGCAGGAGTAGGCCATTTGGCCCTTCGAGCCTGCACCGCCATTCAATATGATCATGGCTGATCATCCAACTCTGTATCCTGTACCTGCCTTCTCTCCATACCCCCTGATCCCCTTAGCCACAAGGGCCACATCTAACTCCTTCTTAAATATAGCCAATGAACTGGCCTCAACTACCTTCTGTGGCAGAGAATTCCAGAGATTCACCACTCTCAGTGTGAATGAGAGATTCATACAAGTGAAGAACCTCTTTAGACAAAGAGCAAATTGGACTTGGTTCTGCTTCAGGCCAACAAATGGATTTCTAACTTGCGTGGATAAAAAATGAATTCTGTGACCATCCCCTTCCCTTCCTACTATTCCATCCGTGCCTAAGGTTCAAGTTCAAGTTCAAGTGAGTTTATTGTCATGTGTCCCTGTATAGGACAATGAAATTCTTGCTTTGCTTCAGCACACAGAACATAGTAGGCATTTACTACAAAACAGATCAAAGTGTGCATATACCTTAATATAAATATATACACACATGAATAGATAAACTGATCAAGTGCAAATAACAGATAATGGGTTATTAATAATCAGTGTTTTGTCCGAGCCAGGTTTAATAGCCTGATGGCTGTGGGGAAGTAGCTATTCCTGAACCTGGTTGTTGCAGTCTTCAGGCTCCTGTACCTTCTACCTGAAGGTAGCAGGGAGATGAGTGTGTGGCCAGGATGGTGTGGGTCTTTGATGATACTGCCAGCCTTTTTGAGGCAGCGACTGCGATAAATCCCCTCGATGGAAGGAAGGTCAGAGCCAATGATGGACTGGGCAGTGTTTACTACTTTTTGTAGTCCTTTTCTCTCCAGGGCGCTCAAATTGCCGAACCAAGCCACGATGCAACCGGTCAGCATGCTCTCTACTGTTCACCTGTAGAAGTTAGAGAGAGTCTTCCTTGACAAACCGATTCTCCGTAATCTTCTCAGGAAGATATGTATTGGTTATGTATATTATGGTCAGAGTTATATGTATTGTTAAGGATTCTGCCATTCTGGCCATTTCTTTTTCATTATTCTACATTCTGGGATAGGATTATAGGAGTTTGAAACCCCTGATGTTCAAACTTAAGAATAACTTCTCCCCTGCAGCTATCCAGGACCAATCACCTTTTTCATATCATCTAGAAATGTATCTGCCGTGTACTCTTACTTTGAACTCCACCTCATTCGGTGATTTCTGAATTGCACTTTAGGTTACATATATTGCGCCTTAGCATTGCATTGTATTTTTGCATTATTTTGCTGTTTTGCACTCGTCATTGTACTTACATAGAATACAGCACAGGTACAGGCCCTTCAGCCCACAATGATGCCAAGTTAAACAAATTCCTCTGCTTGTGCGTATCTAAAAGCCTGCTAAATGCTACCATTGTAACTGCCTCCACCACTACCCCTGGCAGCATGTTTTAAGTACCCACCACTCTATATAAAAGAAATATGCCCCAAACATCTCCTTTAAATTATGCCCCTTTCATCTTAAAGCTACACCCACTAGTTTTTGGCATTTCCATTGAAGGAAATAGGTGGTGAACCTACCCTATGACTCTCAAGATTTTATATACTCCTATCAGGTCTCTGATTCTCTAGAAAAAACGTATATCTAATATGTTTTACAATCATATAATAATATATCTAATATCCTTATAGCCAATACCCTCTAATCAAAGCAGCATTCTGTAAATCTCCTCTGCACCCTTCACATCCTTCCTGTAATGGGACGTATAGAACTGCACACAATACTCCAAATACTGCTTAACCACTGCTTTACAAAGCTGCAACTTGATGCCATAACTCTTTTATTCCATGCTCAGACTGATGAAGGCAAGCATATCATATGCTTTCTTTATCACTCTATTGACTTGTGTTACCACTTTCAGGGATCTATGAACTTGTATCCCAAGCGCTTTGTACATCAATGCTGTTAAGGGTTTTGCCATTAACTGTATACTTCCCCCTTACATTCTATCTCCCAATATGCAACACCGCACACTTGCTTGGATTCCATTAGCCATTCCTCCTTCTATTTTTCACACAGAGAGTGGTGAATCTCTGGAATTCTCTGCCACAGAAGGTAATTGAGGCCAGTTCATTGGCTATATTTAAGAGGGAGTTAGATGTGGCCCTTGTGGCTAAAGGGATCAGGGGGTATGGAGAGAAGGCAGGTAAAGGATACTGAGTTGGATGATCAGCCATGATCATATTGAATGGCGGTGCAGGCTTGAAGGGCCGAAAGGCGTACTCCTCCACCTATTTTCTATGTTTCTATGTTTCTATTTCTGTAACTGATCTATGTATCAAAGCTGTATACCAACCCTACCAATTTTGATACAATGATACAATTTATTTGTTGTCATTTGAACCTCATTGAGGTTCAAATGAAATTTGGTTTCTGCAGTCATACACACATGAAAAAGAACCAAGACACAACACAATTTACACAAACATCCATCACAGTGAATCTCCTCCTCACTGTGATGGAAGGCAAAGTCTTATCTCTCCCCTGCTCTCCTTATTCTCCTCCCGATGTCAGAGTCAAAGCCCCCGGCGGGCGATGGTAAGTGTCCCGTGGCCATTAAAGCCGCGCGGGGCGATGTAAGGCCCCGCTCCAGGTAATTTTCAACCCCGCAACTCGGGCGGAAGAAGTCGCCGTTGCGGAAGCCCCGAAAAGCGGTCTCCCAGCAGGGACCCGCGGACTCCCGGTGTTACTGTCCACCAGACCTGCGGTTGGAGCCTCCGAATCTCCGGCGTCGGGCCGCAGCAGCGCGCCACCACCGCTCCTCCCGCTCCGAACTCGGCCAGCTCCACGATGGTAAGTAGGTCCGCAGGCTCCGCGACTGGAGCCCCAGGTCATTCCGGTGCTAGGCCCCAACGACAACGGAGACCCGACAGAGAAAAGGTCGGATTCTCCGTGCAGGGGAAAGATTTTAAAAGTTTCGTCACCCCCAGCCCCCACACACGGTTAAAAAAAAAACACTTTAAACTACATTCAAACGAGACAAAAAATAAAAAACGACAGACGGACTGCAGAGGCCGCTGCGGCGTGAGTCGCGCCAACCACACAAATTTTGGTGTCAATTTTAAACTTACATTTCCACATTTATGTCCAATTCATTGATATATATCTCAAACAACAGAGGTCCCAGCACAGAGCCCTGTGGTACTTCATAGGTTACATTTCTCCAGCCATTCCACCACAAGCCTGTTTTCTATGAGTAAGCCCGTTCTGAATCCATATAACCAAGTTACCATGGACTCCATGCATCTTAATATTCTAGATCAGCCTACCATGAGGGACTTTATCAAATGCATTACCAAAGTCCACATAGGCAACATCCATCATCCTACTCTCATCGATCAACTTCGTCATCTCCTCAAAAAGCTCACTCAAGTCCGTAAGACATAAACTGCCATGAACAAAGCTATTCTGCCTGTCCCTAATTAGCCCATTCTCATTCAAATAAAGGCAATTCCTATCAAAAAGATTCTTCTCCAATAACATCCCCACCTCTGATTCACTGACCTATAATTTCCTGGATTATCTCTACAAAGGTGCGACATTGACTGCTCGCTTGTTCTCCAGGACCTTGCCTTTGACTAGAGGAGGTACAAAGATCTTTGTCAAGGTCCCTGCAATCTCATTTCTTATCTCTCTTAATAGCCTGGGATAGATCCCATCAGGTGTTGGGGATGTATCCACCTTAATGCCCTTGAATAGCTCCAACTCCACTTCCTTGTTCATCTCAAACTGCTCTAGCATGTTAGTATCTCCACACTGATCTCATTGTCCTCAATGTCTTTTATGCCTTTCACCTTGGTGAATACCTGTTTAGTACCTCACCTACATTCGCTGACTCATAAATTCCCTCCATTATTCTTGAGCGGATCTAACTTCTCCCTGGTCACTCTCTTGTTTTCAATATACACATAGAACCATTGGTATTTTATATAATTCGCCAATTAAGTTTCATGGCCACTTTTATCCCTTCCATTTGCCCACAGGTTCTTTCCTGCTAGTTTTTTTTTTATCATTCAAAGACCCTGTCTAATTTCATGTTTCTAAAACTTTTTATTTTTGACTAAATTTAAAATCTTTTGACCTTATCTCTATACCTATAAAAGTTTGATTGTGTGTGCGTGTGTGCCTGTCTGTCTGTATTCATTGTATCTTCCCCAAAACGCTACATGCTAATGCATTTTCCTTGATTCCTTTGGCATCTAAAAAGTTTCAGAAGTGATAAATCTGGCTGTAAAACTTTAAAATCGCCCACGGTTCTCAAGTGGGTTTTCACATACAAAAAGAAAACGCCTCTGAAGCAAAATTTACAGCCAGATTTATCACTTCTGAGACTTTTTAGATACCAAAGGAATCAAGAAAAAACACATATAATGCCTTATTGTTGATGAAATGCAGTGAGCAAATGCGATAATTCCCAATATTTTCAATTTTGATATCTGCACGGCCAATCTCATCGCACTTTAGCTGTTGTTGTCCCTTCAGCTCTCGCTTCTCTTTACCTTCATTTCGCTTCACTTTTGGAATTCTGAAGTTGGGTACATGTCTCTCACGCTTACCCCGATTTCCACAATTATTTACAGCGCAAAAATTCAAAATTTTGGTGGTTTTTAACTGGTAGGAAAGTACGCGTTTCGTGTATTAACATCATATACCAGAAGCTGTGATGTCCTCCAGATGGATTGAGCAGCTCCGTGCGTCAAGCCCTATGACCCAGTGACCTTACGTGCAACCTCCCTATACAAATCATAGACTCACTCTTTAAGAGAGTTCTGGTAGACATTTCATATCTGAGTTAGGTGAAATGGGAAAATGATTTGAAGTGCAACCATCTGGTGGGAACAGGTGTTGGAAGCTTGGCATCAGCAGTGAGAACAGTAAGTGACTTGGTGATGGTGGAAAGCTAGGGAGGCATAGTGCAGTAAAGGGGGGGGGGGAGGAGAGAGAGTGGGAGTGTCACAGTTGCCTTGGGAAAATCACACACAATTGATAATGAGTAATTGCAGGCAAACAACCAGCTTGATGCTTGATAATAGATAATTATTCAATGGTTCATTTAATGAAATGTAAACGAGGTGATCTGGAACACCAGCAGGCATGTCAAATGCAATATCATTTGAGATGGTGAATGTTTGCTTCACTGCTTCTACATATCGGTGGTTCCACTCCATCAGGAAATTAATTTTAGAAGAATCCACTGGAGCATAAATTGGATATAGTCTGTTTTATAACCTTTTCTCATCCCACATTTTTCATGTATGGTTTGAAGTGAGTTTGTGAATAAACCATTTGCTTCTTCACTGTTCCTATAGCTTTTACACATAACCATATAATCATATAACAATTACAGCACGGAAACAGGCCATCTCGACCCTTCTAGTCCGTGCCGAACACATAATCTCCCCTAGTCCCATATACCTGCGCTCAGACCATAACCCTCCATTCCTTTCTCGTCCATATAACTATCCAATTTATTTTTAAATTATAAAAACGAACCTGCCTCCACCACCTTCACTGGAAGCTCATTCCACACAGCCACCACTCTCCGAGTAAAGAAGTTCCCCCTCATGTTACCCCTAAACTTCTGTCCCTTAATTCTCAAGTCATGTCCCCTTGTTTGAATCTTCCCTACTCTCAGTGGGAAAAGCATATCCACGTCAACTCTGTCTATCCCTCTCATCATTTTAAAGACCTCTATCAAGTCCCCCCTTAACCTTCTGCGCTCCAAAGAATAAAGCCCTAACTTGTTCAACCTTTCCCTGTAACTTAGTTGCTGAAACCCAGGCAACATTCTAGTAAATCTCCTCTGTACTCTCTCTATTTTGTTGACATCCTTCCTATAATTAGGCGACCAAAATTGTACACCATACTCCAGAATTGGCCTCACCAATGCCTTGTACAATTTTAATATTACATCCCAACTTCTATA
Source organism: Amblyraja radiata (assembly GCF_010909765.2). Lineage (NCBI taxonomy): Eukaryota > Metazoa > Chordata > Chondrichthyes > Rajiformes > Rajidae > Amblyraja > Amblyraja radiata. Next base: position 11,756,627 of record NC_045958.1, read on the forward strand.
CTCAATGCTCTGATTTATAAAGGCCAGCACACCAAAAGCTTTCTTTACCACCCTATCTACATGAGATTCCACTTTCAGGGAACTGTGCACAATTATTCCCAGATCCCTCTGTTCACCTGCATTCTTCAATTCCCTACCATTTACCATGTACGTCCTATTTTGATTTGTCCTGCCAAGATGTAGCACCTCACGCTTATCAGCATTAAACTCCATCTGCCATCTTTCAGCCCACTCTTCCAACTGGCATAAATCTCTCTGTAGACTTTGAAAATCTACTTCATTATCCACAACCCCACCTATCTTAGTATCATCTGCATACTTACTAATCCAATTTACCACACCATCATCCAGATCATTGATGTACGTGACAAACAACAGTGGACCCAACACAGATCCCTGTGGCACCCCACTAGTCACTGGCCTCCAACCTGACAAACAACCATCCACCATTACTCTCCGGCATCTCCCATTCAGCCACTGTTGAATCCATCTTGCTACTCCACCATTAATACGCAACCATTGAACCTTCTTAACCAACCTTCCGTGAGGAACCTTGTCAAAGGCCTTACTGAAGTCCATATATACAACATCCACTGCTTTACCCTCATCAATTTCCCGAGTAACCTCTTCAAAAAATTCAAGAAGATTAGTCAAACATGACCTTCCAGGCACAAATCCATGTTGACTGTTCCTAATCAGACCCTGTTTATCCAGATGCTTAAATATATTATCTCTAAGTATCCTTTCCATTAATTTGCCCACCACTGACGTCAAACTAACAGGTCTATAATTGCTAGGTTTGCTCTTAGACCCCTTTTTAAACAATGGAACAACATGCGCAGTACGCCAATCCTCCGGTACTATTCCCGTTTCTAATGACATTTGAAATATTTCTATCATAGCCCCTGCTATTTCTACATTAACTTCCCTCAATGTCCTAGGGAATATCCTGTCCGGACCTGGAGACTTATCCACTTTTATATTTCTCAAAAGTGTCAGTACTTCCTCTTCTTTGAATCTCATAGTTTCCATAGCTACTCTACTTGTTTCCCTTACCTCACATAATCCAATATCCTTCTCCTTGGTGAATACCGAAGAAAATAAATTGTTCAATATCTCCCCCCTCTTTTGGCTCTGCAGATAGCTGTTCACTCTGACTCTCTAATGGACCAATTTTATCCCTCGTTATCCTTTTGCTATTAATATAGCTGTAGAAACCCTTTGGATTTACTTTCACCTTACTTGCCAAAGCAATCTCATATCTTCTTTTAGCTTTTCTAATTTCTTTCTTAAAATTCTTTTTACATTCTTTATACTCTTCAAGCACCTCATTTACTCCATGCTGCCTATAATTATTGTAGATCTCTCTCTTTTTCCGAACCAAGTGTCCAATTTCCCTTGAAAACCATGGCTCTTTCCAATTTTTACTATTTCCTTTCAACCGAACAGGGACATAAAGATTCTGTACTCTTAAAATTTCACTTTTAAATGTACTCCATTTCTCTTCCACATATTTCCCATAAAACAAACTGTCCCAATTTACTCCTTTTAAATCCTTTCGCATCTCCTCAAAGTTAGCCTTTCTCCAATCAAAAATCTCAACCCTAGGTCCAGTTCTGACCCTCTCTGTAATTATATTGAAGCTAATGGTATTGTGATCACTGGTCCCGAACTGTTCCCCAACGCATGCCTCTGCCACCTGACCCGTCTCATTTCCTAACAGGAGGTCCAGCACCGCCCCTTCTCTAGTAGGTACTTCTATGTATTGCTGCAAAAAACTATCCTGCACAAATTTTACAAACTCCAACCCATCCAGCCCATTTACAGAATGTGTTTCCCAGTCTATGTGTGGAAAATTGAAATCTCCCACAATCACTACCTTGTGCTTACTACTAATATCTGCAATCTCCTTACATATTTGCTCTTCCAATTCTCGCTCCCCATTTGGCGGTCTATAATACACCCCTATAAGTGTTGCTACCCCTTTCCCACTTCTCAGTTCCACCCAAATAGCCTCCCTAGACGAACCCTCTAATCTATCCTGCCAAAGCACTGCTGTAATATCTTCCCTGATAAGCAATGCAACACCTCCACCTCTTGCCCCTCCAATTCTATCACACCTGAAGTAACGAAATCCTGGAATATTTAGTTTCCAATCACAGCCCTCCTGCAACCATGTTTCACTGATCGCCACAACATCATACTTCCAGGTGTCAATCCAGGCTCTAAGCTCATCCACCTTTCTTACAATGCTCCTAGCATTAAAATATACACATTTAAGAAACCCACCCTCTCTTATTCTATGTTTATTGTCTTTTTCTTCTCTGTCCCCTACATTTTGGGTCAGAGTGCTACCATTCTCTGCCTGTCTCATGACTGCAGGAAGAGGACCCGAGCAGCAAAAGCCAATGACAAAAGTGATTTTCAGCAATAGCCAGGCAGGGAGGCAAGGCAAATTGAGTACGTCAGCTTTTTAAAATATATATGGATATTCTTTCCCCTATTCTTTCCACTCTAGCGCAAACAATGTAATCTGAAAAAGAGCACTGATATTCTATGCAAATAATTCAGTTTAATGAATCATCCCTAAATTATAGTTATCCTATCCCAAATACCATCTAAATTTCAAGCGTAATCCTTAATCCAATCTTAACCCAACAGAAGGGTGAGTAGATTCCTAGGTCCAGGAGTTTGGAGAGGAGATTGGGATGGGATTATAGTGTTGAAGGCAAAGCTAAAGTTAATAAATAGGAGTTCAACATGAATCTGTGTTATCTAGATGTTCCAGAGATGAGTTTGTGCTGTGGATCTGTTTGATGGTAAGGTGACTGCAGACGCAAGGCTGGGTGGGAGATGGGAGTCCATGTGTGCCATTATCAGTCTCTCAAAGCACTTCATGATGGTGATGTCAGAGCCACTGGATAGTAGGCATTGATGCACGCTACATTACTATTCTTCAGAAATGAGATGGTCGTGGTCGTTTTCAAGCAGGTGGGGTCTTTAGAATGGAATGGTGAGAGGTTAAAGACCTCTATGAATGCCTCTCCAGCTGATCCAAACTGGTCCTGAGGTTGCAGCCAGGGACTCCATTGGGGCCAGTTGCTTTCCACAGATTCATTCCCAGGAAGGCCGATCTTATGTCTGTCACAATGACCATTGGTGCAGGCACACCCGGGACTGACAGAGTGGGTGGCATTCCTCCACCGACTTTCTGTTCAAAGTGGGCGGAGAATGGCCTACAGTGGTTCATTAATGCGGTTTGCATGCTCTCCATGCGACTGTGTCGGGTTTTTCTGGATGTTCCAGTTTCACCTACACCTAAAAGTGTGCAGGTTTTTTTTTTTTTTTTTTTTTTTTTTTTTAAATCAAAAATATTTATTCACATATTAAAATAGTATTGACAATACAATAAAACAAAACACCACCATAATACAAGACGAGCTAAACAATTATATTGCAATCCTTGTCAAGGATACATTCAACCCCCCTCGGTGCCCAGCGGTCCCGGAACTCCCTCAGGGTGCCCGTAGACAGGGCGTATTCCCTTTCCATCCGCACCCGGGCACGGACGTATTCCCGGAAAAGGGGCAGGCAGCCGGCTCGGGTAGAGCCCTCCACCGTCTGGCGCCGTGACTCGCGGATGGCCAGCTTGGCCAGGCCCAGGAGCAACCCAACCAGCACATAAAAGTGTGCAGGTTGGTGGGATATTTGATGACTGTGAATTGCCCAACATGTGTAAGTGAATGACAATATCTGAGAGGGTGTTGATGGGAGCTTGCAAAAGGATAAAATATGATGAGTGTATTATAAGTGTAAATAAGTGCTTTATAGTCTGTGTGGACCTGATGGGCTAAGTGGCACTAATAGAAGACTGCTGCTTCACAGGTCCAGGGAAGATAGCCAGGACAGGCTCGAGGAAAGAGAGATGATCATGACGCTGGGTTGCGGGAGCACTCCTGCTGATCCTGGACATTACATTCAGAATCGCAGAATTTAGCAGAAGAGCTGCTAAATTTATATGCCATTGGTGCAATAAACCACCCCAATTTCAATGCAACTTTTTCCAAGTTAAGCAGGCATTTGTGAAAGGGTTTGATGGAGCTGTCTATTGAAGAGCCACCAGGTCACCACAGGAAGATGATCCAATACTGTACCTTCCACCCCACATATCATGTTTGTTTGTTTGTTTTAATGGGAAAGATTGAGCATCTCACAGTGCAAACAAAAAAGAACAATAGGTTTTATTTAATGCATGTGTTAAATCTTAATATGCTGTACTTCTAAAATCTCTTTGAATTCTTCTTAATTTTCTTTGCTAAGGCAATATCATACCCTCTTTTTGCCCAACTGATTTCCTTCTGTGATTCAGATTCAGATACAGATTCAGAAAACTTTATTGTCTGTCGTAACAGAAAATCTTCTTTGACGTGGCTCAACATACAACCAGGACAATGTACTGATAAGCAGTCATACAACACAGATTTCTGCGAGCACACACAGTGTGTATAGATCTTAAAAGCAAGTATAAAGATTAAAAACTGTAAATATAGACAAGATAAAAGTTGTGGATACGTGTAAAGTGACAGTGCGTCAGGGTTAATTTGTCCCTTGTTCATTTTTTATTTAAACTGTTTATGGCAATGGGTATGGATGAGTTTTTGTGGATGTTTTTCTTGGATAGGGGGACTTTATATCGGCGGCCTGATGGCAGAAGTCAAATCCATAAAATATTGCGGCAATACATTTGATTCCAGTTGCGTGTACCTGACCCTTGCCATCTCTTTTCCCTGACCCTCACCCTCACTGATGCAGGAACATGCATACCTTGAACTCTCACTATCACACTTTTAAAATAATCCCACTTTACCGATGTCCCTTTGCTCACAAAAATCTACTCCAATCTACTTTTGCAACTTCCTATCAAAGTTGACCTTGCCCGAATTTAGAACTTTAACTTGCGGACCAGACTTGTCCTAAAGAATAACAATTTTAAATTTACTAGAATTGTGGGCACTGGTTCCAAAAGCCTTGTCCACTGACACTATGGTCACTTGTGCTTCCTCGTTCCCAAAGAGTAGGTCAAGCTTGCCATATCCCTGTAGTGCCCGCTCCAAATTACCTGAGAAAACTGTCGAGAATACACTTTGCAAATTACATTTGAAATTACAGTTCAGTTGATATTGGGGAAATTAAGGGCCTGTCCCACGAGCATGCGACCTGCATGCGGCGAGCGCGACCAAACCAGAAGCAGGGGCTGCGCGGAGGTCGAGTGAGTGACGTGAAGTTCGAGCGAAGTCCGCGGGAAGTTCGCGCGTGATGTACGGCATCAAGACGCTGCGTACTGCGTTGAGATGCTGCGCACGCCCGTCGAGGCGGTGCGTACGGCGTCGAGGCGGCTGCGGGCCGGCAGGCCGTTGCCATGCGGAATTTTTGAACACGGTCAGTTTTTCAGAGCTCCGCATGATGTCGGGACCAGCTCGGCACAACTCCATACGGCTCCGGCGATCGAAGTGGGACCGGCCCCGCGAGTCCGTATGGCTCAAGCGGCCACGTTAGTTCGCGCTTGCCGCATGGAGTCGCATGCTCGTGGGACAGGCCCTTTAAAATCCCCTATTTATCTGTGATATTGTGTTAATGGGACTGTAAAGCTACTGTGAGTAAGAATATCATTGTTCTGTTGCTAGTACAGATGGCAATTTAACACTCTTGACTCATGATGTACTTGTCCAGTGTACTCACTGTTCTAATGCATGGAAAATAGCAGACAATTTTCAAGATCAGGCTCCTTCGGAGAGCAATGTAACAAGGAACATAATGTCAAGGTACAAGCCATGAAAATTGTAGTAATTCCTGCCTACACATTAAAAGTTAATAGATTGACAAAAACTAGCTTCATTTATTCTTATGCAAAATACCTACTAATTCATGAAGAATGTTAATGTCGTGAAACAGATCTTTCCTGTTCCTATTGGCAAAGATCTGGATTATCTTGTTTCAACAAAGATAGACACAAAAAGCTGGAGTAACTCAGCAGGTCAGACAACATCTCTGGCGAAAAGGAATAGGTGACGTTTCGGGTCGAGACTCTTCTTTGGACTTGAGAAATTGTGGTCTGGTGCTCCTCTGTGGGGTCATAATCCAAGGATAAGTAGGAGGAGGTGTTCGAGAGCTGGTGCCTGGCCTCAGCCCAGTAGAGGTCAACTCGCCAGACTAACATGGCACCTTGTTTGTCAGCGTGTTTGATGATAATGTCGGGGTTGCCTGCAAGGTGAGTGGAGGGCTGTACATTCAGAGGGGTGAGGAAGAGTAGGTAAGAGAAGTGGAAATGTTGATATGATTGATATCACGCCGGCAGTCAGAAATGAAGAGGTCTAAAGAGGGTAGAAGGCCGTCCTGGCGAGTCCAAGAGGGGGGGACCAGTGGAAACGGGAGAAACATAGAAACATAGAAACATAGAAGATAGGTGCAGGAGTAGGCCATTCGGCCCTTCGAGCCTGCACCGCCATTCAATATGATCATGGCTGATCATCCAACTCAGTATCCCGTACCTGCCTTCTCTCCATACCCCCTGATCCCTTCAGCCACAAGGGCCACATCTAACTCCCTCATAAATATAGCCAATGAACTGGCCTCAACTACCTTCTGTGGCAGAGAATTCCACAGATTCATGTTTTTCTCATCTCGGTCCTAAAAAACCTCCCCCTTATCCTTAAACTGTGACCCCTTGTTCTGGACTTCCCCAACATCGGGAACAATCTTCCTGCATCTAGCCTTAAGAATTTTGTACGTTTCTATAAGATGCCCCCTCAATCTTCTAAATTCTAGCGAGTACAAATTACAACAATAAATCAAAACCATAAAGGCTCAAATCTTTCTGGTGTTGATTTATTGCCATCCCCGACTCCAACAAACTGGAATAAATGTAGTCTTAAGTGGAGTTGTAAGAGTTTAGAACTTAACATTTCTGTCACCCACATTCAAAATCTTTTGTTTAAGAAGGAGCAGCAGATGCTGGAAAATCGAAGGTACACAAAAATGCTGGAGAAACTCAGCGGGTGCAGCAGCATCTATGGAGCGAAGGAAATAGGCAACGTTTCGGGCCGAAACCCTTCTTCAGACTGATCGGGGGTGGGGGGGGGGGGGGGGGGGGGGGGGGGGGGCGGGGACAAGAAAGGAAAAAGGAGGAGGAGCCCGAAGGCTGGGGGATGGGAGGAGACAGAAAGGACCAAAGATCCTATAAGATCTTTGGCAAGGACTAACAAAATTGGGAGAATTCGATGTTCATGCCCCCAGAATGCAGATTCAAAATCTTTTGTTTATTTGAACAAATCATGAGATTATTGGCATTTGATTTTATTTAGTTGTCACCAGTAATAGACGTGCTTGGCCTCAGGCCAATGAAAAGTTGCCTTTGTTTTACACACCAAGATAAATGCTGAGCTGAACTTCCAACACCAGCTCTGTAAAGTTAGGTGAGCTTGATTTGTTTGAAAAAGAATGCTCGAATATGGAGCTCTAAAGGTGCACCAGAGATAGTGCAAGTTGTGGAGATTGCGAACAGCAGTGGAGTTATTCTAGGCAATCTGGGAGAAGGTGTTGGTCCGCTCCAAGAAAGTGTATTTACTTACCTTTAATCGGGATCTCCAAGATAAAATAGGAAATAACTTGCAGGGGACAATGCCACAATTTCAGACTGAACACATATGTTTACACCTGCCATTTGCTGACCAGCTAACTTTTAATGTTAACTAGACCAGGTGCGGACCCGTTGGGCCCGTCCCCAAGGCAATATTCCACCACTGACCCATAGCCCCCAACTGCGCAGGTGCGGCTGACGGGTTTCCCTTGTGATGCCAGAGATCCTTGTTGTGATGCGAGTCTGGCAACCCTCCCCCAACTGCCCAGACGCGGCCGGCAAATGGGAGCGCGACTGAGACGTTTTTAGTTCAAAATGGTAATAACCTGTAAAATATAAGATCAATGTGAACGCATCTCATTCTCCGTCCTCAGTCCTCTATTCCCCTCCTCCATTATCCTCCCTCTCCCCACCCTCCACCAACCCTACTCTGCGTCCTCCCCTCACCCTCCCCCTCCCTCCCCTCCTCCCTCTTCCCCCTCCTCCATTGCCTTGCCATCCCTCTTCCTACCCCTATCCTCCTCCATTTTTGTCATCCCCAGCACTCCCTCCCTCTTCTCTTCACTCTCCCTCTTCTTTCCCCTCTTCTCATCCCCTCCCCCACTCCCTCCCTCACCCCCCCCCCTCTCCTTTCCCCTACCCTCAGTCACTCCCTCCCTCCTCTTCCCTCCCTACCTCCCTCCTCTCCCTCTATCCCCCTGCTCGCCTCATCACCTCTCCCCTATCCCGCCCCCCACTCTCCTTCCTCACCTTTCCCACTGCCCTCCGTTCCTTCTATTCCCCCTCCTACCTCCACCACTCCCTCCTCCTCTCCTTCTATCCCCCTCCTCCCCCGCTCTCCCTCCTCACCTCGCCCACTTTTCGTTCCCTCTTCCTCCCTACCTCTCCTCTCCCTCTATCCCCCTTCTCCCCCACTCCTCACCGCCCCCTCTATCCTACCCCCCACAAGGAAAATCAAGTTTTTATTTAAATGAAACCTCCCCCTATCCCACCACTTATCTCCCCCACAATGAAAATCGTAATGTTTTTTTTTTAAATGGAATTCTCAATGAAAACGGAAGAACTTTATTAAAACAGGTTTTTTTAGAATAATATCAATATCACTGAAAAAAAAGTTTTGGGATCCGATTGTGACATTATTGTGACGTCGAATGTGGTTGACGGGCAGGGCATGTGGAAAAGTGTTTTTTGTAAAGTTTAAAATGTCAATAACTTGTAAAATATACCATCAATCTGAACGAAACTGGTGAGGAAGGTGGGTCAAAAATTGCAGCGCTATCCTGCACTGTTTTGGCAGAGTTTCTAGGATTCAGTCACGTACAAACAAATAAACAAACAAAATGAGAGTTTTTAGTAATATATAGAAAGCTGGAAAATGTGTGAACTCCCCTGTTAGGATTTCACCTATTTACTCAGCCTTCTATGGCCCGATTTAGCATTTAGTATCCATCTAATTTTCTAAATTCTGGTTTACTCCTATGGTATGTACAGTGGCAAAGACAACCCAGAAAGGGTATAAGATGGTTGCACATTGGCCTTCATCAGACAGAATATTGAATTTAGAAGTTGGGAGGTCATGTTACAGTTGTATAAGATGTTGGTGAGGCCGCATTTAGAGTATTGTGTTCAGTTCTGGGCTCCATGTTATAGGAAAGATGTTGTCAAGCTCAAAGGGGTATAGAGAAGATTTACAAGGCTGTTGCCAGGGCTAGAGGGTCTGAGCTATAGGGAGAACTGGGACTCTATTCCTTGGAGTGCAGGAACATGAGGAGTGATCTTATTGAGATATATAAAATCATGAGAGGAATAGATTGGGTAGGTGCACAGAGTCTCTTGCCCAAAGCAGATGAACTGAGGATGTGGTGGGCGTATGGAACAAGCTGTCAGAGGAGGCAGGGACTAATCCCAACATTTAAGAAACAGTTAGAAGGGTCCATGGATAGGACAGGTTTGGAGGGATATGGACCAAAGGTGGGACTAGTGTAGCTGGGACATGTTGGTCGGTGTGGGCAAGTTGGGCAGAAGGGCCTGTTTACACACTGTCTCCTCCAAGACTCTTTGATTAAATTTATATCTACAATAATTGTCTTGGAAATACAATGCAGAAACATAGAAACATAGAAAATAGGTGCAGGAGGAGGTCATTCAGAAGTAGGTCATTCAACATCTGTCCGGCATTGATTCTCCACAGATCATCATCGCCGGTCACTCGAAATGAGTATGACTGTCCTCTCCTCTCCTCTCCATGTGGGTCTGCAGATGTCTGTAGAGACCGATCCGCGATCCACACACCTTGATGCAACGTGGGCAGTGGAGACTATCGGTGGTTGGCAGTCGTTCGGCCCCCTTCTCTCTCTCCTTATGGTGCTGCCGCTTTGTCGCTGTGACACGGCGTCATTCCGTTTCGTAATGTGTAGCCTCTTCCTGCACGGATTTCCTCCAGGAGCGCCTGTCCAGTGCAATGTGCTCCCAGTTGCTCGATGTGATGTGGAAATTCTTCAGACTGTTCTTGATGTTGTCCTTGAAGCATTTCTTTGGCCCACCGGGTGTTCGCCGACCTTCCTTCAGTTGAGAGTACAGGAACTTTTTAGGGAGACAAGTGTATAGGGGCAGGGAGGTTCTACTGCAGTTGTACAGGGTCTTGGTGAGACCACACCTGGAGTATTGAGTACAGTTTTGGTCTCCTAATCTGAGGAAAGACATTCTTGCCATAGAGGGAGTACAGAGAAGGTTCACCAGACTGATTCCTGGGATGTCAGGACTTTCATATGAAGAAAGACTGGATAGACTGGGCTTGTACTCGCTAGAATTTAGAAGATTGAGGGGGGATCTTATAGAAACGTACGAAATTCTTAAGGGGTTGGACAGGCTAGATGCAGGAAGATTGTTCCTGATGTTGGGGAAGTCCAGAATACGGGGTCACAGTTTAAGGATAAGGGGGAAATCTTTTAGGAGCGAGATGAGAAAGACATTTTTCACACAGAGAGTGGTGAATCTCTGCTGATCCTCAGAAACTTTCGTAAGGATCTTTGATGGTATTGTTCCAGGGCTCATGTAGAAGCCTCAATATTCTGATGTACTTGTCGTGACAACCGTACCTTGACAGTATGCTCCAAAGAGCCTGGCAGTCTACCGAGTCAAAAGCCTTGTCAGGTCTATGAAGGCCATGTACAAAGGCTGCCTTTGTTCACGGCATTTTTCCTGGAGTTGCATGCTGTGAATATCATGTCTGCTGTAACTCTGGATGGGCAGAAGCCACACTGTGATTCTGGGAATACCTCCCCAGACAGTGGTAGAAGTCAGACAAAAGTGCTGGAGAAACTCAGTGGGTGAAGCAGCATCTATGGAGCGAAGGAAATAGTCAAAATTTCGGGCCGAAACCCTTCTTCAGACTGATGTAGGGTTGGGGGGGGGTGGGGGGGTGGCGGGGAGAAAGGAAGAGGAGGAGCCCGAGGGCTGAGGGAGAACTGAGAAGAGGAGGAGACAGCAAGGGCTACCGGAAATTGGAGAAGTCAATGTTTTTGCCGCTAGGGTGCAGACTGCCCAAGCGGAATATGAGGTGCTGCTCCTCCAATTTCCGGTGGTGCTCACACTGGCCGTGGAGGAGGCCCAGGACAGAAAGGTCGGATACGGAATGGGAGGAGGAGTTGAAGTGCTGAGCCACAGGGAGATCAGGTTGGTTATTGCGAACCGAGCGGAGGTGTTCGGCGAAGCGATCGCCAAGCCTACGCTTGGTCTCACCGATGTAGAGCAGCTGACACCTCGAGCAGCGGATGCAATAGATGAGGTTGGAGGAGGTGCAGGTGAACCTCTGCCGCACCTGGGAAGACTGCTTGGGTCCTTGAATGGAGTTGAGGGGGGAGGTAAAGCGACAAGTGTAGCATCTCTTGCGGTTGCAAGGGAAAGTGCCCGGGATGGGGTGGTGCGGGAGGGAATGGAAGAATTGACCAGGGAGTTACGGAGGGAGAAAACTTTGCGGAAAGCAGACAGGGGGGGGGGGGGAGATGGGCAGATGTGGCGAATGTTGGGGGTCACGTTGGAGGTGGCGAAAATGACGGAGGACTATTTGTTGTATGACGGCTAGTGGGGTGAAAGGTGAGGACCAGGGGGACTGGGGGAGAGAGCAGTGGGGGGATGGGGAGAGAGAGCAGTGTTACGGGGTATTGAAGAGACCCTGGTGGGAGCCTCATCTATAGTAGGGGAGGGGAACCCCCGTTCCCTGAAGAATGAGAAGTCGGTTTGCGAGGACACGAGCAAGGACTTTGCCTGTTGTTGACAGGAGCGAGATGCCCCTGAAGCTTCCACATTCAGCCTTGTCCCCTTTGTTAAAAATGGTCACTATTAGAACATCCCTGAGTTCTGAGGGAAGTTCATCTTTTTCCCAGACCTTGGCCTTGCACCCTGCTAGAAGTGGTAAGAAACTGCACTTGAATTTGGTGGCCTTGCACCCTGCTTGAAATGGAATTTCAAGGAATAGCCGTGAGTCAACTGCCAGCCCACCAGCCGTGAGTGAGTGAGCTGCCAGCACAACAGGCTTGAGTGACTGAGCCGCCAGCCCAAGAATCCATTCGGCCCAAATTGTCCATACTAGCCCTCTGGAAACCAGTCCCTTCAGCCCACAACACCCATACTAGCGCTCCAGAAATCCCCCCCCCCCTTCCACTGGCCGCCAATATTGGTATTGGTGGAGAGGTGGAATATTGCGTTGGGGGACCAGCCCTCCCGTGTGATGCTCGGACCAACCAGGTCCCACTTAGTCTAGTTTCTTATAAATCTGTGAACAGCTTGATTGGTTATTTGCTACAATACTTACAAGAGTTTCTCCACAGCTGGGCATTGTGAGCTCTCCAACAGCTAATGGAGGTCTAGGATGGCAGGTTGAATGTCCCTGAGAAAAAGACAGATCGTATTTCAATGCTTCAAGAAAACATAGAACAACCTGATGCTTTAAGCAGTGACATAGTGACATATTAACATATTTAGTGTGGTACCTATATCAGACTGCAGTTTATAATTGAAGATAGACACAAAGTGCTGGTGTAACTCAGCAGGACAGGCAGCATCTCTGGAGAAAAAGGATGGGTGACATTTCAGTCTGAAGAAGGGTTCTGACTAGAATCGTCACCCGTCCTTTTTCTCGAGATTGCACCCTGCTGCCTGACCCGCTGATTTACTCCAACACTTTGTGTCTATCTTTGGTATAAACCAACATCTGCAGTTCCTTTCCACATGTTCCAATTTATGATTACCAGCTAGCTGTCAATGGTTTGCATGGATGGTACACAATTTTCATTTATTTTCCTCAAACCCATCCTTGCCCCCAATAAAATGGACTGTGCAAATACTTGATGTTGCCTGTTTAAAAGGGGAAAAGGCAATGTGGTGATTTTTTTCAGTTGCATGCTTGTGGATGGAAGATATAAAGCTGCTTGGTTGATGTTTAGTTGCCTATATCAGGGGAGTGACCAGGGCAATTTATTTTATATATGCAGTTTTTATTTCCCAGCCAGCAACTGATAACGTCACCTTTTCTCATGTATCTGCATATATTGGAGTTTGAATATAAACTACAACATTCTTTGACAACTCACAGTACAACTGGGAGAATATCATGAAAGTTAAAGGAACACACAGCATAGCATGCTGGACACGCTAGAGGCAGGAAACATGTTCCCCATATTGGGGAAGTCCAGAACGAGGGGGCACAGTTTAAGAATAAGGAGTAAGCCATTTAGTACGGAGATGAGGAAACACTTTGTCTGTGGAATTCTCTGCCTCAGAGGGCGGTGGAGGCAGGTTCCCTGGATGCTTTCAAGAGAGAGCTAGATAGGGCTCTTAAAAATAGCGGAGTCAGGGGATATGGGGAGCAGGCAGGAATGGGGTACTGAATGGGGTGTGCTTGTTCATCAGTCACTGAAAGTAAGCATGCAGGTACAGCAGGCAGTGAAGAAAGCGAATGGCATGTTGACCCTCATTGCGAGAGGATTTGAGTTTAGGAGCAAGGAATACCTACTGTGGTTGTACAGGGCCCTGGTGTTTAGACAATAGACACCAGGTGCAGGAGTATGCTATTCGGCCCTTCGAGCCAGCACCGCCATTCAATGTGATCATGACTGATCATCCCCAATCAGTACCCCGTTCCGGCCTTCTCCCCATATCCCCTAACTCCGCTAACTTTAAGAGCCCTATCATGCTCTCTCTTGAAAGTATCCAGAGAACTGACCTCCACCACCCTCTGAAGCAGTGAATTCCACACTCACAACTCTCTGTGTGCAAAAGTGTTTCCTCATCGCCGTTATAAATGGCATACCCCATATTCTTAAACTGTGTCCCCTGGTTCTGGACTCCCCCAACATCGGGAACATGTTTCCTGTCTCTAGCGTGTCCAAACCCTTAATAATCTTATTTGTTACAATAAGATGCCCTCTCATCCTTCTAATTTCTAGAGTATAGAAGCCCAGACGCTCCATTCTTTCAGCACATGACAGTCCCGCCATCCCGGGAATTAACCTTGTGAACCTACGCTGTACTCCCTCAATAGCAAGAATGTCCTTCTTCAAATTTGGAGACCAAAACTACACACAATACTCTAGGTGTGGTCTCACTAGGGCCCTGTACACCTGCAGGAGGACCTCTTTGCTCCTATACTCCACTCTTCTTGTTATTGGTCTCCTAATTTCAGGAAGGACATTATTGATATTGAGGGAGTGCAGCGTAGGTTCACCACGTTAATTCCCGGGATGGCGGGACTGACATATGATGAAGGAATGGGTCGGACTTCCGGTGGCGACGCGAGCAGATGGCTGCTTAATTTCGAGCTCCCGATTGCAAGTTTAAAACTAGCCTCCCTTAATTCACTAATTGCTACATAATTCACAGTTTTCTGTTTTGGAATGAGTGGGGGAGCGACAACTAGAAGTCAAAAGAAACGTGACGGACGAGAAAGAAAGAATTCACCGGAGATGGACAAAGCTCAAAGCTCCAAAGATGACTCAGCGGAAACCGTGCGCTCACTGCTACACAATATCAGTAAGGAAATACATGACTTCAGGACTGAATATAAAGTGGACTTACATAAATTTAAAGAAGAAATCAAAGAAGACATGAAAACCAAACTCAGAGTACTGAAGCAAGAAATTTATCATAAACTTTCTGCAAACTCCAAACAAATCCACGCCCATGAAACTAGACTAAACAAAGCTGAAGCACGAATCGAAGAGGCTGAGACAATTAACATGGCTGTGAAAAATGTGCTGTTTAAATCTATGAAAAAACAGAAAGCCATGCAAGAAAAACTGACTGATTTGGAAGGACGGTCTAGACGAAATAACATTCGCATCTAGGGCGTACCTGAAGAGAAAGAAGGCAAATCTATGTCTGAATTTGTGGAGCAACTTTTAAAAACTGAACTCGTAATAACAACGGACACCAACGTACGGATCCAGCGCGCGCACAGAGCTTTGGCTCGCAAACCGGAAGGTAATTCACCACTTAGGTCTATAGTGGTAAATTTCCTGGAGTTTAATACCAAAGAAATGGTATTGAAAAAGGCCTGGGGAAAGAAGATAATGATTGATGGGCGACGTCTATCATTTGACCACGACTATGCAACGGAGGTTGTCCAGAAGCGCAAGGCATATAAGGGAATAAAGAGGGCCCTGAAGGAGAGAGGTGTCCGTTTCCAGACCCCGCTGGACAAGATGCGTATTCACTGGGACTCAGGGACATGCACATATCATAGTGCACAAGACGCAGCGCAGGAATTGAGGAGGAGAGGCTACTCCATGGAGACACCTGATTACAGCGCTGAGGAGCTGGCGGACCCAGAGATGGAGCGTCTTCTCCAGGCTTTGAGTTGGAGAGAGTTGGAAAGAGGATGAAGATGAGAGTGAGCCAGCAAGAGAGTGACTACAGGAGTCTGAGCAGATCCCATCCAACTAGCTTTTATTGTGTAACAAATTCTTTTGGATTAAAAAATAAGTGCTATCGGATGACGTTGGACGATACTAGGATGCGTGAAATGGAGTGTTTCACCTCTAGTGAGGGGCCCTCTGGGAGGAGGCTTTCCCCTATACCTGCCAACGGGGACTCAGGGTGGAAAGGAATCACCCTTACTTGGAAGTCAACTGTTTTTTTCTTTTCTTTTCTTTTTTTTATTTGGCACATGTTGTCCAGATGTTCAGACCTGCACAGTTTCAAGTTATCTGGAGATTTATGAATGCAAGACAGGAGTAGGTAAATTAAATGTCATGTAATACTATCAAATTGGTGTCACTCAATGTAAATGGGATGAATAATCCAGTTAAAAGGAGCAAGGTCCTGGCTAAACTGAAAAAAGAAAAGGCCCAGGTACTATTTTTACAAGAAACCCACCTGCCTCAACAAGAACATGAGAAACTAAAACACTTTGGCTTTAGAAATGCATTTTATAGTTCCTATAAAACTAGCCAAAAGAGGGGAGTGGCTATCCTTATTACAAATGCAGTCCAATTTGAATGCAATAAAGAAGTCAGGGACAAAGAGGGAAGGTATGTGTTAGTTAAAGGAAAGTTGGAAAACAAAGTTGTGACACTGATCAATGTATATGCCCCCCCAGAGAGTACCAAATGGTTTTACAAAATTCTGTTTGACATTATTGCTTTAGAGACTGAAGGTATTTTGATTTGTGGAGGGGACTTCAATGTGGTCATGAATCATAATTTGGATACAACAAGCCTAAAAAAAAACAAGATGCATCTGACCAAGTTTATTAACACATCAGTACAGGAAAAGGGCCTAATTGATGTTTGGAGAGAACTTCACCCTTTAGAAAGGGACTACGCACACTATTCCGTACCTCACTCAGTCTACTCCAGGATTTACTACTTCTTAATGAATACGGGTGAAAGTCAAGGATCACAGAGTGTAAAATCGGGGTGGCAGATGTATCTGATCACAGTGCGATCAGCTTGACAGTACACCTGAATAGTAGAAAAAGAAATACTGTTTGGAGGCTCAATGTGGGTATTTTGAATAATAAGGCAAATGTGGAACAAATAAGGGAAGAGATAAAAAGGTACATAGAAGAGAATGATAATGGGGATGTGGATCCTGTAATACTGTGGGATGCTATGAAGGCAGTTATACGTGGAAAGCTGATCGCCCTGACATCATCACAAAAAAAGGCCCGGCTAGCTACGTATGAACATAAAGTAGAAAAACTGAAAGAATTGGAGAAAAAACATAAAAACATACAGGATCAGTTGGTACTAAAACAGATTAAGGAAAAAAGGGGGGAGATAGATGAGATCCTCAGGGGAGATATGGAAAAAAGGGCAAGATTTGTAAAGCAGACCTATTATGAAGCAGGTCCAGTAGCAACTAGACTCCTGGCCAGACGCCTGCGTAAACAGCAGGCCTCTAATACAATTCATAAAATAAGAGATCCTAAAACCAATCAATTATCACATGAGCCAGATGAGATAGAAAGAATATTTGAAGAATACTATAAGAAACTCTATTCTAAACCACCATCAGCTGACGAAAGGACAATGAGAAGTTTTCTTAACTCACTTGATCTGCCATCCATTGGTGAGACACAAAATAATACCATTATGTCACAATTTACGGTTAAGGAGCTGGAAGCTGCAATCGGTAGACTCAAGGCTAGTAAATCACCAGGCAGCGATGGGTTTCCACCAGAATGGTACAAGGCCTTTAAGAAAGAGCTAACACCTCTGCTCCTGTCTTGCTTTAACTGGACCCTTAAAGAGGGCAGGGCATCATCATGGAAGGAAGCAATTATTACCATTTTACCCAAGGAAGGCAAAGACAAAGAGCAATGTAAACATTTCAGGCCAATCTCAATTTTAAATGTAGACTACAAACTATTTACCTCAATCATTTTCAAAAGACTCGAGACGTTTGTATCAGATCTGATTAATGAAGACCAAACTGGATTTATTCGGGGGTGTCAAACACAGGATAATATTAGAAGAACCCTCCACATTGTGGATAATGCTCAAAAAAAGGATACAAATATGGTCCTGGTCAGTTTAGATGCAGAAAAAGCCTTTGATAGTGTTAGTTGGGTATTCTTATATGAAGTACTGAGGAGATTTGGTTTCAATGAAGATGCAATTCGGCGTATTAAAACAATATATCAGGAGCCTACAGCTAGGATTAAGGTAAATGGAAACATATCAAAAAGGATCCAGTTAGAGAGGGGCACAAGGCAAGGATGCTGTCTTTCTCCTACTCTCTTCGTTTTGTATATCGAACCCTTAGCACAAGCAATAAGGCAGAGAGAAGACCTGCAGGGGGTCAAAATAGGGGGGAAAGAACATATAATTGGTCTTTTCGCTGATGATATCATTATTTTTCTTGAACGACCAGATATATGTCTCCCAAATCTAATGAACCTATTTGAAACATATGGATACTACTCAGGGTATAAATTGAATATAACAAAAACACAAATTCTTTCATTCAATTATTCTCCATCCCAACAAATCAGAGATGCATATAATCTGAAATGGAACTCTAAAACAATGCAGTATCTTGGTGTAACTATAACCAAAACACTTTCCAACTTGTTTGAAACTAATTATAACAAAATTGAAGAAAACATCAAAAAGGGTGTTGAGAGGTGGTCGACCCTTCCTCTAGACTTCAATGCCAGAATACAAACGGTAAAAATGAATATCCTACCTAAACTACTATATTTATTCCAATCTCTCCCAATTAATGTTCCCCGAGATAAATTCATAGCCTGGGATAAAATGATCTCTAGATTCATTTGGAATAGCAAAAAATCAAGAATAAAATTAACAACGCTTCAACTGCCGAAAAGCAAGGGTGGAATGGCTTTACCAAATCTGAAGAAATACTTTTATGCAGCTCAACTCAGACCTCTGGCTTGTTGGTGTAGACCTGATTATGAATCTCGATGGAAAGAAATGGAAAGGGAGATACAGGGTTACCAGACCCAGATTTTGGTGGGAGACAAATATCTGAGAGGGGCTTTGAGACATGCTATGGATCCAATAGTAGCATTTACGTTAGAAATATGGAATGTTATAGTGGAAAAATACAAATTAAAAAGAGGGGTTCACGCATTGAAGTGGTTCGCATATGACTCAAAGTTTAAGCCAGGGGTGTATGATTCAAAATTCAAAGAATGGGCACAAAAAGGCATAACGGCAATGTATACAGTTTCAGAAAATGGCGAGTTTATGAGCTTCCAAGATTTAAAGTCAAAGTATGGTCTCGAAAACAAAGATTCCCAGACTTGAAACTGCAGTTTCTCTTCACCCACATCCCACCTGACCCTCTGAATGTTTCAACTACTTTGTTATTATATCAGATTTCCTGCATTTTTAGAATTTCATTCGCTACCTGTGACATTAATCTTGTTATTTATTGCTACTGAATGAGAAAATTAAATATTATGTACTGGTTAGCTTGAAACATGATGTTCTTCATTGATGTATTAGCATTCTCATCCTAATGGAAAGAGGAGTTATATGATGTGCTTGCATTCCAATGATAAGTTGAATTGAAAATGGTTCAAATACTCCCTCCAGCAGCTTGTTCCATTCACCTTCCACCCATTGTGTAAAAACATTGCCCCTCAAATTGCTATTAAATCGTTCCACCCTCATCTTAAACCTATGTTCTCTGGTTCTGGATTCCCCTACTCTGGGCAAGAGATTCTATGCTTTTACCTGACCTATTCCTCTCATAACCTCTAGAAGATCACCCCTCATCTTCAAGCACTCCAAGAAATGTCCTAGCCTGCGTGACCTCTTCTTATAGGTCAGACCCTCGGGTCCTGGCAACATTCGTGTGAATCTTTTCTGTACCCTTTCCAGCTTATCAACATCTTTCATATCACAGATTGACCAAAACTGAATACAATGCTCTAAATGTGGCCTCGACAATGACATGACCTCCCAACGTCTATACTCAATACTGATAAAGGCCAAAGAAAGCCTTCTTGACCACCCTATCTACCTGTGACAGTACCCGGACGGGGCGTTGAAGGATGAGAAGCCGAAGCGAAGAGGTGGAAGCCAAGATACCGAACTGAAACAACGCAGAAAAGCAAAATAACCGAACGGACGCGATGCCGAAAAGCCAAACAACTGAACGGGCACGATGCCCTAAAGCCAAATAGCCAAACGGGCATGATGCCGAAAAGGCAAATAACCGAATGGCCGCAACGCTAAAAAGCCAAATGATGGACATGACGTCTCCGGGGACGGGATTTGTCCGAGATCCTGTCAGCAATTAGTCCAGACCCCTGCGTCCATCACATCACTGGCCGGGGGAGACAGGAGGGTGGGGGGAATCTTTAATTTTCCTTTGCCGCTTCATCATAGATCATAGAGTGGATTATTTTTGTAAGTGTTGATACCACGGTGCTGGGGGTTAAGAGGCTGGAATATCTCTCTCTCTCTCTCTCTCTCTCTCTCTCTCTCTCACTCTCTCGCACACTCTCCCTCTCTCCCCCCCCTCTCTCCCTCTCTCCCTCTCTCCCTCTCTCCCTCTCTCTCTCTCCCCTCCCTCTCTCTCATCTATCTATCCATCTATTTATCTATCCATCTATCTCTCTCTCTCTCTCTCTCTCTCTCTCTCTCTCTCTCTTAGCATTCCCGGAATCATTTGGCATTTTGCAAAGACAACTGCATCTGCAGTTCCTTCCTATTGAAGAAGAACCCTTGCCCGAAACAACTCCTAATCCATTCCCTCCACATATGCCGCCTAGCCCGCTGAGTTCCTCCAGCACTCTGTTTTTAATTTAACTCTGAAGTTGAAGATAGACACAAAAAGGTGGAGTAACTCAGCAGGACATGCATCGTCTCTGGATAGAAGGAATGGATGATGTTTCAGGTAGAGACCCTTCTTCAGACAAGCACAAGTTCTCTCACCGACGAGAGTTCAGTTCAATCTGAAGAAGGGTCTCTACCCGAAACGTCACCCATTCCTTCTATCCAGAGATGATGCCTGTCCCGCTGAGTGTGCAGTCAGATTGTGTGGTTGCAGCCATTTAATTGTCTTGCTGCCAGTTAATGTAATAAAGACTTCTGTTGTACCTTGAAGACTCTCAAGTTTTATAGAGACTTAGAACAAGAACATACGATCTAACCTTCCACGATTTCCCACACATCATGGCTCACAAATTTTACTGAATTTTTTGATGTGCTAACTAAGCATTTTGATGAGGGATTCTTGTAGATAATATTTACTTTAGGGTTTAGCAAGGTCTTTGACAAGGTTCTCCATGGTATGCTGGTGCAAAAGGTTAGAGGCTGAGAGATTCAGGACAAACAGAATCAAAAGTGCTTGGTAATAGGAGGCAGAGAGTAATAGTGGAGAGTTGCTTTACTGTCTGAATTCAGAGACGTAATACAAGCTTCAGTGCTGGACTCTTGATAATTATGATATATATTATTAACTTGGATGTGAATGTACAAGATATGACAAGTAAATTTGCAGATGATATGAAAATTGATGGCGTTGTAGGTAACAAGGAAGATAGGCTGAAAAGTAGGGTGGAGCAATGGGAAAAGTGATTTTATACTGAAATGTGAAGTAGCACATTTTGGAATGTCGGATAAGAGTAGGATATATACAGTAAATGACAAGACTAGAGGAAGTGCCAATGGCAGAGGGATCTTGGGGTACAACTTCGTAGATCAATGAAAATGGCAGCATAGGTGGATAAGGTGGTGAAGGTAGCAAATGAGATGCTTGCCTTTATTTACCAGACATAAACTGTACAATCAATGGAATTAGTAAGGATATATGCAACGGGCAGTATGGACATGGTTAGCCAAAGGGCCCATTTCTGTGCTGTCATGATTGCACATGATCTCTAAAGTGGTGGATTTCTACCTCAATGTTTCTCCCCAACCTTTTCTGCTCTTATATTACTCATGGAGGGTACGTCTAAGGGATAGACACCACAAGGTCATATGCCCATTGACTATGATTACCCTTTATGCAGGAAATTGAATTTCCGGTGGTGCTGGTGCTAGCTGCCTCCACCTTCAGTCCGGTATCTTTTTGTTTTTTTGTTATGTTGAAGTGCATTTTTTATGGGGTTTTATTTTGGGTTTTTTAAATATCTTTATGTGGGAGAAGAGGGTACGGTAAGGGGGGTACCCTCCTTCAGTCGCTTCCTGGAGAGGATGCGACTATTATTCGAGTCCAATCCTCGCCCCCCCCCCCCCCCCCAGCGGCCTACCTACTGGATTGGCGCGGCCTTTACTGCCGGGATTGACCGGAGCTCCAGCAGCAGCAGCGGCGCAGCGCTGGAAACATCGCGGGGCGGGCGATGCCTCAACGGGGATCGCCGTTTGGAGCCCTGGGTGCTGGGCCTGCTACACCGACATCGCGGAGCTGTGGTTCGCGGAGCTCCCAACGCGGGCGGCGCTGATCAACATCGCGGAGTCCTGCGACTCCGCCCGGCTCGGCCTGCGGACTCGGGATCCGCGAACTCCGCTGGGAGGTGGCTGATCTGGACGTCCGGGCTGCTGAGGATGTTCTCCGTCAGGGTTCGACGTCGGTGTTCCATCAGCCCGGCGTGAGGGCCTGAGCATCGGGCCGCCCGTGGCGGCGACTGCGGGTGCTCGGGAGGCCCCGACCACGGGTGAACATCTGGGAAGATCGGAGGGGAGGCTGGCTGGACTATGGTACCTTCCTCAACTTTGGTGCCGCTGTGGGGTTATGTTGTGTCGTGGACTTCTGTGTTTGTGCTTTTTTTTAAATTTTAATATGTTTTATTTATTTATTATTTATTTATTTTTTATGATACTTGACTGTAAGAAAAATTCATTTCGTTGTCTCTAATATGAGATAATGACAATAAATTGAATACAATAAGAATTGAGAGCAATAGGTGGGAAAGCATTTGAGAAAAATAATTTCTTGTAAGGATGTATTATACTACATTGATCAGACACACTTGTGAGTTGAATAGCCAATGATCTATCTTCAATTGGGTCGTATTGTGTGCCATGAAACAGGCAATTACCACAAAGGCTTAAAATTAACCTCAAATGAAGTCTATTGATACATGAGTCAATGTTGAATGATTGCAGAATTAGTTGGCGTGAAATGTTAGCCTGTTGGTGCATGTACCTAGCCAGTGAATACCAATCTGATCAAAAAATATTATGTGCATCACTCCCAGTTGTTGTCGCTTCACGCTAACTGGCTACCATCAATTGCAGGCAGTATCCCAGACCGTTTAAGATCACAACCTGCTAAATTCACCTGTTGTCATTTGATAGTTTTAAGATTGTGGTGTGGAGGGGTCACTGGTTTTGTGTATGAAACGTTACCTTCTAGAGTCCTTTCTTAAAATCAGCCTATGAATAAAAATATATTTGGACAGGTACATGGATAGGATAGGTTTCGAGGGATATCGGCAAAATGCAGGCAGGAAGGACTAGTGTAGATGCGGCATGTTGGTCAGCAGTATGACCTCTCTCCGATCTCTCAATGCCCATACAAGCCCCTTAATTATGTTGGGATTTGAAACTGTTTATGGTCAGGTGGGACTTCCCCTGGTAGATTTAATTGCACTCTTGAATAGGCAGGACAACAGGGTGTTCCTCAAGACCCTTGGTGTCTGCAAGCCATATCCACTGCTTGTCTGGCTATGTGGTGCAGCATCCAACACCACAATTAAGTCTCACTGCCTCATTGGTATAAGCTGCAAGAGACTCATGGACTGATTGAATACCATCTCCAACAGGCTGCCTCAGTGGTACTGGAGCTGACTGCAGAGGCCCGGTAAAATATCCGTCCTGCTGTGAGAATTTGTAATAAACTGATGAATATGTTGATTTCAGCACAGAATTACTTAGGGAAAAGGCTGACAATGCAGCTTTGTGAAGATCTCAATAATCATGCAAGGTTCACAAAACCTTGGTGTGAGATCCAATTTTGACATCATATTTTTAATCCTAGTTAATTTAGACTAGGTAAGCATGCGATCCTTTGAAAACAAACCATTATTGCAGGGAAAAGTGTGGTTGTGAGGGAATTTACACATCTCCAGAAATCAGAATGCATTGTCTAAAAACAAAGTAATTGGTAAAAAATCTAGACTGTATTTTGAGTAACTTTCTTTTGGTCAAACAAGTATTGATTACATTGGGGTCAGGAACAATTACCCGTTGCTTTAGCAGCTTTTTTATTATGTAGTGTAGGACTAATGAAGTCTGACAGCATGGAGTAAAAGAACTAGAAAGGTAAGTAGCAAAAGTATTGTTACTACAATTATGTTCCCCAAATCAAAGTTCTTATCTATATTATGCAAGACCAAGTGCAGACCCGTTGGGTCTGCTCCCCCAACGCAGCCGTTCCCTACCCGTAGCCCCCATGGGAGACGTGGTCCTCCACCTCAAGCGGCTCAGGAATCAGCAGTGCGGCTGTTTTTAAATGGCGTCTTTGAGGCGAGATGCGGGCGCCAGCAGCCGTTATGGTCGCTGGCCAGCAGGAGGCGACAAAATGAGTGAGTGGGGGGGGGGGGGGGGAGAAGGATTTTATTAAAAATGTGTACATAAACACGACAAAATTTAATGAGTGGATACTTGGAATGAAAAGTGAAATCTCTACCGAAATGGGGAAAAAACTCGGCGTTTCTGGATCTCACGTTGGCGTAGCAACGAATCAAAGGCTGGCAGCCACAAGTCAGGCAGAAATACACACAGCCAGCCGGCAGCCACACAGTTTTAATATTATATAGAAGATACCTAAGTATACTATTCATTTGCTTCCTATTTCAGTGATGTTCGTTGATATTCTTTTACGCATGCGCCGAACTGAGAGGCAGCTAGTCCTTGTAGCTCCGAGTTTTGTTTTAGTGTTTTAGCGTTTTAGTGTGTTTTGTTTAGTGTTTTATTTAGTTTTGTTTAGTTTTTGTGAAGGACAAGGACAAGGACTTGGATACAAGTCCTTGTAGCTCAGAGTTTTGTTTAGTGCTTTAGTGCTTTAGTGTGTTTTGTGCGTAGGCTGCTGCCGCTGCTGCTGTGCAGTAATTTTTACACAGCATGTGTAGAGTCGCGTATAGGAGGGATGAACTCCTTATGTGGCGACGGACAGTTTACGGAATAAAACACCATATTCCGTCTGAGCTGAAGAAGCCGTTCCGTGGTTGCCGTGCAGGTGCCAGGCTAAGGGCCAGGCTAAGGGCCTGGAGGTGGAGATACAAGCCGTTTCTGCCATCGATCCTTATGGGGAACGTCAACTCATTCCCTAACAAGTGTGAGGAGTTGGAGGCCCTTATGAAGAACCAACGGGTCTACCGTGAGTGCAGTCTCATGTGTTTTACCGAGACGTGGCTGATGGACATCATCCCGGATTCCTGTGTGGATCTCCCCAGCTTCACTACGGTACGAGCAGATAGAGACCCGAAGGCGAGTGGGAAGATCAAAGGTGGGGGACTTGCTCTGCTTGTGAACAATAGATGGTGTAATCCAGGTCACATAACTGTGAAAGATAAGATCTGTTGTCGGGATATTGAGCTCCTGGCGGTTGGACTGAGACCTTATTATGCACCGAGGGAGTTCTCCCACATCGTCGCCATTATTGTTTACATTCCTCCTCGAGCGGAGCCTGTAGTCGCGTGTGACGTCATCCAAGAGACTGTCGCGAGATTACAGACCCGACACCCGGACGTACTCATTGCCTTATCAGGGACTTCAATCATGTGAACATCAGCCCCCAATTGTCAGGCTTCTCACAGTATGTTGACTGTCCCACAAGGCACAATAAGACACTGGACTTGAGCTATGTCAATGTCAAGGAGGCCTATAGTGTCTTAGCCTTTCCACCGTTTGGCAAATCAGATCACAACCTGGTTTATCTAAGGCCTTCTTACAAACCCTGTGTACTGAGACAGCCTACAACCACCTGGTCTTTCAGAAAGTGGACACCAGAGGCCAGTGAATCACTGAGGGACTGCTTTCAATGCACAGACTGGGACATACTGATGGAGCCACAGGAATTAAACAGCTGTATGGACATCGACAGGATGGCTGGATGCATAACGGACTACATCAATTTCTGTAGGGATGTTGTTGTGCCAGTAAGAACTGTTTGTTGCTTTCCCAATAACAAACCTTGGATTACAAGCAACATCAAGAGCCTCCTAAACGAGAAAAAGGAGGCTTTCAAGGTTGGTTATCGGGAAAAAATCACGAGGGTACAGCACCACTTGAAAAGGAGTATGAAGCAGGCAAAAGGGGACTATAAAAGGAAGCTGGAGAAGAAACTGCAGTACAACAACATCAAAGAGGTGTGGAGAGGAATGAAGACCATCACTGGCTTCAAGGAGAAGAGAAGCCAGCCGTCAGGAGACGTGGACAAGGCCAATGAGTTTAACCTGTTCGATAACAGGTTTGATCTGGTATCCCCTCCCACCTCTACAGGTGTAGCCTCTCCCCCACCATCACCTCCACGAGGCAGCCCCCCAACACCACAGCTGCAGATCCTCCTATGCCGGCATCTCCTCAACTGTTCTTCACGGCGGACGAGGTGGGAGCTGAGCTGAGGAGGTTGCGCCCTGGTAAAGCAGCTGGCCCTGATGGTGTATGTCCCAGGCTACTAAAGACTGTGCGGCTCAGCTGGCGGAGCCGCTCCAGACCATTTTCAACCTGAGCCTCCAGTCAGGGAGGGTACCAGGTCTGTGGAAAACATCATGTCTCGTGCCGGTTCCCAAAGCACGGCGGCCGACCGAGATCAACGACTACAGACTAGTGGCCCTTACATCCCATATCATGAAAACAATGGAGCGGCTACTCATTCGTCTCCTGAGACCACAAGTCCAGCACGCACTCGACCCACTACAGTTTGCATACCAGGAGAACATTGGGGTGGATGACGCAGTCCTCTACATGCTGCACCGGATCTACTCCTTTTTGGACTAACCCGGTGGCTATGTGAGGATTATGTTCTTCGACTTCTCAAGTGCGTTCAACACCATCCAACCCCTGATTCTGAATGACAAGCTTAAGAAGATGGGGGTGGATTCCACATTTATCTCCTGGATATACGACTACCTGACGGGTCGACCACAGTTTGTCAAGCTGGGGGACAGTGTCTCTGGCACAGTGGTGTGCAATGTTGGAGCCCCACGGGGAACGGTTCTGGCCCCGTTCCTCTTCACCCTGTATACAGCAGACTTTAACTATAAGTCTGACACTTGCCACGTACAGAAATATTCAGATGATACAGCGATTGTGGCATGTGTAAGGAACGGGCAGGAGGCGGAATACAGGAACTTGACCAGTGCCTTTTGTGCCTGGAGTGAAGAGAACTGTCTCATCCTGAAGCGGCCTTTTCACGGGGCGACTTGACGCAAGAGTTAACCAGAGTTTAACATCGTGGGAACCTCGTGCGATAACAGTACGGTATTCGTGGACCACCGTGGACCACCGTAGCGCTAACGGCAGGTAATCGTGTATCTTGGTCACTCGGGAGAAAATTCAAGAAAGTTTGAATTTCTCCAAGATTGACTTGTACACTTGTGGTTGAGCATTGCAACATTATATGGACGTAGTGGCCAGTGCGATATCCGTAATAACTCTTGCGGGTACCGTGGGAACTCCTGCGAACGGTGAACCCGGAAGCTGGACAGAGGGGACAGAAGGTGAGTAAAAATTGTCTTCTGTGGGATTGAATTTAAAAATAAATAAAAATAAAGATTTGCATCCGCATATGGACATCAACTTATTCATGAGTTATGTTAATGAGATTCAAGAAAATAACTATAATCTTTAAAAGGGACTTTAAAAGGGGCTTTACTGAAAGGTTACGCATTTTTATGGTCCGTGAGAAATTTTTCACATGTACTTCTTTGAGAGATACAGGTCGGAGTCCTCGCCGACTAGCGATCGATGCCTTTCCGAAGCAGGGTCCGGAACGCTACCAATCAATGTTGTACAGAGACCCGTGTAAGGAGTGAACTGCACATGCTGGTTTAAACCGAAGACAGACACAAAAAGCTGGAGTAACTCAGCGAGTCAAGCAGCATCTCTGGAGAAAAATAGCTGATGTTTCGGGACGAGACACATCTTCAGACTCAATTCCGATTAAGGCTGTCTGAAGAAAGGTTCCGATTCGAATCGCCACCTATTCTTTTTCTCCAGGGATGCTGCCTGACCCGCTGACTTACTCCAGCTTTTTATGTTTTTCTTCCCAGATCTGACTTACCTGCTGAGTTACACCAACATTTTGTGTCCTTCTGTGCGTATCAACCAGCATTAACCAGCGTCTGCAGTTCCTTTAGACATTACCTAACTTCAGATTTTAGAGATATAGCGCGTGGGAACCCCTGCAAACGGTAAACCCGGAAGCTGGACAGAGGGGACAGAAGGTGAGTAAAAAAGGTGGTCTCAATATCGACAAGGGAACATGTGTCCTTCGAGGACGTCCCACCTAATTGTCATTGTTGGATAATCTTTTTAACAGGAACACTTGCAGAGATGGCTCCCAGAAAATCTCAAAGAAAGGGGGTAAAGCGTGTCAGAGATGTTTTTGCCATGTTGCTCTATTCAGTTTCTATATTGTTTCAGTTTCTATATCTATATTGTTGCTCTATTCAGTTTCCCAGGGGGTCGGGACGGGACTGGAGTTGGGAGGGAAAGGTGGGGGAGTCGAGGGAGAGGAGGGGGAGACAGATGGGGGTGTCTTCATTTACTGGCGGCGGGTGTTTGTCACTGAAACAGGCAGGTGAGATTTCACATCCACCTTGTGTGTGCCTCTCTCTCTCTCTCCCTCCCTCTTACACAGGCTGAGAGACTCTGCCTCTGTGAGTGTACGTCTCTTTCTCCCCCTCTCCCACACACAGTAAGACCGAGGTACTGTGCTCAGTCCATCTGTGTCTCCCACATACACAGTAAAACATGTCTCCAAATGAGCCAATTCAACCAAGGGAGGATATTTATAGTGTGTGAAAAAAAAAGTTACATCATTTGTGTCACGTGTAGTTCACGATGTTCATTCAAGATTTAACGCGAAAGCTCGGGAGACGGACAAGTCACTCGCACAAATAACAGAAATGCCGAGTACCGTGGGAACTCTTTATCTACCCCCCGTTATATCGTGCGAGACTCGTGCTGGACCACGACCACTTCACTCTGGTGACATCTTGCGTCAACTCGCCCCGTGAAAAAGCCCCATAAGTCCGACACATGCCACGTACAGAAATATTCAAATGATACAGCGATTGTGGCATGTGTAAGGAACGGGCAGGAGGAGGAATACAGGAACTTGACCAGTGCCTTTTGTGCCTGGAGTGAAGAGAACTGTCTCATCCTGAACACAACTAAGACTAAAGAGATGGTGGTTAACTTTGGCAGGTCCAAGCTCCCCCTTCAGCCGGTCAACGCTGCAGGGGCTGACATTGAGGTGGTGCAGACATATAAATACCTTGGAGTGCACCTTGATAACAAACTGGACTGGTCTGTCAACTCTGACTCCCTCTACAAAAAAGGCCAGAGCAGACTCTTTTTCCTCAGAAGGCTCAAATCCTTCAATGTGTGTAATGAGATGCTGCACATGTTTTACAACACTGTGGTTGCAAGTGTTATTTTCTACGCTGTTGTCTGCTGGGGCAACAGCATTAGTGCAAAAAACAACAAGAAGCTGGTCAAACTGGTTAAACGAGCTAGCTCAGTGCTGGAGGGGAGAGTAGACTCTGGGATGGATGTGCTTGAGAGGCGTATGAGGCACAAGGTGCAGGTCATCCTGAAAAACCCCGGGCATCCCTCCATGTAATTCTGGAGAGTCAAAAGAGCACTCGGAACAACAACCGGCTCCTCTCCCTGCCCTGTAGAACGGAGCGGTTCAGGAGATCCTTCACCCCTGCAGCCATTAGATTTTATAATTCGGACCGCTAGGCTGTAGGGGGATGCATTTTGCAATTTTTAATTTTTAATTGGTAATTATTGGTCTTTTTAAGTATTTATTGCTCTCAGGTAGTGTCCACATTGTATTCTATGTATTTTCTGTCTGCGTTCGTTTTGAATCTGTGGGTTTGTTGGTTGGGGGCTTCTGGACATCTGAATTTCCCTGAGGGGATCAATAAAGTATTTATTATTATTATTATTATTATTATTATTATTATTATTATTATTATTATTATTATTATTATTATTATTATTATTATTATTATTATTATTATTATTATTATATTCTGCAGCAGCCATTATGTTCAAAATCATGGCTCACTCATGTTAGTTTGCATAACATTTACCAAAAATGACTTGAAGGCACAAGGACTGAAACATAGAAACATAAAAAAATAGGTGCAGGAGTAGGCCATTCGGCCCTTTGAGCCAGCACCGCCATTCAATACGATCATGGCTGATCATCTAAAATCAGTACCCCGTTCCACCTTTTTCCCCCATATCCCTTGATTCCTTTAGCCCTAAGAGCTAAATCTAACTCTCTTGAAAATATCCAATGAATTGGCCTCCACTGCCTTTTGTGGCAGAAAATTCCACAGATTCACAACTCTCTGGGTGAAAAAGTTTTTTCTCATCTCAGTCCTAAATGGCCCACACCTTACTATTAAACTGTGACCCCTGGTTCTGGACTCCCCCAATATCGGGAACATTTTCCCTGCATCTAGCCAGTCCAATCCTTTAAGAATTTTACATGTTTCTATAATATACCCTCTCATCCTTTTAAATTCCATTAAATACAAGCCCAGTCGACCCATTCTTTCAGTGACTGATGTACAAGCACACTCAGGTCTCGTTGCACCTCTCCTTTCCTAATCTGACACCATTCAGATAATAATCTGCCCTCCTGTTCTTGCGATCAAAGTGGATAACCTCACATTTATCCACATTATATTGCATCTTCCATGCATCTTCCCACTCACCCAGCCTATCCAAGTCACCCTGCAGCCTCATAGCATCCCCATCGCAGCTCACACTGCCACCCAGTTTTGTTTCATCTGCAAACTTGGAGATGTTACATTTAAAAAAATCCCTCGTCTAAACCGTTAATATACATTGTAAATAATTGGGGTCCCAGCACCGAGCCTTGCGGCACCCCACTTCTCACCACCTGCCATTC
The DNA here is from genome assembly GCF_010909765.2 of Amblyraja radiata. NCBI lineage: Eukaryota > Metazoa > Chordata > Chondrichthyes > Rajiformes > Rajidae > Amblyraja > Amblyraja radiata. Next base: position 11,787,345 of record NC_045958.1, read on the forward strand.
TGAAAAGGACCTGTTAATTCCTACTCTTTGCTTCCTGTCTGTTAACCAGTTTTCTATCCATGTCAATACCGTACCGCCAATACCATATGCTCTAATTTTGCGCACTAATCAGGGCTCTCACTTAACATTTTTCCCCTTTTGCCAGCCGGGCAACCTTGGCAGCTTTTTAGGTTGCCCAATGACACTTCAGGTGGTCATTTAAGACGGTTTGCATGACGCGTGCGATAATGTTCTCGGACGAAGTGCGTAGTTTCCAGTCGGAATTATGCTCAATGAAGCATTCACATATTATTTCTGCTTCAGATAAAGTCACAAACTAAACAGATTCACCAATCAAGACATGATATATCCCACAATGACACGCAGCAAAATTATAAAACAGTATCTCAACTCTTTTTACAAACATTGCAATTAATGTCATTTCTATTATTTCTTTCCACTTCCAAACAAAAATGTGGTTGGATTATTCAGCGTATGATCAACCTGTGTCAATAAATCCTGGACCATGGTAACATATATCCTTAACCATGCACACTACAGATTGATGCAAGCATGTTTTCTGTGAAGGACCGAAAATTACCATGACATGGCCGTAGCATGGGTCGTTATTGCTCAAACACTCTCGCTTCCCACATAACTTATCCACAATAAAATATACAGGTTGCAAGGAAATTTCTAAAGGCATTTTATGATAATCTATATTACTAAATCTCTGTTCTTGACCGCTTTTGGCCTTCTGTGCTGCGATTTCTGAAAGAACGCCGCCACCTACGACCGTCATTTTTGGCCACCTCGCTCAGAGCCCCCCTCCGCCACATGTGTGCCAAGGATATTTCTCGTCGATGAAAAATGACAGATATATTCATGTTTTTACAAAATTCCCCATTCTCTCTGCTGCCCCTGCTGGAGGGAGGGGGAGGGACTATAAAACCAGGAAGTGGTGTGCCTCAATCAGTCTCTGCAAGTGGTGTGCCTCAATCAGAGCTCTGAATAACACTGAACAAATGTCTCCACAGCTGTGAGTACCCATAATGTGGTTTGAAAATGAATATATGATTAGTTTGAGGGAAAAAAGCACTGCCTGCAAATGGTTGTTTGGGTTGAAGTAAAAAGGCACCCTCTCTCTCTCTCCCCTCCTCTCTCTCCCCACACACCTCTCTCTCTCTCCCTATCCCTCTCTCTTTCTCTCTCTCTCCCCCCCTGTCTCTCTCCCTTTCTCTCTCTCTCTCCCCTCCTCTCTCCCCCCCTATCCCCATCACCCCCCTCTCCTCTCCCCCCTCCTCTCTCTCTCCCCCCCTCCTCTCTCTCTCCCCCCCTCCTCTCTCTCTCCCCCCCTTCCTCCCTCCTCTCCTCCCTCCTCTCCTCCCTCATTCTCTCCATCCTCTCCTCCCTCCTCTCCTCTCTCCCCTCCTCTCCTCTCCCCCCCTCTCCTCTCCCCCCCTCTCCCCTCCCCCCCCCTCTCCCCCCCTCTCCTCTCCCCCCCTCTCCTCTCCCCCCTCTCCTCTCCCCCCTCTCCTCTCCCCCTCGTCCCTCCCTCTCTCTCTGTCTCCCCTCTTTTTCTCCCTCACCTCCCCTCCATCCCCTCCCCCCCCGTCCCTCCCCTAACCCCCCCCCCCCTCCACACACCCCTACCCCCTTCCCTCCACCCTCCCTCCCCCTCCCTGCTCCCCACCTCTCCCCCTCCCCTCACCTCACCCCCCCTCTCAGCACACCCTCTCTCTCCCCCTCTCCACCCTCTCTCCTCCCCTCTCTCCTCCCCCTCCATCCCCTCCCTCCCCTAAACCCCCTCCCCTCCCCTCCCCTCCACACCCCTACCCTCTTTCCTCCACCCTCCCTCCCCCTCCCTGCTCCCACCTCTCCCCCTCAACCCCCTCTCAGCACCCCTCTCTCTATCCCCCTCACTCTCACCCTCTCTCTCTCCTCCCCTCCTCCCCCACCTTTCCCCCCTCACCCACCCTCCCTCTTCTCCTCCTCTCCACCCCTCATCCCTCTTGCCCTCTCTCTGTGTGTCTCTCTCTCTCTCTGTCTCTGCCCCTTCTCTCTCTGCCCTCACTCTCTAACCCCGCCCCCCCTCCCTCTCTAGATGTGACTGCAAGTTGGGGGCTATGCGTCAGTAGATAGGGTGGTTATGGGGTAAAAGGAGCAAATTAATAATATTAATATAATTTCAAGGGGGGTAATTAGCGTGAGTGTGGGGGGGGGGGGGAATAGTTAGTGTGTGTGACGCTGCATGCCGCCTCCCCCCCCCACAACCGCACGTTGGGGGAACAGACCCAACGGGTCTGCACTTGGTCTAGTAGGTGTTAAAACTGATTATACCCATCTGACAGGTTAAACATTACACTAACTGACAAGAGATGGCCAAAGGACATAACTGCAGCAAATGTTCTTTTGGTAATATGTTTAAAGGTGTCAAAACGCCACATTACCGGACATTCAGATTAAATGTATGTGTTGTGAACAGCAATGAAGATACCCAGTTAGTGTATGCACCAGATTTAAAGGGCATTGATTTGCCGTTAAAATGAATTCTGTAATAACGTGTCAACGGTAGCAATGACAATCGAACACTGCGGTTTTAATGTTTCACGTGTTCACAATTTAATTAATCCATCTTTATGGATTAAAACAAATAATAACATTGGGATTTAAAACACATTTGATTGCATTCCATTATCAAACATAGTAAATTTTCGCTCTGAAGACATTTCCAGCACAGTAGGGGGGGGGGGGGGCTGTGAATCAGTGCGGGAGGGATACATGGCGGGGGGGATTAGAAGGCAAGGTGCGGGATGGATGGATAGAGGCAGGGGAATTAGTGCGTGTTGGTTGGAATAGGTAAAATTGTGAGGGGAGTATGCGGGGGATGTCATTGGGGATGAATGGGGTGGATCAGCACAGGATTGACGGGGTGCATCAGTGTAGGATGAATGGGGGGTTCAGTACAGGATGAATGGGGGTATGCAAATGCTGGAGAAACTCAACGGGTGAGGCAGCATCTATGGAGCGAAGGAAATAGGCAACATTTCGGGTCGAGACCCTTCTTCAAACTAATCCCCCCATTCTTCTTGAATGGGGGGATCAGTACAGGATGGATGGGGGGTGATCAGTGAAGGATGAATGGGTAATCAGTACAGGATGAATGTGTGGATCGGAAGATCTGTGCAGGATGAATAGGGGGTTCAGTACAGGATGAATGGGGGGCTTAGTACAGGATGAATAGAGGGATCAGTACAGGATGAATGGGGGGGGGATCAGTACAGTGTGGATCGGAGGGTCTGTGCAGGATGAATGGGGGGTCTAGTACATAATGAATGGGGGGGATCAGTACTGTGTGAATCGGAGGGTCTGTGCAGGATGAATGGGCGGGGATCAGTATAGGATGAATGGGCGGAACAGTACAGGATGAATGGGGGATCAGTACAGGATGAATGGGGGGGTCAATACAGTGTGGATCGGAGGGTCTTTGCAGGATGAATGGGTGGAACACCACAGGATGGATGGGGGATCACTATAGGATGAATGGGGTATCGCTACAGGATGGATGAGGGATCAGTACAGGATGAATGGGGGGTCAGTGCAGTGTGGATCGGAGGGTCTGTGCAGGATGAATGGGTGGATCGCTACAGGATGGATGGGGCAATCAGTAAAAGATGAATGGGTTGTTTAGTACAGGATGGGTGGGGCGATCAGTAAAAGATGAATGTGTGGATCAGTACAGGATGGATCGGGGGATCGGTGCAGCATAAATGGAGGGTGGGTCAGTACAGGATGAGTGAGGGGATCAGTACAGGATGAATGGGGGGCCAGTGTAGGATGGATGGGGGGGGGGGGGGGGCAGGAGAATCAATGCGAGGTGGATAGGGAGATCAGTGCAGGATGAATAGATGGGGGGGGGGGGATAGATGGGGATGGGAGCACAGGGAATGTCAGTGAGGGCTGATTAGAGGGGTCCCGGGATAAGGGGGGCGTACAAGAGAGAGAGAGAGGGGGGGGGGGAGGTGGGGAGGAAGGAAGGTCAGCACTCATTGGACACAGACGGTATCATCGCCCCGCTGCCTTGGCCGTCCCTGTCCACCGCCAAGTGCCGCCGCCAAAGGGGGAGGCGGTTGGGATCTCCTCGCCACCGCCTCCCCTCCTCCGCCAGCCAACAGGAAGGTGCGGGGCCGAGCGGTGCAGTTGCTAAAGACGGCGGAAGGGGGCCTCCCCCTCCCTCCCTCCTTCCACCCGGCCTCGGCATGTGGGAGGGTTTGTTTTGAAAGCGGTATCGCCGTTAGCGGATTGGCAAGCAGCGGCCGCTATCAGGGCGGGCGGGGTGCTGGAGGAGGAGGAGGAGGAGCCGCTATCGCTGCTGCTGTCGTTGCTGTGCGGGGCCCGTCATTCGCTCCGACCCTTCGTCACACCACACCCTGTATCTTTGCTCTGCATATTACGTTGTCGCCGCCAACACGAAACGTCACGTTCCTTTTCTCCAGAGATGCTGCCTGACCCACTGAGTTACTCCAGTTTTTGTGTCTATCTTCAGTATAAACCAGTATCTGCAGTGTCATCCGGGCAAAATGACTCGGCATTTAGGTTGCCCGGCGGCACTTTGGGTGGTCATTGGCACCCGGGCAACCGCTAATTTCGAGCTCTGTTAATATCGTGTGTGGGACCTTGTCAAAGGCTTTTTGAAAGTCCAGATACACCACATCCATTGGCTCTTCCTTATCTATTCTACTAGTTACATCCTCAAAAAGTTCCAGAAGACTAGTCAAGCATAATTTCCCCTTCATAAATCCATGTGGACTTTGATCAATCTGGTCACTGCTTTCCAAATGCACTGCTATAACATCTTTAACAATCGGCACGCTGGAGTTAAGGGGCTGTCCCACTGCGGTAACCTAATCTGCAAATTCAGAAGGGTGTCTTGGACCTTCAAGGTCGTGGGCACTCGCCTGGAAAACCTCGAGCTGGATCGACCATCAGCGATGAAACCGCAAACTGTATCGACCGACTGCACACACACACACACACACACACACACACACACACACACACACACACACACACACACACACACACACACACACACACACACACACACACACACACACACACACACACACACACACACACACACACACACACACACACACACACACACACACAAACACATCGCAAAGGCAGGAGCCAGGGAAAGCGGGGGAACGCTGTCTGAAATTCAGACCTGCAATGAAGAGGAAGGTAAAAGACGGCCGACACAGTTACGATAAGTCCTTTAGAGAGCGCGGAGGAGGGGGGGGGGGGGAGATAAGGGCAGAGAGGGAGAGAGAAAGGGGGGAGAAAGGGGGGGGAGACACTTTTAAGAAGTATAATAAAGTTTAGCGGCCATTTTACCTACCGGTCGTATTTCTTTGGTCCAGAAAACTCCAGTGATCCAATCAAAATGCCCGGTCAGCAAAGGAGATTACCTACGGCTGCCCTCGATTGCCTGTAACTAAATAGGGACCCCACTCCACTGCACTACGAGTTAAAAAGAACCATGCTGACCAAATTTTACTCACAGAAAATTTTTCAACATGCTGAAAATTTTTCCACGACCTAGCTGAGGCCGCGAGTATTCGGGAACTTTCCTCGGGCATGAAGGAGAGTTCCAGTCACCTCATAGGACCTCCGTGGACCACGTGTCGACTATGCTGCGAGTTTGAGTCGAGGGCAAACTCTTCTAAATGCGCAGATTAGATCACCGCAGTGGGACAGCCCCTTAACTCAGCAGGTCAGGCAGTATCTCAGAACATGGATTGGCAACATCTTGAGTCAGAACCATTCTTCAGGCTGATTGTAGTGGTGGGGGAAGGGGACAAGCAGGAAGAGAAATGCGGTTGGGACAAAGTCTGGCAAGTGATTGGTGGATGGTGGTGAAGGAGGTTTGTGTTTAGAGATGGTTGGACTAAGGCCAGAGATGAAAAGACAAACTGCTTGAGATAAGATGATAAGGATAGAAGCGACACGCAGCGCATAGCCAGATGAATGACTATAGATGGAAGGATGAAAGAAAAATCGGTGCAGCTGAGCACAGGGAAGAGGGGGAAAAGAAATTGGGTGGGAAATGGGTGTTGGAGGGATTGTAGGTTAATCTAAAATTGGAGAATTCAATGTTCATACCATTAGATTGAACACTACCCAAGCATAATATGATATGCTGTTCCACCTGTCTGTGTGTGGCCTCAGTCTGGCAATGGAAGAGGCGCAGGACAGAAAGGTTCACTATGGGTGTGGGAAAGGGAGTTAAAATGGTTAGCAACTAGGAGATCCAGCAGATCTTAGAATCATAGTCATACAGCATGGAAAGAGAACCTTCGGTCCAACTTGCCTCCGCTGACTTAAGGGCCTGTCCCACTTATGTGTCCTTGGCACGTAAATTACGCGACCTCGTGGTCGCGTTGAGGCGCATGGGCATCGTATGGCCGCGCGGGACCGGTCCCACTTAGAAGCGTGGAGGGGTATGTAGTTGTGCGCGACATCGCGCGGGACTCCAACATTTTTGTAGTGAACTAATTCTTCGCGCGCCAACGGCCTGTCACAGAACTGACAGCCAAAGTGGGACAGGCCCAAGACCCTGGCGCGACGTAACGTCTCACCCAGTCCTTCTCTCCAGACATGCTGCCTGTCCCGCTGAGTTACTCCAGCATGTTGTGTCTATCTTCAGTTTAAACCAACATCTGAGGTCCCTTCCGACACTAAAAAATGATGTTGAGTTCATGCATGAAACGTGTATGATACTGCCAGGTTTTAAAATGCAGATAGTTTATGATCATATATCAAAATTAATCCTTCAAAATACTAGCAAAGTTCGAAGGAGCAACAAAATAAATTAATTAGTTTTCAAAAGATGAAAAACAATGTAAGGTGTTTTAATAGTATATCAGAATAAATTAATCTTCTTTTTAGTGGAGGAAAGTATGTTGTTCTTAAGGTTAAACCTGTTTGAGCTTTTTCTATAAAATGTAGTTGGCATCTTAATGTAAATCGTGACACAAAGTGCTGGAGTAGCTCAGCGGGTCAGGCAACACATCTGAAATACATGGATCGGTGACGTTTCTACCCGAAACATCACCTATCCATGTTCTCCAGAGATGCTGCCTGACCTGCTGAATTACTCCAGCATTTTGTATGTCTGTTTTTGTAAACCAGCTTCTGCAGTTACTTGTTTATATACACACATCCTCCAAAGTTATGGGAATCAAACATCGTGAAAACACACATTATTTTAATGACAACAGAATGTAATTGAGCCAACCTTCCGCCAAGATTCACTTGGATTTGCTGCCATATAAGCTCTCAATGGGCTATTCCCGAGTAGAAACTCTGGTTCAGCCTTATGCTCAGAATGTCTGGTGGACTCCTTCTGGAATTTGAGAGTTGTTTTGAAGTGTATGCATATGTGGTGTGGCGGTGCCTAACGGCAGCGGCTCGACTACAATCGTTTAATTTTTGTCTTGTTAAATGTATGGCTTGAGCTAGTTTTTATTATTTTTTTAGCTGTGTATATGTGGGGGGTGGTGGGGGGGGCTGTGGGGGAAACCGTTTAATCTCTTCCCTGTGTGGGGACCCGACTATTCCCTGCCGGGTCTCCGGTGTCGTTGGGCCTAACATCGAGGAACCGACGGCGGCGTCCGGCCGGGGACTAACCCGAAGGCTCCAGTCGCGGAGCCTGCGGACCTGACATCACGGAGTTGGCCGTCTTCGGAGCGGGAGGAGCTGTGGTGGCGCGCGGCTGTGACCCGACTTTGGAGTTCGGAGGCTCCGGCCGCAGGCCCGGTGGACAGGAACATCAGGAGCTCGCAGGTCCCTGGTGGGAGACCGCTTTTCGGAGCTCCCGCAACGGCAACTTCTCCCGCTGGAATTGCAGGGTTTAAAGGGCAGGGAGCGGGGGCCTAACATCGCCCGGCGCGGCTTAAACGACCGCAGGACTTACCATCGCCCGCCGGGGGCTTTAACAACGGAGCCCCAGTTCGCCTCGATGCTACAGTTGGACTGCTGGACCGCGGGAGAAGAACAAAGGGAAGAGATAAGACTTTTGCCTTCCATCACAGTGAGGAGGTGTTGGAGATTCACTGTGATGATGTTTGTATAAACTGTGTTAACTGTGGGTCTTAGGTTCTTTTTTTTTGTAATGTACAAAAAAAACAGTAGAAATGAAATTTCGTTCAAACCTAGGTTTGAATTACAATAAATATTCATTCATTCATTCATTCATTCATTCATTCATTCATTCATTCATTCATTCATTCATTCATTTTAGTCTTTTAACCCAATGTTTTAATAATGCTAATTTTATAACTTTATTTTGGTTTAACAGGTTCAAAGTAATTTTGAATATTGGTGAACGTTAAATACACAATCATGGTTTTAACAGGTTTGACAGCCAGTGAAGGCACATGGATGATTGCGTTAAAAAAAAGTCACAAAGTGCTCAAGTAACTCAGCGGGTAACTCCAGCACTTTGTTTCATTTTTTAAGCAGCCAGTGAGTCAGTGGTAGGAACCAAATTAGTTGTCAAAGACTTTTGCCAGTGTACTGGCCAGTTGTGCAGAAAGAGGGCCTAACCTGCAGTGTACGCCCAGGGCTACATTGCTTTGTTGAGAAGTCATCTACACTGGGACACAAGCATGGTTCAGAGTGGTCAAAAAGATGTTCGCCTTCATCAGAGTATTGAGTATAGAAGTTGGAAGGTCATGCTGCAGTTATACAAGATGTTGCTAAGGCCACATTTAGTGTATTGTATTCAGTTTTGGTCACCATGTTATTGGAAAGATATTGTCAAATCGGAAAGGGTGCAAAGAGAATTATGAGCATGTTGCCAGGACACAACGGCCTGAGCTATTGGGAGGGGTTGAGCAGACTAGGACTTTATTCCTTGGAGCGCAGGAGGATGAGGGTGATCTTACAGAATCATGAAAGGAATAGATCAGGTGAATGTAGAGTTTACCCAGAGTAATCTTTTGCCCAGAGTAGGGGAATCGAGAACCAGAGGACATAGGTTTAAGGTGATGGGGAAAAGATTTAATTGGAACCTGAGGGGGTAACTTTTTTTTACACAAAGGGTGGTGAGTGTATGGAACGAGCTGCCAGATGAAGTAGTTGAGGCAGGGACTATTGCAACGTTCAAGAAGCATTTAGGACATGGATAGGACAGGTTTAGAGGGATATTGGCCAAACGCTGGCAGATGGGTAGTGTTGTGGATGGGACACATTGGTCGGCATGGGCACGTTAAGGGCCTGTCCCACTTACGTGTCCTTGGCACGCAAATTACGCGACCTCGTCGTCGCGTTGAGGCGCAAGGGCATCATGTGGCCGTGCGGTGCCGGTCCCACTGAGAAGCGCGGAGGGGTATGTAGTTGTGCGCGACATCGTGCGGGGCTCCAAAATATTTGTAGCTAACAAAATCTTCACGCGCCAACGGCCTGTCGCGTAACTGACGGCCAAAGTGGGACAGGCCCAAGACCCTGGCGCGACGCAACGTCTCACCTCCAACAGCAGCAGAAGCAGGCAAACGATCGCCGAACTCGGCCTGGGGCTCACGGCCGTTGCGGTTCGGATCCGCCCCCACTTCTACTCCCAGAGCGGGGCCAAAATAAATGAAGATAGACACAAAATGCTGGAGTAACTCAGCGGGACCGGCAGCATCTCTGGAGAGAAGCAATGGGTGACGTTTCGGGTCAAGACCCTTCTTTTCAGACTGAAGAAGAGTCTCGACACGAAACGTCACCCATTCCTTCTCTCCGGAGATGCTGCCGGTCCCGCTGAGTTACTCCAGCTTTGTGTCCTTATTCAAATGATGTCACGCGCTCCAGATGGCTGTGCGTACGCATGTAATCGCGCGGGACCGTCGCGGCTCAACGTGCCCACAAGGTCGCGTAATTTGCGAGCCAAGGACCCGTAAGTGGGACAGGCCCTTTAGGCTGAACGCCTGTTTCAATTTACGATGACTCTCTATGACACATCATAGTGACCTTTGTAATAGATTGTAATTAGATTATTATAAGTTTCCTCATTTAACTAGTTTATGGATCAAAAGAACCAAATAGGCATTTATTCAGAGCAAAAAGTGCATCCATCTTTCTATCATAAAATTGATTTGGAAAAGAGAAATTGGTCAAAAAGCAGTTTAGAAAATATTGAAATTATAATTCGAGGAAGATAAATATTAAAATTGAATAGTATCGAAAAATGTTAAAAAATTGTATTTTGCCACACTGTAGCTTTCTTTCTTTAAAAAATCTACTGCTGCAAAAGCTAGATGTTTGTATAATTACACTTGTGTAACATCTGTTGTATTCCTAATACTAGCTGTGTCTGCTGTGTTTTTTTGCGATAAGATCAGGCACCATTGAAATCTAATTGTAATTGTGAGTAAAAACAGAATGCCGGAAGTTTTCAGCATCAACCTAGTTAATGTTGCAAATCCATGTCATCAAAACTGAGAAACATTATGAATCAAATATGTATCAAGTTGAGGAGAAAGAGTGGGCAAGGACGAGAATGAAAGGAATACCTGAAATGTTATGATCAAGTAAGACAATGATACATATGCCAGTGATGCCAGTTGGGACCTGGGTACCGAGATTTGTAAATTGCAGTTGTTGAGGAGAAGATGCAAGTAGAACAAAATTAATTCATTCAGAGGAAAGAGAAAGAAAAAGAGAAAAAACTCAGCGGTTTCCTGCAAGTAATGTACTTGCACAGCACTCACAAGTGGCTTCAGACCATACTCTATTATGGGCATTGACGTCAGCTCTCACTAGCTCAAGATTCTAGGCCCATTTCATCCAGTCTCCAGGATCTAATTTCCTCTTATAGTTTGTATTATTGGTAGGACCTTGAACAAAACCTTTGGGGTTTGAACTTCTTGTGCAAGACAGTTACTGTAAATAAAAATACAATGTTTAATCCAAACAAAAATATGAACAGTCAGGAAATAGGATGAAGCATGTTTAGTTTTAGCAGAACCATTAATGAGGCTCCACTCAGCTGCCAGACATGTGCATTTGATTTCCCCAACTTCCTGCAATACCATAACCAGGCCGTAACCTTGTTACTACTTAGCTGCTGAAGATTTCCCTAAGGCATGAGAAAACATTGGCTAATAAGAAAATTGGATTGTATCTATTTTCAGGTAATGTGTTATTGATATATTTTTCCCATCTAAATCTGCTGCAGAACAGCATTCATTTCAGTGGAACCTTTCTCAAATTGTATTTCCAAAGATGGGCTAATCAACTAAATTTCAAAAAAGCAATAGACTGCAGATACTGAAAATCAGGGGGAAAAAAATAATGCTGGAAATACCCAGCAGATCAGGCAGTATCGGTGGAGAAGGAAAAACACGGTGCATTTCGGGTTGATGACCTATCATCAGAGTTCCTGCTCACTTTGTTACATGCCCCCAATCACATGCTCCTTTTCCTATAACAATAACAGTTTATACCTGGTAAGATGTGCATCCATCTTTCTATCATAAATTAATTCTGCGCACAGTAACTCTGAACATTAAACTAGCTGTTGCTGCCAAATGTTCTTGCTTGATGGAGGGAGCAACAAAAATAAGCATATATTATAATATCAACAAACTTACATTGTTAATGGTACAACTAAATCAAAACATATGTTCAGGAAGTGTCGGAAAGAACTGCAGATGCTGGTTTAAATTGAAGGTAGGCACAAAATGCTGGAGTAACTCAGCAGGACAGGCAGCATCTCTGGAGAGAAGGAATGGGTGAAGTTTCGGGTTGAGAAGAAGGGTCTCGACCCGAAACGTCATCCATTCCTTCTCTCCAGAGATGATGCCTGTCCCAGCTGAGTTACCCCAGCATTTTGTGTCTACCCAAAACATACGTTCCATCTTATTTCCTGAATTACTTTTTGTCTTTGAATTCAAAATTGTATTTGCATTAACAGTAGCTGGTTTGTTCAAACCCCAAAGGAAGAATGAGTCAGGCTGCCAATTATACAGCAAACCGCTAACGAGTATTCGGCGTAGCTTGTGATACTTATCTGGAATAGGAAGTCGCATGTTGGTGTGTGACAAACAGACAAATACTGTTCCCCCCCCCCCCGACTCTCAGTCTGAAGAAGGGTCTGGACCCGAAATGTCACCTATTCCTTTTCTCCAGAGATGCTGTCTGACCTGCTGAGTTACTCCAGCTTTTTGAGTCTATTTTCAGTTTAAACTAGCGTCTGCAATTCCTTCCCACACAGTAGAAATACAATAGCTACCAAAGACGACAATAAAGACAAAGGCCTGCTTTTCTCTCCAAAATCCTCACTCCAACAATTAAGCGACCAATTAATGACAAGATAAGGAATTTTTGCAGTTAACAATTTCACTATTTTTCAACCAGTTCATTTCTCTAAAACATCCAGTTGTGTGGATATCTTTGGCCCCTATGCAATAATGTAGTGGGTTCGCTCTGAGTTAAATGCAGCTAACAAAATGAGTGCTAGAACATTGTCTCAGAAATCTTATGAAATTTGGAAATCTGACAATGTTTTAATTAGACTTTCCACTTTTTGCTAGTTCATTAATCGAAGGATGCAGTGCTCTTGGCAGCAATTGCCTGAATGAAACCACAAAGTAAAAGACTTTACGGGTAATGGTTGAAAATGTGTGCAATGAAATGAATGCAGTTTCAGTTTGTAGGAGAAACTGGAGAAGAAGTGGACAGATAGGTCCATAATAATGAAAGAAGAGAATTGCTATAACCATATAACCATATAACAATTACAGCACGGAAACAGGCCATCTCGACCCTTCTAGTCCGTGCCGAACATGTATTCTCCCCTAGTCCCATATACCTGCGCTCAGACCATAACCCTCCATTCCTTTCCCGTCCATATAACTATCCAATTTATTTTAAAATGATAAAAACGAACCTGCCTCCACCACCTTCACTGGAAGCTCATTCCACACAGCCACCACTCTCTGAGTAAAGAAGTTCCCCGTCATGTTACCTCTAAACTTCTGTCCCTTAATTCTCAAGTCATGTCCCCTTGTTTGAATCTTCCCTACTCTCAGTGGGAAAAGCTTATCCACGTCAACTCTGTCTATCCCTCTCATCATTTTAAAGACCTCTATCAAGTCCCCCCTTAACCTTCTGCGCTCCAAAGAATAAAGCCCTAACTTGTTCAACCTTTCTCTGTAACTTAGTTGCTGAAACCCAGGCAACATTCTAGTAAATCTCCTCTGTACTCTCTCTATTTTGTTGACATCCTTCCTATAATTAGGCGACCAAAATTGTGCCCCATACTCCAGAATTGGCCTCACCATGCCTTGTACAATTTTAACATTACATCCCAACTTCTATACTCAATGCTCTGATTTATAAAGGCCAGCACACCAAAAGCTTTCTTTACCACCCTATCTACATGAGATTCCACTTTCAGGGAACTGTGCACAGTTATTCCCAGATCCCTCTGTTCACCTGCATTCTTCAATTCCCTACCATTTACCATGTACGTCCTATTTTGATTTGTCCTGTCAAGATGTAGCACCTCACACTTATCAGCATTAAACTCCATCTGCCATCTTTCAGACCACTCTTCCAACTGGCATAAATCTCTCTGTAGACTTTGAAAATCTACTTCATTATCCACAACCCCACCTATCTTAGTATCATCTGCATACTTACTAATCCAATTTACCACACCATCATCCAGATCATTGATGTACATGACAAACAACAGTGGACCCAACACAGATCCCTGTGGCACCCCACTAGTCACTGGCCTCCAACCTGACAAACAACCATCCACCATTACTCTCTGGCATCTCCCATTCAGCCACTGTTGAATCCATCTTGCTACTCCACCATTAATACCCAACCATTGAACCTTCTTAACCAACCTTCCATGAGGAACCTTGTCAAAGGCCTTACTGAAGTCCATATATACAACATCCACTGCTTTACTCTCATCAATTTCCCGAGTAAACTCTTCAAGAAATTCAAGAAGATTAGTCAAACATGACCTTCCAGGCACAAATCCATGTTGACTGTTCCTAATCAGACCCTGTTTATCCAGATGCTTATATATATTATCTCTAAGTATCCTTTCCATTAATTTGCCCACCACTGACGTCAAACTAACAGGTCTATAATTGCTAGGTTTACTCTTAGGCCCCTTTTTAAACAATGGAACAACATGCGCAGTACGCCAATCCTCCGGCACTATTCCCGTTTCTAATGACATTTGAAATATTTCTGTCATAGCCCCTGCTATTTCTACACTAACTTCCCTCAATGTCCTAGGGAATATCCTGTCCGGACCTGGAGACTTATCCACTTTTATATTTCTCAAAAGTGTCAGTACTTCCTCTTCTTTGAATCTCATAGTTTCCATAGCTACTCTACTTGTTTCCCTTACCTCACATAATTCAATATCCTTCTCCTTGGTGAATACCGAAGAAAAGAAATTGTTCAATATCTCCCCCCATCTCTTTTGGCTCTGCAAATAGCTGTCCACTCTGACTCTCTAATGGACCAATTTTATCCCTCGTTATCCTTTGGCTATTTATAGATTTTGTTATATCTTAGTTATAAGAGAAAATGTTTTAAATGTTTAGGGGGTCCTCAAACATCAATGGAGAGAGCAGAAAGAATCACCTTGTTGATTTCTTTTCTCAGGGAATGGTGAGAATGTGGAACAGATTGTGACAGTGATGAGGTGGAATTTTCATTTACTGTCCTGTTCCAATGATCTCTTTAGACAATAGACAATAGGTGCAGGAGTAGGCCATTCGGCCCTTCGAGCCAGCACCGCCGTTCACTGTGATCATGGCTGATCATCCCCAATCGTATCCATTTCCTGCCTTCTCCCCATATCCCCTGACTCCGTTATCTTTAAGAGCTCTATCTAACTCTCTCTTGAAAGCATCCAGAGAATTGGCCTCCACTGCCGTCTGAGGCAGAGAATTCCACAGATTCACAACTCTCTGGGTGAAAGAAAAATTCCTCATCTCTGTTCTAAATGGCCTCCCCTTTATTCTTAAAATGTGGCCGCTGGTTCTGGACTCCCCCAACATTGGGAACGTTTCCTGCCTCTAGCGTGTCCAATCCCTTAATAATCGTATACGTTTCAATAAGGAGCCCTCTCATCCTTCTAAATTCCAGTGTATACAAACCCAGTCATTCCATTCTTTCAACATATGACAGTCCCGCCATCCCAAGAATTAACCTCGTGAACCTACACTGCACTCCCTCAATAGCAAGAGGGAGACAATTTGGAGACAAAAACTGCACACAATACTCCAGGTGTGGTCTCAGTAGGGCCCTATACAACTGCAGAAGGACCTCTTTGCTCCTATACTCAACTCCTCTTGTTACATGGCCAACATGTCATTAGCTTTCTTCACTGCCTGCTGTACCTGCATGCTTACTTTTAGTGACTGCTGAACAAGGACACCCAGATTTCATTGTGCTTCCCCTTTTCCTAATTTGACACCATTCAGATAATGGTCATAGCAGGAAGAAGGGTTTCGACCCGAAATGTTGCCTATTTCTTTTGCTGGAAGAAGGGTTTCGACTCAAAACATTGCCTATTTCCTTCGCTCCATAAATGCTGCCTCACCCGCTGAGTTTCTCCAGCATTTATGTCTACCTACCATTCAGATTATAATCTGGTTTACTGTTTTTGCCACAAAAATGGATAACCTCACATTTATTCACATTAAACTGCATCGGCCATGCATCTGCCCACTCACCCAACCTGTCCAAGTCACCCTGCATCCTCCTCACAGTTCACCCTGTCACCCAGCTTTGTATCATCAGCAAAATTGCTAATGTTACTCTTAATTCCTGGGATGTCAGGACTTTCATATGAAGAAAGACTGGATAGACTCGGTTTGTACTCGCTAGAATTTAGAAGATTGAGGGGGGATCTTATAGAAACTTATAAAATTCTTAAGGGGTTGGACAGGCTAGATGCAGGAAGATTGTTCCCGATGTTGGGGAAGTCCAGAACAAGGGGTAACAGTTTAAGGATAAGGGGGAAATCTTTTAGGACCGAGATGAGGAAAACTTTTTTCACACAGAGAGTGGTGAATCTCTGGAATTCTCTCCCGCAGAAGGTAGTTGAGGCCAGTTCATTGGCTATATTTAAGAGGGAGTTAGATGTGGCCCTTGTGGCTAAAGGGATCAGGGGGTATGGAGAGAAGGCAGGTATAGGATACTGAGTTGGATGATCAGCCATGATCATATTGAATGGCGGTGCTGGCTCGAAGGGCCGAATGGCCTACTCCTGCACCTATTTTCTATGTTTCTATGTTTCTATGTCCTGTAGCGGCACCTAGTGGTGGTTTGGGGAGGAGCGAACCCTCGTTATTGGTTGGCTCCATCATGTGACCGTGTGGATTCGTTCGCGGGCTTTTCTCCCCAGTCGACAGCGCTCCTCCCGGCAGCAGGAGTTATTCTAGAGTTAGCTGACCCAGCACGCGTGTACTATTTCTATTCTCATATAAAAAATCATTTAACTCAACCTGCCTGTCTCGCTAAAGTAGAATCATAAAATGGTAATCCTACTCAAAATAACGTCATGCATGGGACTTCAAAATGTATTGCCTAGATCAGCTGTTAAAAAAACAGATTGCACCATTAAGAGCAAATTTACTACATTCATCTTCTCTTGACATTTAATGCTGACAAACTATTTCCTCCATTTTAGATTTATGCATGATAGGGACAATTTTGGGGAATCCCTGAAGAATGGATGCACTAAAATGGGTACATTCTGTCCACACCAGGATAATGATGCTGCTGGACTATCATTAAAGGAACATGGCACTAAGATTTTGAATGAGCAATAAACAAAATAGAACTGTTTTTAGTTGCTCCAGATGGAATGGGTTCAATTGCAGAGAGAAGTAGCGAAAGAGGCCCTTGCCATCATCGTCCAACTTTTATTGATTCTATGATGGTAACTTTGAGGGATAGAAACTTGCAAATGTTACACCATTATTTACAAATGGATATTAGATAGGTCAGAAAAGCTGGACCTGAGGGGATGTGGGGATTTTTGTCGGAAGTATTCAAAATTGTGAAGATACAGACAGATTAGATAATGAGAAGCTGTTCCCATAGGCAGAGGATTCAAGAACTAAAATGAAAGTAATTTGCAAAAGACTCCAATGTAACACGAAGATAGTGTATGAAGGTAGACAAATCTCCAGGGCCTGATCAGATATATCCAAGGACATTGTGGGGAACTGGAGAGGAAATTGCGGGAGCCCTGGTTGAAATTTACGAGTCATCTTTAAATTCAGGATACGGGCCTGCAGACTGGTAAATGTTGTGCCTCTATTCAAGAAAGGCTGCTGGAAAAATGCTAGGAACTATAGGCCAGTGAGATTAACATCTGAAGTTAGAAAGTTATGAGAGGATATTCTGAGGGATCGAATATGCAGGCATTTGGATGGACAAGGGTTGATTAAGAATAGTCAGCATGGTTTTGTATGTGTGCGGTTGTGTCTCACAAATCTGATTGAGTTTTTTGATGGCGTGACCAAAAATGTCGATGAGATTGTAATTGTAGATGTTGTATATATGGATTTCAGTAAGTCATTATACAAGGCTCCACATGGTAGGCTGCTCTGGAAGGTTAGATCACATGGAGTCCTAGGAGATAGAACTGAATGGATAGAAAGGGTGATGGTGGAAGGTTGCTTCTCAGACTGGAGTCCTGTGACTAGTGGTGTGCCTCAGGGTTCGGTGCTGGGCCCATTACTGTTTGTTATCTACAGCCATGATCACATTGAATGGCGGTGCTGGCTCGAATGGCTGAAGGGCCTACTCCTGCACTTATTGTCCATGTATCTATGTATCTATGATTTGGATGAGAACATTCATGGCAAGGTCAGCAAGTTTGCTGATGATACAAATGTAGGTGGTTTTGCAGATAGTGAAGATGGTTGTGAAAAATTGCAGCAGGATCTTGATCAATTGGCCAGGTGGGCAGATGAATGGTTGATGGAATTTAATACAAAGAAATGTGAGGTGTTAGATTTTGGGATGTCTAACAAGGTCAGGACCTACACAGTGAATAGTAGGGCTCTGGGGAGTGTTGTGGAGCAGAGGGATCTAGGAGTGCAGGTGCATGGTTCCTTGAAGGTTATGTCACAGGTAGATAAGGTGGTCAAAAAACTTCTGGCACATTGGCCTTCATCAGTCTGAGTATTGAGTATAGAAGTTGGGAGGTCATGTCACAGTTGTATAAGACTTTGGTAAGACAGCATTTAGAGTATTGTGTTCAGTTCTGGGTACCATGTTATAGGAAAGACATAGTCAAGCTGGAAAGGATACATTTATGAGGATGTTGGCAGGACTAGAGGGACTGAGCTTGAGGGAGATTGAGTAGGCTGGGGCACTATTCCCTGCAAGCAGGAGGTTGAGGGGTGATCTTATAGATCTGTATCATGAGAGGAATTGATTGGATATATGCACAGAGTCTCCTGCCCAGAGTAGGTGAATCGAGGAACAGAGGACATAGATTTAAGGTGAAGGGAAAAGATTTAATAGGAATCTGAGGGATAATGTTTTCACACAAAGGGTGGTGGGTGTATGGAACAAGTATGGAACAAGTTGCTAGAGGACATAGTTGAGGCTTGGACTATCCCAACATCTAAGAATCACAACCACAATCAATCATAATAATACTTTATTAGCCAAGTATGTTTTGCAACATACGAGGAATTTCATTTGCCAAGTCAGTCGTACAAATAAGAAGCAACGGAACACACAAAACATATTTTAACATAAACACCCATCACAGTGCCTCCTCCACTGTGATGGAAGGCCAAAAACAAAATTCTCTTCCCTTAGCTTTCCCGTGGTCGGGAGCCTCGAGCCCTCCGATGACGGGATGATTTTGACTCCCGTAGCCGGCGGTGGGCCCTCTGCATCAAGGCGATCATCTCCTGCATCGGGGAGATGTCTGCTCCCCCGCGCAGGACGATTGAACCCCGCGTCGGGGCTGGTCGAGCCTTCCGTGACGTTGGAGCTCCCGACATCCACGGCCTCTCCCGAGACTGCGAGCTCCTGATGTAAAGTCTGCAGGCCGTGGTTGGAGCGATCCCAGGCAAGGGATCGACTCTGATGTAAGTCCGAGGAGGCCTCCAGCTCTATCGATGGTAGGCCGCAGAGCGTCCGGAGAATGCGATCCGAAAATTAATCACATCTCTGGCAAGGTAAGAAACTGAAAAAAAAGTTTCCCCCGACCCCTCCCCCTTCCCCCACATAAAGCAAACTGGAGAACATTTACATAGACTTTTAACACACACTAAAAAAATGTTTTAAAGATGAAAAAACAAACAGACTGTTGGCGGGGCTAAAATCGTTTGGCACCCCTGGTGGTCCTTTTTGATGTTAGATAGGTATATGGATAGGACAGGTTTGGAGGAATATGGACCAAACGCAGGCAGGTGGGACTAATGTTGCTGGGACATGTTGGCCAGGGTGGGCAAGTTGGGCCCACAGTATCACTCTATGACTCTATGAATCTAAGAATTTTAATTTTAATGCAGTGAATGATTATGGTTCAGAGAACAGAATTATAAATTCTATTGGAGGCAGATTCAATTGTAGCATTCAAAAGCGAGTTGGATAATTATCTGAAGAGAAAGAACTTGTGGTAGGAGTCCATCAGGGTTCCCCTTGCTGAACCATGACAGACGTGACTACCCATTGGAATGAGATAGCTGTATCGGTCTTTGTCAGACAAAGATCTGAGGACTTAGATAGAATGCACAAAATGTTAATGGTAAATGCATCTTCAAATCCCTCTTCTTATTTAACAGCTCATCTTTCTCAGAGACTTTCGTCCACACAAGAATATACCTTTAGTGACATTTATGAGGTATCTTTTAAAATGTCTTTATGTTCCCAGTGCACCTTAAACAATTCTGGTCCCATACCTTTCAGTGGCTTTAATTTAATTTAAGATATTAGTTTAAGTTTCAACTTTCTGACCCTCAGACTGAATTTAAAATTCTATCATGCAACTAAATTCCATCACCCTCACCCTTTATTTCGAGTAATTATGCTGTCTCATTACAAATTACCAAATCTATTATAGCCTACTCTTTGAATCATAAATGCATTGCTCCAAGAAACCATTCTGAGTAATCCATGTACTTGTCCTCAAGGCTATGCTTTTCAATTTGATTTGTCTAATCTATATGATAATTAAAGTTAGTGATTAATTTTTTACCATTCATACGTCCACAATACTTTGATTTATAGTGTCATGGGTACGGCTATTATTAGTGGATGAGAGGATGTTGGGAAATGACTTACTACTCCCACCATTGACTCTTACAATTTCTTATTTACACCTCACTGAATCTACATCTTGAGCTGGATTGCTGCCGGGCTAATGGTAATGATTCCATATAGCAATAAGCTGCTGTCCTCTACGAAGTTAACAACGTGATATTCTACCAGAGTCAGTCTGCTCGTTGCATTACACCAGAAGTGGAAACCACTCAATGCTTGTATCGAGCTTCTATAAACATTTAGATCAGTGCCATCATACATCTGGGTGCCAATCTTGAAAGGACCTTTAAGGATGGCATCGTACTTTCGCAATTCATCCCAACTGGATTATTGATTTGCTGAATTGAATTGAATTGAATTGAATCCTTTATTTGTCATTCAGACCTTGCAGCCTGAACGAAATGTCGTTGCCTGCAGCCATACATGTAATAATAAACAACACACAATAAACACAAATTAACATCCACCACAGTGAGTTCACCAAACACCTCCTCACTGTGATGGAGGCAAAAAGTCTTAGAGTTGCTGTCTCTTCCCTCCTCTTCTCCCTCTGCGCTGAGGCGATACCCCACCGGGCGATGGTAAGTCAATCCCGCGGTTCAAGCTCCGGGGCCCGGGGGTGGTCGAAGCTGCCGCCCTCCAGTCCAGCGGACGCAGCTGTTGCAAAGGGTGCTCCGGAAAACAGGCACCAGCCTGTGACCTGCGAGCTCCCGACATTGTCATCCACTGGCCCGCGGCCGAGCCCCGGATCCAGGTCGCCGCCGCCTCAGCCACCGGAGCACCGTCTCCGCCCCGCACCGGGCCGCCCACACGGGAGCACCTTCCAGCCGGGAGCCGGTCCGCCCTCACCGGAGCGCCTTCCAGCCGGTAGCCGTGCCGCCCGCACGGGAGCGCCTTCCAGCCGGGACCCAGGCCGCTCACACGGGAGCGCCTTCCAGCTGGTAGCCATGCCGCCCGCACGGGAGTGTCTCAGCCCCGCGCCGTCCGCCCTCACCGGAGCGCCGAATCGTGCCGCTGCCCGAACGCCGCCGCAGCTCGAAGACGGCCAGCCTCACGTTGGTGAGTCCTGGCTGGCTCTACCTCCGGACCCTCGGGGTCGGTCGCAGGTTGGAGGCCGCCAGCTCCGCCATTAGGCCTCAGCGCAGACGGGGGAAGAGAAGGGGGATACGACAAAAAAGTCGCATTCCCCCGAAGGAAGAGACAGAAAGCCCTGTTTCACCCTCCCCCCACACACATAACATCACCTAATAACCAAAAAATTTACTAAACTAGACAAAAAAAACAACACAAAAAAGTAAAAACAGACAGACTGCAGGCGAGCCGCAGCCGTATCACAGCGCCGCCACTTCCGAAGAGCCCGATAACTCACCATCCACGCCAACCATCACACTAGTTCTATGTTATCCCACTTTTTCATCCACTCCCTACACACTGGGGGCAATTTTACAGAACAAATTAACCTATAAACCTGCACGTCGTCTGAATATTAGAGGAAACCGCAGCACCCGGAGGAAGCCTCGGAGGTCACAGGGAGATCATGAAAAGTCCACACGGACAGTACCCAAGGATCGAAACTGTGTCTCCGGCACTGTGAGACATCAGCTCTACTCGTTGCACAACCATGTTGCAAGGGCTCCTTTAAACAATCAATAAGCTCCTAATTTATATATTCAAGCACTAATGCCTGTGCAAGCAAATAATTAAATTACATTTGGCATGTTTGCCTTCATTGGTACGGGTATTGAGTACAGGAATTTTAATGTTATGCTACAGTCATACGTAATGATAAGGAGACCTCAGGTGCAGTATTGTGCGCCATTCTGATTGCCCTGCTATATAAAGGATGTCATTAATCTGATTGAAGTATATACAATTATGAGAGGCATAGATAGTACAGACAGTCAAAACATTTTCCTCAGGTGCTCAGCTTTCATGTAGGAGGGGAAAAGTTTAAAGATGCACAGGACAGCTTTTCTTTTAGATCAAGGACGTTGGGTGCCTGAAACGCACTGCAAGGGGTGGTGGTAAAGATATAAATAATATACTAGACTAATTGGGACCCGTTGGGTCCCAGCATCCCACGGGATGGCTGGTCCCCCAACGCAATATTCCACCTCTCCACCAATTCCAATATTGGTGGCTAGTGGGGGCTTTCTGGAGCGCTAGTATATGGGTGTTGTGGGCTGATGGGACTGGTTTCTAGAGGGCTAGTATGGACATTGTGGGCCAAATGGATTCTTGGGCTGGCGGCTCAGTCACTAAAGCCTGTTGTGCTGGCAGCGCACTCATTCATGGCTGGTATATTTTCAAACCGCATTAAGGGGGTCAGTAAAAACCACTCACAGTTTAGTAGACATGTGTTCAGTGTTATTCACAGCTCAGACTGAGAGACATGACCCTCTCGCTCCCCCATCTTGCAGAGACTGACTGAGGCACTCAACACTTCCGGGTTTTATAGTCCCTCCGGAAGGGTGTGGCCTTCAGGAGAGAGAATCGTAACATTTTTTAAACACTAATAACTCTTTTATTTTTCATCAATGGGAAAAATCCTCTTGTGCTGAGCAGCGGAGGGAGACTCTGAATAAGATGGCCAAAAATCACAGCCGTAAATGGCAGCGTTTTTTCTAAAATCAATATACAGAACAACAGGAAGTGGTCAAGATCAGACTTTTAGTAATATAGATTAAGAGGCTTTTAGATTGGCACAGGGAATGGATGGGTGTGGTTCATGTGCGGGCAGATAAGATTAGTTTATTGTGGCATCATGTTCAGCACTCAGACAGTGACCAAAGCGCCTGTTCCTGTGCTGTACTATTCTATGTTCTAGAGGACATAGGTTTAAAGTGAGAAGAGAAAGATTTAAAAGAGACCTGACATTCCTCATACATAGGGTGGTGAGTGTATGGAATGAGCAGCCAGTAGATGTTGTAGAGGCAGGCACAATGGTGATATTTAAAAGGCATTTAGTTAGGTACATAGATAGGAAAGGTTTAGAGGGATATGGACCAAATTGGACTAGCTTAGTTACAAAACACAATTGGCATGGACAAATTGGGCAGATGGCCCATGCTTTATGACAATATTTTACTTAAGGTCCATTATGAGGGCAGAACAATGCACTATGTACAACTGCTAAAATGGTACATGCTGCACTCATTTAGTGGCCAAAGAATTAAACAATTTGAACTATTTTACACTTAATTGCTTCTGCTGTCTGGTTAATTTTGACACATTTTTACTGATCCACAGGGAAATATTTTGTACTTAAGTATTCCACAACACCAATAGAATTAGGATCTAAGCCATTCATCAATAACCAATATATTTAGTACCAAACTCAAAACAGGTCCAAATTCCACTGGATCTTTGACAGTGAAACATTCTTGGAGCGTTTACTTTATTTAAAAAGACTTTCAATTATAATCATTAGAATTCCGTTGGATCTTTGACCCTGAAACATCCTGGGAGCATCTCGTTTTTTTTTTGAAATAGCTTCCATTTATAATAATTAGACTGATGGTTTAAATTGTGCTAGAATGAAAACATATTACTGGACTTTGTGGTAAAAAAAAAATTTGCCGCCGCCTTAACACAATGTTTCCTGCAGATTCCTTTGATGGTGGGGAGGCCAATAACTGTGATGGTCCAGGCAATGACCATTATATTCTGCAGCCTCCTCCCTTTTTGGGCATTCAAATTACTGAACAGACCGTGGTGCAACCAACCATTATACGCTTCATTGTTCAACAGAGTATTTCGTGACATGCCAAATCCCCTCAAATCTCTGAAAAAGTAGAGGCGTTGATGAGCTTTCCTTGTGATTGCATTAATATGGTGGGCCCAAAGGAGTTTATCAGTGAAGTGCACATCCAGTCAACTGGCATTGAATGCAGACCTAAGAGATTCACTAGACTGATCCACTAGATGAAAGGCTCCTGCTATCACTAGGCTAAAGAAATTAGAAGAAGGGTCACGACCTGAAACGGAGTCTGTAGAAGGGTCTCGACCCGAAACGTCACCCATTCCTTCTCTCCAAAGATGCTGCCTGCCCCGCTGAGTTACTCCAGCATATTGTGTCTACCTAAAGAAATTAGATCTTTGTTCTTTGGAGTTTAGAAGAATGAGAAGCTACCTTATTGAAACACAAGAGATCCTTGAGGCAAGAAGAGTAAATAGTGAGATTTCTACGTGTGTCTGTCTCAAATGAGGTGATGCAAAACAGAGGGGTAGTCATTTAATTATAAGGTGCATTGAGATCTTTTGAAGAAGGTATAAGAGCCTGAAAACTAATGTCCAGGTTCAGAAACAGCTTCTTCCCTGCAGCCATCAGGCTATTAAACACTACAACCTCCAATAAGCTCTGAACTGCATAGACTTAGGGGTACACAAAAATACTGGAGAAACTCAGCGGGTGTAGCAGCATCTATGGAGCGAAGGAAATAGGCAACGTTTCGGGCCGAAACCCTTCTTCAGACTATTGGTCTAGGCTTTTTGCACTATTATTGTTTGTTTACTTTTTATGCGTATGTATGTATGTATGTATTTATATGTGTGTACATGTATACAGACTGAACATTTTTTGTTTATTATATTATTTACAGTGTACTATGTTTAATCTATTCTGTTGTGCTGCTGCAAGTAAGAATTTCATTGCTCTATCTGGAACATAAAAACAATAAACCACTTGACTTGATTCTTGAATCTCTGAAATTCTCGTGCGTGGAGTCTAGATAATTGAAGGTATTTAAAGAGATAGTACATACATATTTGAAAGATTGGGGAAAGGATGATAAATGGGGAATTGGCACAGCAAAGGATACATGTCTGGGGTAAATCATCCATGCTCATATTGAAATTATGCGGAAAGATTGGAAAGACTGGGCTTGTATTCACTGGAATTTAGGATGAGAGGGAATCTTATAGAAACATACAAAATTATAGAAGGGTTGGACAAGCTAGAATGCAGGAAAAATGGTTCAAATGTTGAGGGAGTCCAAAACCAGGGGCCACAGTCTACAAATAAAGGGGTGGACATTGAAGACTGAGATAAGAAAAAAAACGTTTTCACCCAGAGAGTTGTGAATTTGTGGAATTCTCGGACACAGAAGGCAGTGGAGGCCAATTCACTGGATCAATTTAAGAGAGAGCTAGATATAGATCTTGGGCCAGCGGAATCATGGGGTATGGGGAGAAGGCAGGCACGGGTTACTGATTGTGGATGATCAGCCATGATCACAATGAATGGCGGTGCTGGCTCGATTGGCCAAATGGTCTCCTCCTGCATCTATTTTCTATGTTTCTATGTTTCTATGAAAGGCAAGGCAGACCTGAAAGTGGTCTTCTCCTGCTCCCATAGATTCAGCATGTCCTTGTGATAATTGTTTTGATGTACAAACCAGGATCTGGTCACTTTTATTTTGACATTGTGGTCAAAATAGTCAGGAGGTAGCAAAGAACAACGCATAGAACAGTACACAACAGGAATGTTTGTGTCAAAAATGATGCCTAGTTAAACTAATCTCATCTGCCTTTACATGGTCCATACCCTTCTATTCCTTACACTTCCATGTGCCTATCCAAAAGCCTCTGTTGTATCTACCTCCACCACAACCCATGGGCAATGCGTTCCAGGCCCCTACCGTTCTCCCTTTTGCCTTGTAGCTATGCCCTCTCGTATTGGATATTTCCACCCTGGGAAAAAGGTTCTGACTGTCTATCCTATCTCTAACTCTCATCAATTTTATATATTTCTATGAAAGTCTACCCTTAACCTCTGATATTCCAGAAAAAAAACAAGTCAAGAGAAGATATAAGATGGGAAGGATTATTAAAGAGATCTTGTTTATTGACACCAAGGCTTAATGTGCTGGTCCAGACAGGTCTAACCACATAGGGTCCATCTAACCCTGCTCTCTTTTTCCCCTGCCTCCTCCTTTTCCCTTCCTCAACCACCTCCCTCTCCACATGTTCGCCCTCTAATTATCAGCAAGAATCAATCCTTCTTTGCAGAACAACAGTTATCATGTGCATGTTGTCCCCTTAGTCTTCATGTTAAGAATCATTTTCCACTCATCCTGTCCACTCTTCTGGTTTTACATATATTCTGCCCATTCTTCTTAACATCACACATCCCAGAAGGAGTGGTCGCTGAAGAAAATATCTCCAATCAAACGTACTGAAGAAGCCTTTGCATGGACAAACTGCCAACTCACAATGTATTCCTTTTTCTCAGCGCAGGATGTCTCAACATCTCAAACAGTGGTTAATACATACTGACAGGACATTTAATAGAGAGCATTCAGCAAATAATCTGTAAGAACTTGGTGATCATTTTAAATAGCAGAGCCATGAGTAGTAGAGAGCGAGTTGGTCTGTTATTGCTGAATGCTTAATCCTCATTGTATGTTAAACAAATGATGGAAGATGCTTTGTTAATCTACTGTTAAGCACGATACCATTATTGCATAAAAAACAATATCATGATTTGCCTATTCTGCATTTTCTGGAAGGTAGCAACATCAGAAAAGCCTCCTTATATACTGAACAGCACGATTTGTACTATAAATAAGCAAACATTTATCAGTTACAAATTGAGAACTAAATGAATACATATGGCAAAATAACATTCAATAGCATATTCCAGTTTCATTTTATAGATCATACACAATTTACTCTTCCAGCAACTATATTCCCCTCATTTAATCCCCAGGGAAAATTTCTACATTAGTAATTCATCTTCAGAGACACTTCAGCGAAATTCCACAATATTCATCCACATTCATGTTTTTATTCCTTTCTGGGCTCCAGTTCACCAGTCTAATTGGCAGCAGGTAATAACTGTACACTGGAGAGTATTTGATTGCCTCTATTCATACATGAGCCTATCCCACAGGAGACTGTGCGTTGCCACATGGTCATCACATGTTCGCTGGTGGTCTGTGGTGAGTCTCCTTCAAGGTCGCGAGAAGTTCCCGCATTCTGGGAACTAGTCGCGGCCTCAGTATGGCCCCCGCAAATTTTTCAACATGTTGAAAATGTTTCTGCGACCAAAAATTGGTCTCCATGGACAGAATCGATAATCCTGTAGTCGTAGGTGCAGTTGTAGTGGGGTCGCCATGCAGTTGTAGGTAGCCAAGCTAGTCATAGGTAGTTTTAGTTAACCGGCTTTGCTGACTGGTCATTTTCATTGGCTCATTGGGGGGAAAAAACGTAAGCACGAGTTTTCAGAACCAAGGATAACCGATAACCGGTAATGTTAAGTGTCCGCCAAACTTCAAAGCTGTGTATCTCTGGCTTATTAAAAGTTGTCTGGCTTCTTAAAAGAGTCTCCACTCCTTCTCCCCCCTTCTCTCTCCCCTCTTTTAAAGGACTTACTGTACACTGTGCTAGCCGTCTTAATTACAGCGCCAACCATCCTGGTCATCGCGGTGTGTGTCTGTATCACCTTGGCTTTGCACCGTGTGAATTTCAGACAGCGCTCCCCCCGCTTGCCCTGGCCCCCGCCTTTGTGATGTGTTTGTGTGTGTGTTCCACTTTGACAGTCGCCATTCCAGGTCCCGGTTTTTCAAGCCACGGCCGGCAACTTGACAGTCGCCAGCAGTCCGCTGAAAAATCGCTGAACTAATTTCTAGAAAAATGGTATTAAGCTCCTATTGAATTGAATTGAAGGATCTGAAGGATTTAGTCCTAAAGTTTTGTTGCTGACAGATTGCTCAAATATCCTCTATTTTCGAGACAAAACCTTCCTTGAGATTTGGTCATTTTAAATTTGTATCAACTGGTTCAGTGCTCTTAAATAAAAGCAGCCTATTGAATTTATCATCATTTGCATCTCTATATTGAAGTATATGTTCCATTAAATTGCTTTTCTTCAATTAAAATAAATGTAGATCTTGTGAAAATCTCCATATAGTAAAGAGTCCTAACCACCTCAATCATTCCTGTTATTCTCTTCTGAACCTTTTCAAAGCATCAATTTTGTAACGTAAATGTTTCTTAACTACAACATAGCAAATATGGTGTCAGAAATGCCATTTGGTACATGAGCTCATAAGTCATAGGAGCAGAATTAGGCCCTTCTGCCCATCAAGTCCCTGCAATCACTGGGAGAATATGCAAACCTCCACGCAGATGGTACCCGAGGTCAAGATTGAACCCTGATCTCTGAAACTGAGACACAACAGCTGTACCAGCGGCATCAGTCTGCCACCATTGAAACGACAGAAACATTTAGAGAGGGAATCTTAGAGTTCAGGGCCACGGTAGTTGAAAGCATAGCTGTCAGTGGTAGAGCATTTAAATTTAGGAATGAATTAGAGACCAGAACTGAAGCAATATAGTTATTGTGGAGGGATGGAGGGATGCTGTATTTTGCATACAGACCAGCAGGACTATCACCTGTAAGCACAATCCCCCAGTCAGTACAGAATGTTCAGAACATCTCACTGAGTCTATATACAAGAGTTGCCATTTTGGCACCACTTTATAATCCCAGCTGCAGTTGGCCACAAAGGCCAGTTGCAGCCGTCGTCTCCATTTCAGATGTCCCGCAAACCATCGTCCCTTTTTTGCATGGCCCTCTTCAACCTTGTACCCTGGGGGGTGCCTCCCACAGCCGACCCTGAGGATGTGGAACACAAGACCCCCCACACCCACCAGTTCTTCATACAGGGCCTTGTGTCCAGGGTCCGCTACTGTCATTAGCCCTTTCAAGTCTCTGCAATTTGAAGTGTTTAATAATAACCATATAACCATATAACAATTACAGCACGGAAACAGGCCATCTCGGCCCTTCTATTCCGTGCCTAACACTTACTCTCACCTAGTCCCACCTACCTGCACTCAGACCATAACCCTCCATTCCTTTCCCATCCATATACCTATCCAATTTATTTTTAAATGATAAAAACAAACCTGCCTCCACCACTTCCACTGGAAGCTCATTCCACACCGCTACCACTCTCTGAGTAAAGAAGTTCCCCCTCATGTTGCCCCTAAACTTTTGTCCCTTAATTCTCAAATCATGTCCTCTTGTTTGAACCTTCCCTACTCTCAATGGAAAAAGCTTATCCACGTCAACTCTGTCTATACCTCTCATAATTTTAAAGACCTCTATCAGGTCCGCCCTTAACCTTCTGCGCACCAAAGAATAAAGACCTAACTTGTTCAACCTTTCTCTGTAACTTAGGTACTGAAACCCAGGCAACATTCTAGTAAATCTCCTCTGTACTCTCTCTATTTTGTTGACATCTTTCCGATAATTTGGCGACCAGAATTGTACACCATGCTCCAGAATTGGCCTCACCAATGCCTTGTACAATTTTAACATTACATCCCAACTTCTATACTCAATGCTCTGATTTATAAAGGCCAGCACACCAAAAGCTTTCTTTACCACCCTATCTACATGAGATTCCACCTTCAGGGAACTATGCACAGTTATTCCTAGGTCCCTCTGTTCAACTGCATTCCTCAATTCGCTACCATTTACCATGTACGTCTTATTTTGATTTGTCCTGCCAAGATGTAGCACCTCACACTTATCAGCATTAGAAACATAGAAACATAGAAATTAGGTGCAGGAGTAGGCCATTCGGCCCTTCGAGCCTACACCGCCATTCAATATGATCATGGCTGATCATCCAACTCAGTATCCCGTACCTGCCTTCTCTCCATACCCTCTGATCCCCTTAGCCACAAGGGCCACATTTAACTCCCTCTTAAATACAGCCAATGAACTGGCCTCAACTACCCTCTGTGGCAAAGAGTTCCAGAGTTTCACCACTCTCTGTGTGAAAAAGTTTTTCTCATCTCGGTTTTAAAGGATTTCCCCCTTATCCTTAAGCTGTGACCCCTTGTCCTGGACTTCCCCAACATCGGGAACAATCTTCCTGCATCTAGCCTGTCCAACCCCTTAAGAGTTTTGTAAGTTTCTATAAGATCCCCTCTCAAGCTCCTAAATTCTAGAGAGTATAAACCAAGCCTATCCAGTCTTTCTTCATAAGACAGTTCTGACATCCCAGGAATCAGTCTGGTGAACCTTCTCTGCACTCCCTCTATGGCAATAATGTCCTTCCTCAGATTTGGAGGCCAAAACTGTACGCAATACTCCAGGTGTGGTCTCACCAAGACCTTGTACAACTGCAGTAGAACCTCCCCGCTCCTATACTGAAATCCTTTTGCTATGAAAGCTAACATACCATTCGCTTTCTTCACTGCCTGCTGCACCTGCATGCCTACTTTCAATGACTGGTGTACCATGACACCCAGGTCTCGCTGCATCTCCCATTTTCCTAATCGGCCACCATTTAGATAATAGTCTGCTTTCCTGTTTTTGCCACCAAAATGGATAGCCTCACATTTATCCACATTATACTGCATCTGCCAAACATTTGCCCACTCACCCAGCCTATCCAAGTCACCTTGCAGCCTCCTAGCATCCTCCTCACAGCTAACACTGCCCCCCAGCTTAGTGTCATCCGCAAACTTGGAGATATTGCCTTCAATTCCCTCATCCAGATCATTAATATATATTGTAAATAACTGGGGTCCCAGCACTGAGCCTTGCGGTACCCCACTAGTCACTGCCCGCCATTGTGAAAAGGACCCGTTTACTCCTACTCTTTGTTTCCTGTTTGCCAGCCAGTTCTCTATCCACATCAATACTGAACCCCCAATGCCGTGTGCTTTAAGTTTGTATACTAATCTCTTATGTGGGACATTGTCGAAAGCCTTCTGGAAGTCTAGATACACCACATCCACTGGTTCTCCCCTATCCACGCTACTAGTTACATCCTCAAAAAATTCTATAAGATTCGTCAGACATGATTTACCTTTCGTAAATCCATGCTGACTTTGTCCAATGATTTCACCACTTTCCAAATGTGCTGCTATCCCATCTTTAATAACTGACTCTAGCAGTTTCCCCACTACCGATGTTAGACTAACTGGTCTGTAATTCCCCGTTTTCTCTCTCCCTCCCTTCTTAAATGTGGGGTTACGTTTGCTACCCTCCAATCCTCAGGAACTACTCCAGAATCTAAAGAGTTTTGAAAGATTATCACTAATGCATCCACTATTTCTGGAGCTACTTCCTTAAGTATTCTGGGATGCAGCCTATCTGGCCCTGGGGATTTATCAGCCTTTAATCCATTCAATTTACCCAACACCACTTCCCGGCTAACCTGGATTTCACTCAATTCCTCCAACTCCTTTGACCCACGGTCCCCTGCTATTTCCGGCAGATTATTTATGTCTTCCTTACTGAAGATGGAACCAAAGTAGTTATTCAATTGGTCCGCCATATCCTTGTTCGCCATGATCAACTCACCTGTTTCTGACTGCAAGGGACCTACATTTGTTTTAACTAATCTCTTTCTTTTCACATATTTATAAAAACTTTTGCAGTCAGTTTTTATGTTCCCTGCCAGTTTTCTTTCATAATCTATTTTTCCTTTCCTAATTAAGCCCTTTGTCCTCCTCTGCTGGTCTCTGAATTTCTCCCAGTCCTCTGGTATGCTGCTTTTTCTGGCTAATTTGTACGCATCATCCTTCGCTTTGATACTATCCCTGATTTCCCTTGTTATCCACGGGTGCACTACCTTCCCTGATTTATTCTTTTGCCAAACTAGGATGAACAATTTTTGTACTTCATCCATGCAGTCTTTAAATGTCTTCCATTGCATATCCACCGTCAACCCTTTTAGAATTAATTGCCAGTCAATCTTGGCCAATTCACGTCTCATACCCTCAAAGTTACCTTTCTTTAAGTTCAGAACCATTGTTTCTGAATTAACAATGTCACTCTCCATCCTAATGAAGAACTCAACCATATTATGGTCACTTTTGCCCAAGGGGGCACGTACAACAAGACTGCTAACTAACCCTTCCTCATTACTCAATACCCAGTCTAAAATAGCCTGCTCTCTCGTTGGTTCCTCTACATGTTGATTTAGATAACTATCCCGCATACATTCCAAGAAATCCTCTTCCTCAGCACCCCTGCCAATTTGATTCACCCAATCTATATGTAGATTGAAGTCACCCATTATAACTGTTTTGCCTTTGTCACACGCATTTCTAATTTCCTGTTTGATAC
Source organism: Amblyraja radiata (assembly GCF_010909765.2). Taxonomy (NCBI): domain Eukaryota; kingdom Metazoa; phylum Chordata; class Chondrichthyes; order Rajiformes; family Rajidae; genus Amblyraja; species Amblyraja radiata. The sequence goes on from NC_045958.1 coordinate 11,819,749, forward strand.
CATCTCCAACTTCACTACTACTGTTAGGTGGCCTGTACACAACACCCACCAGCGTTTTCTGCCCCTTAGTGTTTCGCAGATCTACCCATACCGATTACACATCCTCCAAACTAATGTCCTTCCTTTCCATTGCGTTTATCTCCTCTCTAACCAGCAACGCTACCCCACCTCCTTTTCCTATTCCTCCTGAATATTGAATATCCCTGGATGTTCAGCTCCCAGCCCTGGTCACCCTGGAGCCATGTCTCCGTGATCCCAACTATATCATAATCATTAATGGCTATCTGCACGTTCAACTCATCCACCTTATTACGAATACTCCTTGCATTGAGACACAAAGCCTTCAGGCTTGTTTTTACAACGCTCTTACCCCTTATACAATTATGTTGAAAAGTGGCCCTTTTTGATTTTTGCCCTGGTTTTGTCTGCCTGCCACTTTTACTTTTTACCTTGCTACCTATTGCTTCTACCCTCATTTTACACCCCCCTGCCTCTCTGCTCTTGTACCCATCCCCCTGCAACATTAGTTTAAATCCTCCCTGACAGCACTAGCAAACACTCCCCCAAGGACATTGGTTCCATTCCAGCCCAGGTGCAGACCGTCCTGTTTGTACTGGTCCCACCTCCCCCAGAACTGGTTCCAATGCCCTAAAAATTTGAATCCCTCCCCCTTGCACCATTTTTCAAGCCACGTATTCATCTGCAATATCCTCCTATTTCTACTCTGACTGGCCCGTGGTACTGGTAGTTAAACTCCATCTGCCATCTTTCAGCCCACTCTTCCAAATGGCCTAAATCTCTCTGTAGACTTTGAAATCTACTTCATTTTCCACAACACCACCTATCTTAGTATCATCTGCATATTTACTAATCCAATTTACCACACCATCATCCAGATCATTGATATATATGACAAACAACAGTGGACCCAGCACAGATCCCTGTGGCACCCCACCAGTCACCGGCCTCCAACCTGACAAACAGTTATCCATCATTACACTCTGGTATCTCCCATTTAGCCACTGTTGAATCCATCTTGCTACTCCACTATTAATACCCAACAGTTGAACCTTCATTATCAATGTATTCATTTCATTGATAAATGTAATTCGCCTTGGGTGTATTTTAATTGGAAGATACTTCAGCAATGGATACCCGTTTGAAGTACCTACTAATGCCTCAGGAATGCCTTGAGAATAGGTTCAGAATTGTGTAGAATGCTTGAACCACTCCTTTGTCTGTGGTACAACTAACGCATTGTTGAGATGGCCAAAAGTGGGCAGTCCTGAATTTAGCCCTCTAAGCCATTGTTTATTTTTTAAATTTTGTTTGTCCCCTTGTAGACCGCAGATGCAATGTTGGCACCTTTGAGCGCTGGAGCTGAGGGGATGAAGACTTCCCAGCTACCTGACAAAATATTGACAATCCACATGCCATTGCAATCTATAGTTACTGAAATATGGTTATAATCATACTGATAAAATGCAACATAGGCAAAAATCTTACCCTACTAGCACTAATCCATGTTTTAAAAGATCTCTATATATCCTTTGTGCATGCAGATTTCATTTGACACCAATTCCTTTTCAAGCGCATATTTGAGCAATACCCACTTTATCAGGAAATTGAAGTTACAGATACATAGAAACATAGAAATTAGGTGCAGGAGTAGGCCATTCGGCCCTTCGAGCCTGCACCGCCATTCAATATGATCATGGCTGATCATCCAAATCAATATCCCATACCTGCCTTCTCTCCATACCCCCTGATCCCTTTAGCCACAAGGGCCACATCTACTTCCCTCTTAAATATAGCCAATGAACTGGCCTCAACTACATTCTGTGGCAGAGAATTACACAGATTCACCATTCTCTGTGTAAAAAATGATTTTCTCACCTCGGTCCTAAAATATTTCCCTCTTATCCTTAAACTGTGACCCCTTGTTCTGGACTTCCCCAACATCGGGAATAATCTTCCTGCATCTAGCCTGTCCAACCCCTTAAGAATTTTGTAAGTTTCTATAAGATCCCCCCTCAATCTTCTAAATTCTAGCGTGTACAAGCCAAGTCTATCCAGTCTTTCTTCATATGAAAGTCCTGACATCCTAGGAATCAGTCTGGTGAACCTTCTCTGTACTCCCTCTATGGCAACAATGTCTTTCCATACATTGCAACAACTTGGTTGGAGGAGCAAATAGTTCTGGTGCAGATGAAGTAAATAATGCAAACTAGATGCGATTAGCTCTTATGTTAAATAAAATGTGCGATTTGCAGATTGTTATGGGGCTTTTTCACGGGGCGAGTTGACGCAAGATGTCACCAGAGTGAAGAGGTCGTGGTCCAGCACGAGTCTCGCACGATATAACGGGGGGTAGATAAAGAGTTCCCACGGTACTCGGCATTTCTGTTATTTGTGCGAGTGACTTGTCCGTCTCCCGAGCTTTCGCGTTAAATCTTGAATGAACATCGTGAACTACACGTGACACAAATTATGTAACTTTTTTTTTCACACACTATAAATATCCTCCCTTGGTTGAATTGGCTCATTTGGAGACATGTTTTACTGTGTATGTGGGAGACACAGATGGACTGAGCAGAGTACCTCGGTCTTACTGTGTGTGGGAGAGGGGGAGAAAGAGACGTACACTCACAGAGGCAGAGTCTCTCAGCCTGTGTAACAGGGAGTGAGAGAGAGAGAGAGGCACACACAAGGTGGATGTGAAATCTCACCTGCCTGTTTCAGTGACAGACACCCGCCGCCAGTAAATGAAGACACCCCCATCTGTCTCCCCCTCCTCTCCCTCGACTATAATCTTTAAAAGGGACTTTAAAAGGGACTTTACTGAAAGGTTACGCATTTATCGACCACAGGCAGCATATCAGAAGGGTCTCGATATCTCTGGAGAAAAAGAATAGGTGGCGATTCGAATCGGAACCCTTCTTCAGACATCCTAATCGGAATTGAGTCTGAAGATGTGTCTCGTCCCGAAACATCAGCTATTTTTCTCCAGAGATGCTGCTTGACTCGCTGAGTTACTCCAGCGTTTTGTGCCTGTCTTCGGTTTGAACCAGCATGTGCAGTTCACTCCTTACACGGGTCTCTGGAGAACATTGATTGGTAGCGTTCCTGACCCTGCTTCGGAAAGGCATCGATCGCTAGTTGGCGAGGACTCCGAGCTGTATCTCTCAAAGAAGTACATGTGAAAAATTTCTCACGGACCATAAAAATGCGTAACCTTTCAGTAAAGTCCCTTTTAAAGTCCCTTTTAAAGATTATAGTTATTTTCTTGAATCTCATTAACATAACTCATGAATAAGTTGATGTCCATATGCGGATGCAAATCTTTATTTTTATTTATTTTTTAAATTCAATCCCACAGAAGACAATTTTTACTCACCTTCTGTCCCCTCTGTCCAGCTTCCGGGTTCACCGTTCGCAGGAGTTCCCACGGTACCCGCAAGAGTTATTACGGATATCGCACTGGCCACTACGTCCATATAATGTTGCAATGCTCAACCACAAATGTACAAGTCACTCTTGGAAAAATTCAAACTTTCTTGAATTTTCTCCCGTGTGACCAAGATACACGATTACCTGCCGTTAGCGCTACGGTGGTCCACGGTGGTCCACGAATGCCGTACTGTTATCGCACGAGGTTCCCACGATGTTAAACTCTGGTTAACTCTTGCGTCAAGTCGCCCCGTGAAAAGGCCGCTTTAACAATTTCAGGTATACTGTCAAACATCACCAGTTCAGATACTTGCATCATCATTCAGGGCGAGTTTTCATCTGGCGACACACACATTACAATCAACTATGGTAGACATGGACTAGTCTGTGGATGCCAATATGTCGGACATCTTAAATAAAGCAGATACATTAGCTATGGCCTTGCAATGAAGCAATGACCAACACTTGCAGTCTCTCTGGTGATGGTAGAAGTGAAATGTATCTGGTTAATGCAGGTGCAAAATGGAAGTAGGATCTCTGCACTCAGTTCATATTTCATCTGTTTTCCTGGTATCCCAACACCACATGCCCTTAGGTTTCCATACCTTTGTTGCTATAGTTATTTGCCTATTTACAGAAACACCCATCCACGAGTGTGATGCAAAATGTCCTTGTAGCAATTTAGTTGATGCAAGTTAATGCATGGCATGAGGTGTTTGCAAGCCGAGGTGGCATGCAAAATATTCGTAAGTTAGATTTCTGCAAATAATCCCCAAACCTCATATTTAACAATATATACATACTTAGAATGAAATGGTTAGTAGCTAGTTCAAGCAGACTTAAATGTAAATGTGTTGTTTGCACATGAATATTAATTTGAATATTTCTGCTGAAATATGGTGGGAAGACAGGTGATGGGTGTGCAAAATTACCTGGAAATGAAACTTGTGGTCAAAAAGGAGTGATCGCATCCTAAGATTTGGAAATGCCTGGAGACTTCCACTGAATTTGAATAAATCCATTAGAAGTTCTATATATCTATCTAAGTAACCTTTTGAAACATATGAGCTAAACATGTCTTAGGTGCATTACTGACCTTCCATACTGTCCCCAAACTCTTCAATCTCACCTTTAAAAGCCTCCCCTGCCAGGTGTTGGTTTAACCTGCAAACAATATCACCCAAACTCTGCAAAGTTTAACCTTGTCCTATTTTTTTCTTAACTATTTTAAAACTAATATAATTGTAATCACTGATCCAAAATATTCTATTACTGATGCTTCAATCAATTGCCCTACTTTGTTCTCCAAAATGAATTTTACAATATATATTAATGCTACTTACAATATACATTAATGATTTGGACGAGGGAATTGAATGCAACATCTCCAAGTTTGCGGATGACATGAAGCTGGGGGGCAGTGTTAGCTGTGAGGAGGATGTTAGGAGGCTGCAAGGTGACTTGGATAGGCTGGGTGAGTGGGCAAATGCATGGCAGATGCAGTGTAATGGACTATGGTGCCTTCCTCACCTTGGTGCCACTGTGTTATGTTGTGTCGTGGACTTTCAGTGTTTGTGCTTTTTTTTAAATTCTATTTTATTTTTAATATGTTTTATTATTTATTATTATTTATTTATTTTTATTTTTATGATACTGCCTGTAAGGGAAATTCATTTCGTTGTCTCTAACTGAGACAATGACAATAAATTTGAATACAATACAATACAATACAAAGTAATGTGGATAAATGTGAGGTTATCCACTTTGGTGGCAAAAACAGGAAAGTAGACTTTATATGAATGGTGGCCGATTAGGAAAAGGGGAGATGCAACGAGACCTGGGTGTCATGGTACACCAGTCATTGAAAGTAGGCATGCAGGTGCAGCAGGCAGGGAAGAAAGCGAATGGTATGTTAGCATTCATAGCAAAAGGATTTGAGTATAGGAGCAGGGGGGTTCTACTGCAGTTGTACAGGGTCTTGGTGATTCCAGGGATGTCAGGACTTTCATATGAAGAAAGACTGGATAGACTCGGCTTGTACTCGCTAGAATTTAGAAGATTGAGGGGGGATCTTATAGAAACTTACAAAATTCTTAAGGGGTTGGACAGGCTAGATGCAGGAAGATTGTTCCCGATGTTGGGGGTCACAGAACAAGGGGTCACAGTTTAAGGATAAGGGGGAAATCTTTTAGGACCGAGATGAGGAAAACATTTTTCACACAGAGAGTGGTGAATCTGTGGAATTCTCTGCCACAGAAGGTAGTTGAGGCCAGTTCATTGGCTATATTTAAGAGGGAGTTAGATGTGGCCCTTGTGGCTAAAGGGATCAGGGGGTATGGAGAGAAGGCAGGTACAGGATACTGAGTTGGATGATCAGCCATGATCATATTGAATGGCGGTGCAGGCTCGAAGGGCTGAATGTCCTACTCCTGCACCTATTTTCTATGTTTCTATGTTTCTATGAATTAAGGTAGGGCTATTGTTTCTGTAATACCTCTGAATCTACAGATATGTTCTAGGGAAGCATCCAGGAAAATGTACCTCAAATGCCAGCAGGCATGTTTTTAATTGTGATGCAGATTATCTAGTAGCAGCTTACACAGGAGTAATTATTTGAACCTTCTATAATTTGAAGGAAGCAATATTTTTGATATTGTTCAATTTCCCCAAACCCCAATTAACTAAACTGAATTTCTATCTCAATTCATCTTGCCATATTTTCATCTAGAGCTGTAAGGCATTGCATGTAATGATGACAAGCCATGTTGGGAAGACTGGAGAGCATGTTATGACTTGTCACATGACTAATGAGACCAGATCTTCAAAACGGCGGATGGAGGGAAGGAACCGTACTGATGAGCCAGCTGGGGGATCAACTCCCTCGCCCTCTGAGGTGCTCTGGGTGTTCCACAGCTGGCATGGGAGGCGCCCTGGGGCACGGAGGTGGAATGGTTTCATTGTGGTTTCATAGATGAAGGGATTCAAAGTAACATTAGCAAATTTGCAGATGACACAAAGCTGGGTGCCAGTGTGAACTGTGTGGAGGATGCTATGAGAGTGCAGGGTGACTTGGACAGGTTGGGTGAGTGGGCAGATGCAGTTTAATGTGGATAAATGTGAGGTTATCCACTTTAGTAGCAAAAACAGGAAGGCAGATTATTATCTAAATGGTGTCAAGTTGGGAAAAGGGGAAGTACAACAGGATCTGGGAGTCCTTGTTCATCAGTCAATGAAAGTAAGCATGCAGGTACAGCAGGCAGTGAAGAAAGCGAATGATATGTGGGCCTTTATAACAAGAGAAGTTGAGTATAGGAGCAAAGAGGTCCTTCTGCAGTTGTATAGGGCCCTAGTGAGACCACACCTGGAGTATTGTGTGCTGTTTTGGTCACCTAATTTGAGGAAGGACATTCTTGACATTGAAGGAGTGCAGCGTTGGTTTACAAGGTTAATTCCCGGGATGGCGGGACTGTCATATGCTGAGAGAATGGAGCAGCTGGGCTTGTATACTCTGGAGTTTAGAAGGATGAGAGGGTATCTTATTGAAGCATATAAGATTATTAAGGGTTTGGACACGCTAGAGGCAGGAAACATGTTCCCGATGTTGGGGGAAGTCCAGAACCAGGGGCCACAGTTTAAGAATAAGGGGTAAGCCATTTCGAACAGAGACGAGGAAACGCTTTTTCTCACAGAGATTTGAGAGTCTGTGGAATTCTCTGCCTCAGGAAACGAGGAAACACTTTTTCTCACAGAGATTTGTGAGTCTGTGGAATTCTCTGCCTCAGGAAACGAGGAAACACTTTTTCTCACAGAGATTTGTGAGTCTGTGGAATTCTCTGCCTCAGAGGGCGGTGAAGGCTGGTTCTCTGGATACTTTCAAGAGAGAGCTAGATAGGGCTCTTAAAGATAGCGGAGTCAGGAGATATGGGGAGAAGGCAGGAACGGGGCACTGATTGGGGATGATCAGCCATGATCACATTTATTTATTTATTTATTTATTAGTTATTTATTGAATTCTACAGGAGTCAGGAGCTGTAGCAGCGGCAGCAGCAGCGGAGACCCGACTCGGCCCTGGAGCTGTAGCAGCGGCAGCAGCAGCGGAGACCCGACTCGGCCCCGAAGCTGTAGCGGCGGCAGCAGCAGCGGAGACCCGACTTGGCCCTGGAGCTGTGGCGGAGGTAGCGGTAGCGGAGACCCGACTCGGCCCCGGAACCGTGGCGGCGGCAGCGGAGACCCGACTCGGCCCTGGAGCTGTGGCGGAGGCAGCGACCACCCGCGGAGTTTGAACCGTCGCCTCGGCGCAGAGGGAGAACAAAGAGGGAAGAGACAGAGACTTTAAGATTTTGCCTTCCACCACAGTGAGGAGGTGTTTGGTGAACTCACTGTGGTGGATGTTAAATTTGTGTTGATTGTGTGTTTTTTTGTCATTTTTTAAATTATATGTATGACTGCAGGGAAACTACATTTCGTTCAGACCGAAAGGTCTGAATGACAATAAATCGAATCTAATCTAATCTAATCTAAATTCATTGAATGGCGGTGCTGGCTCGAAGGGCCGAATGGCCTACTCCTGCACCTATTGTCTATTGTCTTTTGTCTATTGTGAGGTTTGCGGGTCGATGTGTCCATGAGTGGGCCTCTGGAGGCCCTGCAGTACCCTGGGGCTCGAGTGGATCGGGTAACACTCCAAGAGGCCCAGCATGTGGATCGGATACAGTCAGGAGCAGTACAGAATGGTGGAGGACATAAATAACATCATCCAGCCAGGCTAACTGTGCAGCTCCAACTCCTGTGCTGCCTGCAGGACAACAGGACCTTATGGCCAAATTATGACTCAACTTTTTTAACAAATTTGAATTGGCAGTGTACGACATTTCTCTGGAAATGTGGCGACTCTTGTGTACTGCCTTAGAGTAAGTAAGATTTAGTTCTTGTACTTCAGTATGCAGTTGTACAGGGTCTTGGTGAGACCACACCTGGAGTATTGCGTACAGTTTTGGTCTCCTAATCTGAGGAAAGAGAAGGTTCACCAGACTGATTCCTGGGATGTCAGGACTTTCATATGAAGAAAGACTGGATAGATTCGGCTTGTAGAAAATAGGTGCAGGAGTAGGCCATTCGGCCCTTCGAGCCTGCACCGCCATTCAATATGATCATGGCTGATCATCCAATTCAGTATCCTGTACCTGCCTTCTCTCCATACCCCCTGATCCTTTAGCCACAAGGGCCACATCTAACTCCCTCTTAAATACAGCCAATGAACTGGCCTCAACTACCTTCTGTGGCAGAGAGTTCCAGAGATTCACCACTCTCTGTGTGAAAAATGTTTTTCTCATCTCGGTCCTAAAGGATTTCCCCTCTATCCTCAAACTGTGACCCCTTATCCTGGACTTCCCCAACATCGGGAACAATCTTCCTGCATCTAGCCTGTCCAACCCCTTAAGAATTTTGTACGTTTCTATAAGATCCCCCCTCAATCTCCTAAATTCTAGCGAGTACAAGCTGAGTCTATCCAGTCTTTCTTCATATGAAAGTCCTGACATCCCAGGAATCAGTCTGGTGAACTTTCTCTGTACTCCCTCTATGGCAAGAATGTCTTTCCATACATTGCAACAACTTGGTTGGAGGAGCAAATAGTTCTGGAAAGACAGTTTTGGAGACCAAAACTGCACACAATACTCCAGGTGTGGTCTCACCAAGACCCTGTACAACTGCAGTAGAACCTCCCTGCTCCTATACTCAAATCCTTTTGCTATGAATGCTAACATACCATTGGCTTTCTTCGCTGCCTGCTCCACCTGCATGCCTACTTTCAATGACTGGTGTACCATGACACCCAGGTCTCGTTGCATCTCCCCTTTTCCTAATCGGCCACCATTTAGATATTAGTCTACTTTCCTGTTTTTGCCACCAAAGTGGATAACCTCACATTTATCCACATTATACTGCATCTGCCATGCATTTGCCCACTCACCCAGCCTATCCAAGTCGCCTTGCAGCCTCCTAGCACCCGCCTCACAGCTAACACTGCCCCCCAGCTTTGTGTCATCCGCAAACTTGGGGATGTTGCATTCAATTCCCTTGTCCAAATCATTAATATATATGGTAAATAGCTGGGGTCCCAGCACTGAGCCTTGCGGTACCCCACTAGTCACTGCCTGCCATTCTGAAAAGGACCCGTTTACTCCTACTCCTACTCCTACTCTTGATGTTTTTATTTTTTGTTTTAATGTTTTTATTTTTTGTTTTAATGTTTTTATTTAAAATACCTGTTGGATGGATTTCTCTTCATTCAGGAAACTCAATGGCCAAGGCAAACATGACCCATCAAGTAAGTAATTTTGTAGAACTTTATTTTTAAAAAAGCAGCTTTAAAACATAAGAAACAGGAAGAGAGGAAGAGTAGACCATTTGACCACTCAGTCTGGTCTAACAAACTCACGGCAGATCGTTTTCCACAAACATTTTCCTGCCCCAACACATCTCCCAATTCCTTTAATATACAGATATCTATTGGACCCCCACAGCCTTGCAGAGTAGAGAATATTAAACTTTCACCTTTCTCTGTATTAAAAATGTTATTCTCATTTCAGCCCTTAATGGTCATCCACATTTTCAGATTGTGTTCCCTGGTTCTAGATTCCTTAGACACGGGGGCATCCCACCCCCCTCCCCCCGCTCAATAAGATTTTGGTAGATGTTCTTAGAATTGGTGTGTTTCAATAATGTCACCTTTCATTCTTCTAAACTCCAAAGAGATTAGCCTACTTAGTCTCCCCCCACACGACTGACCTACCAAACCAAAGTCTGTTTGATTATTCTATACTGTACACCATTTCTAGTCAGTGCATCCTGTCTTTCGTAGGTAGACCAAGATTGTACACGATACTAAAGGCATGGTCTCACCAAGGCCCAATGTAATTGTAATGTGGTTTCTTATAGTCAAATATCCTTGTTCACATCATTTGCCTTCCTAATGTTGTACTTCACCTGTGTGTTAGCTTTCAGAAACAGGATATAGTTCCCTTTGAACAGTAACATTTCCCAGTTTCTTGTCATGTAAAAGAAAATCAGCATTTTTGTTTTTCTATGGAATTGGGTAACCTCAAATATTTCTACATTGTACTCCATCTGCCATGTTATTGTCCATGCAATCAGTTTGTCTTTTGGCAGCATTTGGAGTATTTCATGCAGTTCTGGTCGCCTTATTATACGAAGAATGTGGCTTACTGGAATGATGGCTGGATTATGCGGTATTAGCCAAAAGGAGAGTTTGGACAGATTTGGATAGTTTTCTCTGGAATGCTGGAGGGTGCAGGAAGAGAAAATAGAAGCGTATAAAATTATAAGAGGCACAGTTAGGGTAATCAATCAGAACGTATTTCCCAGGATGGGTATATCAGACTATTCTTGAGCATGGTGATATGTGCTTTCAAACATTTACTGACATTGATTCCTCTAACTTTATTATTTGCACTTAACTCCAGGTTCTCTAGTATTTCCAGAAGCTTTGCTGTACTTTCATTCATGAATATTGATTTGTTTATCATGTGGCGTGGTCAGCGATGGCAGCCTCGCCAACAGTCTGTCTGGCTTTGCGTCTTTTTTGTTATTTTTAGTGTGTTTTAAAAAGTTTAAGTTAATGTTCTCTGGTTTGTTTTATGTGGGGGGTGGGGGAAGGTGTCGGGGGAAACTTTTTTTCAATCTCTTACTTTGCCGGAGATGCGATTGTTTTCCGGATCGTATCTCCGGTCGCTCTGCGGCCTAACATCATGAAGCTGGAGGCATGGCTCGAGACTGACTTTGAGCCACACCACGGGGCCGTGGGCTTGCCATTAAAGCTTGCGATTTCATGCCTGGGATCGTCGCTCCATTCACAGCCTGCGTATTTCACCATCGAGGAGCTCCAAAGTCGCAAGAGGTTAGACTAGCCCCGACCCGGGGTCCGATCGCCTTGCATGGGGGGAGCTGAGATCCCACCGATGCGGGAGCTTGATCACCCCGATGCGAAGGGCCCGACCGCTGGCTACGAGAGTCAAGATCGTCCCGTCAACGGAAAGCTCGATGCCTCCCGACCGTGGGAGAACAAAGAAGCGAAGATGTTTAATTTTTTTTTCACCTTCCATCACAGTGAGGAATGTGGAGGAGTCACTGTGGTGGATGTTTATGTTTAAATGTATTTTGTGTGTCTTGTTGCTTTTATTGGTGTGACTGTATGGCAAATCAAATTCCTCATATGTTGCAAAACATACTTGGGTAATAAAGTATGATTATGATTATGATTTAATTCCTCTGCCGCTATGGATAAGGAAGTTTAAGGAATATGGGTCAAACAGAGGCAAATGGGCCTAGCTTAGATGGGCATTTGGTCGGCATGAACTAGTTGGGCCAAAGGAGCCATGTCCATGCTTAACGATATGACGACTTATTGTCCATCATAAATTTTATAAATTCTGTCTGGAAGAGAAACACCTCTGCAAATGTCGATGTTTCATATTCACCATTAATTCTGCCAACCAACATCTACTCAAGAATGCTTACCCACAACAACAAGAAAGCATATCCTATCTTTTACCGGTATCTTTCCCAGAAATCCTGCTACTCAATTTATGTTCCAGTTTGGGAATCCGTTTCAGAAATACAACAACAACGAAAACAACACCAATTGATAAGAATTTCTGAAATTTCTGAAACCCTCCACTTTCTGAAAATGTACCCAAGAAACACCAGGGCCATTATGTCAGTGAATAGAATGATTAATTAGTGGAATAGGTTGCTTTGGCATATGATGGACAGCAATCCATTCCATAGGCAAACTATTTAACATTTTAAAATATTTTTTCTAAAGTTTTTGAGTGAATGAAGTCAAGTCAAGTAAAGAGAGTTTATTGTCATGTGTCCCAGATAGGACAATGAAATTCTTGCTTGCTGCAGCACAACAGAATCTAGTAAGCATAAATACAGAACAGCTCAGTGTGTCTATATGGCATAGACCATAATTGTATATCTTTCTATCACGTCTTCCATCAGCCTCGACGGAGAAAACAATCCAACTTTGTCCAACTTCTTCTTCCAGCTAACACCCTCTAATCCAGGCATCATTCTGGTAAACCTCCTCTGCATCCTTTCCAAAGCCTCTGCATCCTTCCTGCAATGGGGGTTACCAGACTGCACACAATACTCCAAATGCAGCCTAACCAAAATCCCACAACAGATATCCTGACGCGATTTCCCGACACTTTTAATCAATGCCCTAACCAATGAAGACAAGCATACCATGTGTCTTCTTACCACTCTATCAACTTGTTTTGCCACTTTCAAGGAATCAAGGACTTGGACTCCAAGATGGTTCTGCACATCAATGCCTTCAAGGGTTTTGCCATGAAGTTCCAAATTGCAACACCTCGCACTCACGTTTATACTAATGCTCGCAACTCCACCAACTTTGGTGTCACCTGCAAACTTACTAACTAACACATCGACAAGCCATTTATATATAATCACGAATGGAAGAGAGAGGTCCTAGCACAGATAGAGATAGCTTTCAGCAACCGCAGATGCTGGTTCTCGCACAGATACCTGCAGAACTCTGCAGGTCAAAAACTTCCCACCAGAATAACATCCTTCCACCATAATCTTACGTCTGACCTTGAATCTAAACAACAGCATCAATTTAACAATGGTTGAAGCGTTGGATGTGATTAGTTGGGGAAATTACATTGAAAGGTTGGCGAGGCAATGGTTTGAGGCATTTGTAGAATAAATGCAGAGTTTGCAGAAAATACAACTGATTGATTTCGATGCCGGTTTAAGTGCAGGAGGCAGCCCTTGGTTTTATTGAATAGCAGAGCAGGCTCCGATATTTACATTTAACTCACATAGTCAAACGGCATGTAGACAGGTCTTTCCGCCCACCCAGTCTGCGTTGACCATAAAGCAGCCCTTTACACTATTCGTTTTATTCTCACCACATACCCATCAATTCCCCCCGTTTCAATTTCTAACGTCCACTTGCATAGAAAGGACAATTTACATTGGCTTCTATTAACCTGCGGGTCTTTGGGAACTTGGGTGGAAATCGGAGCACCCGGCGGAAACCCACATGGTTACAAGAAAAAAAAACTTACCAACTCCATGGAGGTTCGGATTGAACCGGGGCCACTTGAAATGTGAAGCTACAGCTCTAACTATTGAAAGCGCGGCTCCTTCGAGCCTGACTAGCGCCCACCAGCTGGACAGATGGGCTGCCTCATGAGCATTACATGGTCTCGACATCAAATGCTGCATAAGGTTCGAGGATGGGGAATTACATTTGATGCACGTCCCTACTGATGTTGTGTAGGAAAGAACTGCAGATGCTGGTTTAAATCGAAGATAGACACAACATGCTGGAGTAACTCAGGGGGCCAGGCAGCATCACTGGAGAGAAGGAATGGGTCGAACCCCTTCTTCAGACTGAGTTGCCTGTCCTGCTTTGATATTGTGGCAGGCAGGCACACAGGGAGTTAACACACACACACACACGCCCGGGAGGGAGGGAGGGAGGGGGGACACGCTTGTTTTCATTCCATTCACGAGTTACTCTGCGACGTTTCTGTGATCGATGTTGCTCCGAGGAGTTATCGGGACGGACAGAGCTCAAGTACTGCGGTTCTTCTGCTTCTAGTCTGCACCGACCGCACACTATGCCAACGCTGTATATGCGAGAGTGGGGAATGTCACGTTCTGGTGGGGAACAGCTTTTGACTAATGCAAACACCGATTTAATTAGAATGAGAAAATATTCTACAGATCCCAAAGTTTCTACCATTTGCTTACTATCAGCCTGAGATTCCCCAACGGTGTTGTCTGCGGCGTAAATTCCCCCCCACAATTGCAAACTGTGCCCCGACGGCCCATCCATTGCCTCACTGACAGAAAGTTTAGGGTTTTGTGCAAGGTAGAGACCTCCGTCTGACATCAGGAGCTGCAAATTCCTTCTTTTTGGTTAGAAATCCGCGCCCGAGATAAATGTAAACACTTACTGAGGGTGACCATCGCTGCCAGTTTAATGCGGTCTGTAGCAGCAATCAGCTGCCTCCTAGACTACACTGCTCACTGCTGTCAATGGTTTTACTGTAGCAAACAGGACGCAGCCATCCACACGGTCAGTATTAAAGGCCCAAGGGGTTAACGCGGCCAAATCCCGATTACAGACACACAATTTGCAGCCCCTGATGCCAGACGGAGGTCTCCACCTTTGAAAAACCCTAAACTTTTTGTCAATGAGGCAATGGATGGGTTGTCGGGGCACAGTTTGCAATTGTGGGGGAAATTTACACCGCAGCCAACACAGTGGGGAAATCTCACGCTGATAGGAAGCAAATACAGAAACAAGCTACAGATACAGTACATGTGGTAACAGTAACACTGCGCCAAAACAAAAACAAACAACCCTGAGCTGTCACTTGCTACCGTTATACTCACAGTATCAGCAGCTTGAGACTGAGTGCACGTCTCCTGGTGTTGAGCGGGCGGGGGCAGCTTCGGGCATTTGTTTGTGCCCAGGGCCGGACGCTTTTGGTGTGTCACAGCCGACCAGACGCTGGCAAAAAGAGCTCTCTGCCTCACCGGCGTCACCTGTTTAGACTCGGAGAGTAGCTTCAGTCTACTCGGGGAATCCCTAGACGCCGCGGTGACACCCGGCCCGGAGCAGCACAGGTTGGGTTGCGAGGAGGAGAAGACGCGGTCCAGCACCTGCCTCTTGTTTTTCCAACTCGCTTTCCCCGCTGTCCCTTTCTGGGGGTCGCCCTTCTGGTCGGACGCGATTTTGGAGCCAAGGGAGGGTCTGGTCTTTTGGAAGTGCTTTCGGAGACGAGTGTGGATGGAGTGGGATCCTTGCTTGGAGTCAGTGTCGGGATCGGCAACCTCCTCCATTCTGCTGCACACTGCTCCAATCTTGGAGATGGGCTGCACAGCTCAACGGGCCTGTGTGCAGAAAAGTTGTCCACCCGCTCCCTGTCCGGCCGGGAACTGTATTTGGTGGTCCAGTTGCAGAGGCGGTCTGCTCGGTTTCATTAAACAGTTTGCGAATAATAACCGCTTCACCAGCTTTATTCTTTCCCCTGGGGCGACATTCATTACACCAGCCGCCGTGTGTAAGTCAAAGCTCCTGGCCTGCCGAAGAATCGGAAGCGAATGACAAGGAGAGAGAGAAATGCTTGGGTTAGGAAACACCTCATTCTAAAGCAAATCACCTGGATATGGCGGTCGATACAATAAATCCAAGTCGCCTCTCGTCGCGAAGGAAAGCCAGTTCATACCTCGAGCCTCCTACTGTTCAAACGAGCACACATCAGAAAGCGAGTAATACCAGTACTTGCCGATATCGTTGATTTAAACCTAATATATCTGGTTCAAATATTTGCACCAAATGTAATCCTGCTGGTTGTTCTAAAATGCCGACATTCGAGGACTTCATTCAGCCATGCCGGATCCCATTTATACCATTAACCCTTCTCCCTTCCCTGGGTCCCGCTACTTATTCCCTTTCACCTGTCTATCAACTGCCCTTCAGTTATTTTACCTTACCCAAGTGATAATTTACAGTGTCCAATGGCACTAACAACTATCTTGGGGTGTGGCTGAATGCAAAGTTACAATTCTAATGGCAGTCTCCACAACATTCTGCTTGAAGCTAGTGAAATCCTTTAGCTGGATTACATCTAAATCAGGTTAAGTGAGAGTTTAAGTGAGAAACAAGGGAAGAATTGCCTGTGGTGGAGCATAGAAACATAGAAAATAGGTGCAGGAGTAGGCCATTCGGCCCTTTGAGCCTGCACCTCCATTCAATATGATCATGGCTGTGAGTCATAAGGAGAGACTGGGGAGGGATGACTATTTTCCCTGAAGCATAGGTTAAGAGAGGAGACACAAGAGACTATAGATGCCTGGGGTTATAGATTAGAAATACTGCAGGGAATTATTCCCCATTTCAAAGGTACCTAAAACTATAGGACATGGATTCAGAGTGTGGGGGTAAGAGATTCAGAAGGGATCTGAGGGGAACTTTTGTACCCAGAGAGTGGTGAGTACTTGGAATATATTGCGCACGGGCAGGCGAGGGGGGCTGAGCCGGAGGAGGAGAGGACTGATAGAGCTGAGAAGGCAGAGACCGAGGCATGCGAGGAGCGGTGGGTGGAGCAGGAGACTGCAGCGGAGGAGCAAAGGAGTCCACGGGCGGTGGTGGAGGCTCGTTGACGAGCCGCAGGTGTTGGCGGGACCGGCAGTAGAATGTACCCGCATGGTCAACCAGATAGGACCTAGGCGAGCCCGCGGAGCCAACGACGGTGGCGAGCCTGGAGTGACCGGAGGGGGACTGCATGCGGACGACTTGACCGGGGAAGACGACTTGACCGGGGGCCTGGTGGTGCGAGACATGAGCCGCTGAGCAGGGGAGCCCATGGCAGGGTCGCGGGAGATGTTGCGAAGGTTAAGGAGGGCAAGGTAAAAATCAGAACGAGACAAGCGACAATGTTCCAGCAAGTCCTTCGCACTGCGGACGGCGCGCTCGGCAAGACCGTTGCTCTGCGGGTACTCGGGGCTGCTGGTGTAGTGGCGGAAGTTCCAGCTGGACGCGAAAGCTCAGAACTCGGCGCTCGCGAACTGGCTGCCATTGTCCGACTGCAGGCTGGCCGGGGAGCCGAAGGTAGCGAAGTGGCGGCGCAGCTTATCGATAACGGCCGAAGACGTGAGGGAGCGCAGCTGG
Source organism: Amblyraja radiata (assembly GCF_010909765.2). NCBI lineage: Eukaryota > Metazoa > Chordata > Chondrichthyes > Rajiformes > Rajidae > Amblyraja > Amblyraja radiata. The sequence continues at coordinate 11,836,943 of NC_045958.1, forward strand.
TCAACCTCGAACCAGTTGGAGTAAGAGTCGACAAGGACCAGGAAGTGCTTGCCACGCCACTCGAATATGTCAGTGGCAACCGCCATCCAGGGCAGCTCAGGAGCAGGCTGCTGTAGAAGCGGCTGTCGTTGCTGGTGGGGGGTGAGGCTGTTGCAGGTGGAGCACGTGGAGACCCTCTCCCGGATGTATTGAGCCATACCGGGCCAGTAGAACTGGCTCTGGGCTTGAGACAAAGTGGCCTCGGCCCCAGGATGACCGCGGTGGGCGGCCTGAAAATAGTGGTCGTGCAGCGCAGCAGGCACAACAACCTTGTGCCCCTTCACGACCACGCCGTCGTGCAGCACGAGCTCATCACGGACCAGGAAGTAGGGCACGGCACCAGCCGGCAAAGCGGAATGACGGTCGGGCCAGCCTTGCTGGATGACGGCAGCAAGCTGCTGCAGGGCAGGATCACTGGCAGTGTGCTGGACCAGGGATTGCATCTGCTGTGAAGGTACAATATTGACATTGAGCACCATCAAGTCAGACATTGCATAGGGGTGGCGATCGGTGGACGTCAGCGGTGCGCGGGATAGCGTGTCGGCCACGAACATGTCTTTGCCCTTACGATAGACAATCTCGAACGTAAAACGCTGGAGCTGCAGCATCATGCGCTGCAGTCGGGATGAGGCAACATGGATCGGCTTGTTGAGGATGGTGACCAGCGGCTGGTGGTCGGTTCGATTGTGAAAGTTGTTGCCCAGGATGTAGTCCTTGAACTTGGAGCAGGCAAACACCACGGCCAGCAACTCCTTCTCTATCTGAGCAGAGCGCTGCTCGGCCTGGGTCATGGTGCGGGACGCGTAGGAAACAGGCAGCTGCAGGCCGTCGTGGAGCTGTAGACAAGCGGCACCAAGCCCGAACTGGGAGACGTCGCAGGTGATGACAATGGGACGCTTCAGGTCAAAACATTTGAGTGTGGGGGTGCTGACCAGCCTGGACTTCAGGACGTCAAAAGCTTTCTGGTGTTGAGGGAACCAAGCCCAGGCAGTGTCCTTCTTAATCAAGTCCCTCAGGGGCGCGCTCAGCTCGCTGAGGTCGGGGATGAACTTCCCCAGGTAGTTAACCATGCCCAGGAAACGTTGCAGGCTGGGCACGTCAGTGGGTGAAGACATCCCGGAGATGGCAGTCGTCTTCTGCGGGTCGGGTTTCAGCCCCGAGGCCGTGAATACATGTCCAACATATGTGACCTCTGGGACGCGGAATCGGCATTTCTTGGGGTTCAATTTCAAGTTGATCTTCCGGGCCCAGTCCAGGACTTGGCGGAGGTTGAAGTCGTGCTCAGCGGCGTCCTTACCATAGACCAGGATGTCGTCAACGATGATAGCACACGGTAGACCGGCGAACAGCTGCTCCATTGTCCGTTGGAACACCTCGCTAGCAGAGTTGATCCCGAATGGCATTCGGAGGAACCGGAACCTGCCGAAGGGGGTGCTAAAAGTTGTCAGGTAGGAGGACTGCTCACCGAGCGGTATCTGCCAGAAGGAACTCTTGGCATCGAGAACAGAAAAGATTGTGGCCGGGCCAACCTGTGCAGTGACGTCCTCTACTGTTCGCATGGGGTAGTGCGGGCGTTTGATGGCCAGGTTCAGATCTTTGGGGTTGATGCAAATGCGTATCTCGCTTTTGTCCTTTTTCGCGGCAACAACCATGGTGGAGACCCACCGGGTGGGTTCGCTCACCGCCTTCAGGATGCCCATTGTTACCATGCCATGCAGCGTCGATTCAACTTTATCCTTCATGGCGAAGGAGACGCGGTGTGGTGGACGTCTTGCAGTCGACAACAATCTTGTAGTTGCAGGGCAGCTTGCCCAGCTCGTCGTCAAAACGGTCAGGATATTCGATCAGGGGGTTCATCAGGGCCTGCACCTCGTGGATGTCACGGTGGAAGGAGACTAGGCCCAAGTCCTGGCATGCTTGGATGCCCAACAGGGTGATGCAGTTGGAATTGAGAAGATAGAAAGTGAGGGGCCGAGTGGACTCCAGTATCTTGCAGTGCAGAGTTGCCTTTCCCACAGGAACGAGCACCCCTCCCCCGTAAGCATGCAAAGTGGAGCGATCAGAAGTAACTTGCTCATTAGCCCTTATCTTCCTGAAGAGGCTTGTTGACATTACATTTGTGACCGCCCCAGTATCAATCTTCGCGGTGAAGGTCGAGTTGTTCACAGTTACACAAACTGAAGGGTCCGTTATCAGAGCAGGTGCATCCAACAGTGAAAATATGCTGGTCTCCCCCTGGGAGGAACCCGAGTCAGACACAGGGAGTTCGTCAGGCTGGTTCTGGGAACCGAGCGCGCTATCAGCTTGCACCAAGATGTTTAACATACGCCGTGGAGCAGCAACAGGCTTCCCACGGGAACGGCAGGCAGCAGAGAAATGGTTCAGTTTCCTGCAGTAGTTGCATGTTTTACCCAAGGCAGGGCACACATTGAATTGATGAGTGGCAAAGTTGCAATTGGGGCAACGCTGCGGGGTGCCTCCCCCTGGAGCAGTGCCGGACCCCCGTGGTCGTGGCGGGGCCGTGTACCGCCGACGGCTAGCAACACTGGCAAAGTTAATATCGTGATCAGCCGGTGACACCGCCGAGGTGACAGCTTCGGCCAGACGGCAGGCGTGCATAGCCTCATCAAAAGACAGGTCGGGCTTCCGCAAAAGTTCAGCCCTCAGCTTTTCATCGCGTAGACCATAAACCATAATGTCCCTGGTCAGTTCATCGGGGGTCAGCGTGCCAAGGCGGCACCGCCTGGCCAGGTGTCGCAGCGCAGCGACGTAATTCTCAATAGATTCACCCGAGTTCTGACGCCGCCCGAACAGTTTAAAACGCTCTAAGATGCAGTTAGAGGGGATGTCGCACATCGCGGGAAACTTAGCCAATAAACATACCGGGTCCCGAGCAGTTTCACCCGCAGTGTAGACGAATGATTCAGACTGTTCCAGGGCATCGGGACCAGCCAGGTTGAGAAGCAGAGAAGCCTTGACCTCAGGGGTGGCGGCAGGATGAGCGATCGTGACATAGTGGTCGAAGTCACGTCTAAAGACATCCCAACGATGGGCAATGTCGGAATCGAAAACAAGCACATCGGGCTTGCGGCAAGAAGAGGCCATAACGAGGAAATAGAGAAAGGGAACGGGAAACTGGGGCAAAAGTAATTAAACAACCGATAAACAGGAGGCGCAAGGGTAAGAGATATGACACCATGTAAAGATGTGTCATCAACACACTGTAACTTTACTTTGTTTATTCATACTGTAACATACTGTAACATTACAATGAGCACTAGCTGTACGTGGTCTGTCACGGGAACTAAAGAGAGAACAGTGGGTGGGGAGGTTGTAATTATACTTCGGATATGGGGAGTGGTTAGTAGTGGTGAGGTCACTATATTAAAGGTACATGCACATATCATCTACACTTCCTGTCATGTCTTCTTCCTCTTCCCCTTTCCCCCCTCCCGATACAACCGATGCCCACTGAAATCATATTTCATTCCCAATGCCTCCTCTTCCATCAATGTTTTTTACTTCAATATGAAAGAAGCACTATTGAACACTAATCCCTGCCCAGTCTCTTTGGCTTTGTCCCAGCACCTGTGCAAAAGATTACATAAAGAAGCAGAAACAGATAAAGGAGAGATAACTGCAGATGCTGGTTAATACACAAAAGGACACAAAGTGCTGTTGTAATTCAGCAAGTCAAGCAACATCTCTGGGGAACATGGATTGGTGGAGTTTCGGGTCAAGACCCTTCTTCAGACTGAAAGTAGGGTTAACATTTACAGAGAAAACTGACATGTGAGGCAGGGAGGGCAAACAATCTTAGTGCCAAGACAATCTCTCCCTCAGTGTCGGCAGAATGATGAAGTTGGTTATCGACATTATTTTTTAGATTTAGATCCTTTATTTGTCATTCAGACCTTACGGTCTGAACGAAATGTTGTTACCTGCAGCAATACATACAATAATAAACAACAGAACAGACAGTAAACACAAATTAACATCCACCACAGTGAGTCCACCAAGCACCTCCTCACTGTGGTGGAGGCAAAAATCTTAGGGCTGCTGTCTCTTCCCTCCTCTTCTCCCTCTGCGCTGATGCGATACCCCACCGGGCGATGGTAAGTCAGTCCCGCGGCTCACCGAGCTCCGCGAACGGGCCGGTTCAAACACCGCGGCCCGGGGGTGGTCGAAGCTGCCGCCGTCCAGTCCAGTGGACGCAGCTGTTGACGACGTCGTCCACTGGCCGGCGGCCGAACCCCAGACTCAGGCCACCGCCGCCAGAACGCCGTCACAGCCACCAGAGCACCGTTCCAGCCCCGAGCCGGGTCGCCCTCACGTGAGCACCGTTCCACCCTCAGGCCAGGCCGCCCTCATGGGAGCGTCTCAGCCCCGCGCCAGGCCGCCCTCACGGGAGCGTCGTTACCCTCGAGCCAGGCCGCCCTCACGGGAGCGTCTCAGCCCCTCACGGGAGCGCCGTTACCCTCGAGCTGGGCCGCCCTAACGGGAGCGCCGTTACCCTCGAACCAGGCCGCCCTCACCGGAGCGCCGTTACCCTCGAGGCGGGCCGTCCTCACTTGAGCGCCATTACCCTCGAGCTGGACCGCCCTCACGGGAGCGCCATTACCCTCGAGCCAGGCCGCCCTCACGGGAGCGTCTCAGCCCCTCACGGGAGCGCCGTTCCAGCCGGGCCGCCCTCACGGGAGCGAGCCCAGGGCGAGTCCTGACAGGCTCTGCCTCCGGAGCCTCGAGGTCGCCAGCTCCGCCATTAGGCCTCAGCGCAGACGCAGCGAAAGTCGCATTCCCCCCGGAGAGACAGAAAGCCCTGTTTCAACCCCCTCCCCCTCCCACACATAACACAAACCTAAAAACCAAAAACTTAACTAAACAACATCTTCAAGTTGGGGGCGCACGCAAGCACCAGTCAACCTCAACATTACTGAACTGGAGATAGTCAAAAGCTTCAAGTTACTAGATGTAAATATCACCAACAATTTGACCTCGTTTAACCAAAGAAGCGCATCAATGCCTCTACTTCCTCTAAAGACTAACGACATTCGGCATGTTTCCAATGATTCTTACTCATTTCGATAGATGCACCACAGAAGACATCCTGTCAGTGTGCATCACAGCTTGGTGCAGCAACTGCTCTGCATAAGACCACAATAAATTGTTGAGACTTTGGACACAGCCCAATCCATCATATCACCAGCCTTACACTCCCCCCCCCCCCCCCCCCCCCCCCCAAGGACTTGAGGCTTGATCATTGGGGTACTCTTCATAGAGGATATTTTAGCAACAAATATTCTAATCTATTCATATACTACCAAAATATTGTTAGATGCTAGATGCTCTTAGGAGCCAAGGTAACACCTGATGCCAAAATAATTTCCAGCTGAGTGTTTGCAGCATTTCAACTGCAGACTCAAAAATAATCATTTTGTATTCTATCTAAAAACATACCCACACATTTTCCTATTTAATATATCATCTGCCACTTTCTTTCCCACTTACTTGACCTATTTCAATGGGAGAAAAAAACTTGCCTCCTTCTCATCACTCACTGTCCCACCCAGGTTTATGTAATCAGTCACTTTTATATATTGCACTCTAACGTATCATATAATGCATTAAAGTTAATTATGGTTAGTTGCGGGCATTGATCTATGTGGCAAACCACCTTAACAGTCTGCCAACTTGAAAACAGTCTGCTTATTCTTACTCTCTGTGTTTTCAGAGTCAGAATTAGAGTCATAGAATCATAGCTGTACAGCATGGAAGCAGGCCCTTCAGCCCACCTTACCCATGCTAACCAGCCTGGTCCCATTTGCCTACAGTTGGTCCAGAGCCCTCTAAACCCTTCTTATCCAAATATCTACCCAAATGTCTTTTTTAAGACATAATTCTATCCGCATCTATAGCTTCCCCTGACAGCTCATTCAAGTCAAGAAGTCGAGAGTTTATAGTCATGTCCTGGATAGGACAATGAAATTCGTGCTTGCTGCAGCACAACAGAGTATTGTAAGCATAAATACAGAACAGTTCAGTGTGTCTATATAGCATAGACCATATATATACACATCACTAAACAGATAAAGTGCAATAGGCTATTATAGTTCAGAGTTTGTTTGATGGCAAGTTTAATAGCCTGATGGCTGTGGGGAAGTAGCTGTTCCTGAACCTGGATGTACCAGATTTCAGGCTCCTGTACCTTCTACCTGATGGCAGCGGAGAGATGAGTGTGTGGCCAGGATGGTGTGGGTCCTTGATGATGTTGGCAGCCTTTTTAAGGCAGCGACTGTGATAGATCCCTTCAATGGTGGGGAGGTCAGAGCTGATGATGGACTGGGCAGTGGTCACAACTTTCTGCATTCTTTTCCACTCGTGGACGCTCAGGTTCCCGTACCAAGCCACGATGCAACCGGCCAGCTGCTCTCTACTGTGCACCTGTAGAAGTTCGAGAGAGTCCTCTTTGACATACCGACTCTCCGTAATCTTCTCAGAAAGTAGAGGCGCTGATGTGCTTTCTTTATGATTGCATCAGTGTGCTGTGACCAGGAAAGATCTTCGGAAATATGCACGTCCAGGAATTTGAAGTTCTTGACCCTTTCCACCATCGTCCCTTTGATATAAACATGATTGTGGATCCCTACCCTATCCCTTCCAAAGTCCACAATCAGTTCCTTGGTTTAGCTGGTGTTGAGTGCCAGGTTATTGTGCTGGCATCATTTGGTCCCACAACAGTGGTGTCGTCGATGATGGAGTTCGCACTATGTCCGGCTACGCAGTCATGAGTATAGAGTGAGTACAGCAGAGGGCTGAGCACACGGCCTTGAGGTGCTCCCGTGCTGATTGTTTCGAGGATGACACATTTCCACCAATACGGACAGACTGTGGGCTGTGGATGAGGAAGTCGAGGATCCAATTGCAGAGGGATGCGCAGAGCCCAGATCTGAGAGCTTGGTAACCAGCTTGGAGGGGATGATGGTATTAAATGCCGAGCTGTAGTCAATGAATAACAGCCTGACATATGAGTTTTTGTTGTCCAAGTGGTCCAGAGCGGAGTGGAGAGCCAGTGAGATCGCATCCACCGTTGATCTGTTGTGGCGGTAAGCGAACTGCAGTGGGTCGAGGTTCTTGTCGAGGTAGGAGTAGATATGCACCATAATCAACCTATCAAAGCACTTCATCACCACAGGCGTTAGTGCGACTGGTCGATAGTCATTGAGGCACGTCACCTTACTCTTATTGATGCCCTTTTTAAGCAGGTGGGAACCTCAGACCTCAGAAGTGAGAGGTTGAAAATGTCTGTAAAAACTCCAGCCAGTTGGTCCGCACAGGTTTTTAGAACACGACCGGGTATACCATCAGGTCCAGGTGCTTTCCGAGGGTTCACCCTCCTGAAGGATCTTCTGATGTCGACCTCTATGACTGTGACTGAAATACCATCACGGCGACTGGGGGCTCAGGAAGGCACATCAGTATTCTCCCTATCAAAGCGTGCGTAAAACGCGTTGAGCTCATCAGGGAGTGATGCTTCGCTGACAATTGAGCTGCCCCCTGATTTTGCCTTGTAGGAGGTGATGGCGTTCAAGCCCTGCCACAGCTGCCGAACATCTGTCTCATCCTCCAGCTTTGAGCAGAAGTCCGTTTTAGCCTTTTTGATGGCCTTACCAAGGTCGTATCTGGATTTCTTGTCGACCTCTGTATCTCCAGACCTGAATGCCCGGGATCTGGACTTCAGAAGAGAGCGGATCTCATGGAACCTTCTTCACTGATGACTAGACCACCAATTTTGGTGTCACCGATGAACTTACTAACCACCCTCATTCACAGCCAAATCTTAAATATAAATAATGAACAACAGTGGATCCACCACCTCCTATAGCACACTTGTTATTAGCCTCCAGTCAAAAAAACTATCTTCTACCACCCTCTGTCTCACAACTTCAAGACAATGTTTTATCCAATTGGTTAGCTTGCCCTGGATCCTAAGTGATCTAACTTTCCAGATTAACCTAAAATGTAGCACCTTATCAAAGTCCTCACTAAAGTCTGTGTAAACAATACCTACTACACTGCTCTTCAGTAACTCAAATATGTGGGACATGATTTCCCATGCACAAAGCCATGCTAACTATCCCAGACAGTCCTTGGCTTTCCAAATGCATGTAAATCCTGCCTCTTATTATCACCTCTAATAACTTTCCCACAATTTAAATCCTCCCAAGTTATGGCTCTGTCCAACTGTACGAGTTCATTCAAGTGCTCTCCCGAGTTTAAAAAAAAATCAAACTCGTGATAAGCACGGAGAATGAACGTAGCGGGTACGTCGGAGTTCGGGGACGTCACTTAGCGTCTCGTAACGCTAACGGCAGGTACTCGAGAAACGCGGTGAGCTCGGGAAGACTCGTGAAGATTTTTCAACATGTTGAGAAACGTCCACGAGAGGCCCGAGTACCGACGAGCGGCCATTACCGTAAATCTCCGAGTTCGAATCAGGGCAAACTTGGGAGAACTCTTTGAATTAACTCATACAGTGGGACAGGGCTTTAATTCTAGCAAATCTCCCCCACCAGGATATTGAATTTCCATCCAGTTCAGATGCAACCAGGTCTTCTTGTACAGGTCATCCCCAACACAGAAGACATAGACACATAGAGTCATACAACATGGAAACTAGCCCTTTGACCCAACATCCATAACAACCAAGATGCCCCCATCTAACCTCATCCCATTTGCCTGCATTTAATCCATTTCCCTCCCAAACCGTTCCTCTTTATGTACCTGGCCAAGAATCTTTTAAATATTGTTATTGTACTTGTCTTAACTACTTTCTCTGGTTCTATATACCCACGACCCTCTGTGTGAAAAAGTTGCCCATCAGAATATGGTAACTGTTATTATTAATCTATGAAATGTTTTTCTGTATTTTCCACTTTGCATGGAAGAGAGTTAGCGACCTCTCACTCCAGTTTTGATGATATATTATGCAATATCCTCATGGGGAACCAATGTGAATGAAAGAGAAATGACTCATCCCAGGGCTTTCGAATTTGCAGAGTGCAGAAGTGTTTGACTGACATTTCTTTGTCGTAAAAGCTTTGCTGAATAACAAAGGCTACATCCATATGCAACTGTATTCTTTCATTCAAAACACGTCAAAGCACTTCCAACACAAATTCAGCATCGTGACGTTGTATAGGCAATCCTGCCCACGGTAAACAGGGATAGAGAACATCCTTCACTCTTAAAGATTACATCACAGTCTCCTTTCATGAACTGTGAGACTCCTATTCCTTACAAAGGTTCATAAGTTCATGGGAAAATATTTAGGCCACTCGGCCCATCGTCTACTCCGCCATTCAATCATGGCTGATCTATCTTTCCCTCTCAACCCCATTTTCCTGTATTCTCCCCATCGCCTCTGACACCCGTACTAATCAAGAATCTATCTACCTCTTCCTAAAAAATATCCATTGAGGGCTCCACAGCCTTCTGTGGCAATGAGTTCCACAGAATCACCACATTCTGACGAAATAAATTCCTCACCTCGTTTCTAAAGGAACGTCATGTTATTCTGAGACTATGACCTCTGGTCCTAGACTCACCCACTAGTGGAAACATTCTCTCCACATCCACTCTATCCAGGCTTACATTTGCTCGCAAGACACACATCCATTCACACTATCCTCCTATTCCTACTCTCACTAACACGTGGCTTCAGAAGTAATCCAGAGTACTCTTGAGATCCTTCTGAATCTTCTGCCTACTCCCTATATTCGTTGTGCCGGATTTCATCCCTTTTTTTCTACCAGTGTCATTAATAACAATATGTATAATAACCTATGGCTGCTCACACTCCCTCTTGAGAATTTTCTGCAACTGCTCAGAGATATTGCACTCCATAATGTTTGGGACAAAGACCCATCATTTATTTATTTGCCTCTGTACTCCACAATTTGAGATTTGTAATAGAAAAAAATCACATGTGGTTAAAGTGCACATTGTCAGATTTTAATAAAGGCCATTTTGATACATTTTGGTTTCACCATGTAGAAATTACAGCTGTGTTTATACATAGTCCCCCCCATTTCAGGGCACGCATAGGTGTTTGTAATTGCTCAGGTGTGTTTAATTGCCTCCTTAATTCAAGTATAAGAGAGCTCTCAGCACCTAGTCTTTCCTCCAGTCTTTCCATCACCTTTGGAAACTTTATTGCTGTTTATCAGCATGTTGGCCAAAGTTGTGCCAATGAAAGTCAAAGACGCCATTATGATACTGAGAAACAAGAATAAAATTGTTAGAGACATCAGCCAAACGTTAGGCTTACCAAAATCAGCTGTTTGGAACATCATTAAGAAGAAAGAGAGCACTGGTGAGCTTACTAATCGCAAAGGGACTGGCAGGCCAAGGAAGGCCTCCACAGCTGATGACAGAAGAATTCTCTCTATAATAAAGAAAAATCCCCAACACCTGTCCGTCAGATCAGAAACACTCTTCAGGTGTGGATTTGTCAATGACCACTGTCCGCAGAAGACTTCATGGACAGAAATACAGAGGCTACACTGCAAGATGCAAACCACTGGTTAGCTGCAAAAATAGGATGGCCAGGTTACAGTTTGCCAAGAAGTACTTAAAAGAGCAACCACAGTTCCGGAAAAAGGTCTTGTGGACAGATGAGACGAAGATTAACTAATATCAGAGTGATGGCAAGAGCAAAGTATGGAGGAGAGAAGGAACTGCCCAAGATCCAAAGCATACCACCTCATCTGTGAAACACAGTGGTGAGGGTGTTATGGCCTGGGCATGTATGGCTGCTGAAGGTACTGGCTCACTTATCTTCATTGATATTACAACTGCTGATGGTAGTAGCATAATGAATTATGAAGTGTATAGACACATCCTAACTGCTCAAGTTCAAACAAATGCCTCAAATCTCATTATCCAGCGGTTCATTCTACAGCAAGATAATGATACCAAATATACGGCTAAACCAACAAAGGAGTTTTTCAAAGCTAAAAAATGGTCAATTCTTGAGTGGCCAAGTCAATCACCCGATCTGAACCCAATTGAGCATGCTTTTTATATTTTGAAGAGAAAACTGAAGGGGACTAGCCCCCAAAACAAGCACAAGCTAAAGATGCATGCAATACAGGCCTGGCAGAGCATCACCAGAGAAAACACCCAGAAACTGGTGATGTCCATGAATTGCAGACTTCAAGCAGTCATTGCATGCGAAGGATATGCAACAAAATACTAAATATAACTACTTTCATTTACATGACATTGCTGTGTCCCAAACCTTATGGGGGGGGGGGGGGGGGGGGGGGGGGGAGACTATGTATAAACACTGCTGTAATTTCTACCTGGTGAAACCAAATTGTATACAAATGGCCTTTATTAAAATCTGACAATGTGCACTTTACCCACATGTGATTTTTTTTCATATTACAAATCTCAAATCATGGAGTACAGAGGCAAATAAATAAATGATGGGTCTTTGGCCCAAACACTATGGAGGAAATTGTACTTGACCCTGGAACTTGGGTCAAAAGATCATTATGAATTGTCGTTTACACACAAAATATCACATGGAGGCGCCGTCCCCTTGGACATCAAAAGTACATGGATAAGTACATGGGTAGGTACATGGATAAGTACATGGGTTGGCAAGGTTTGGAAGGATATGGTCTGGATGAAGGCAAATGGGATGAGATTGGCTTGGCAACTTTATCAACATGGATGAGTTCGGCTAGAAAACCTGCTTTGTGCTGTATAACTCAATCTCTCCGATTCTATAGCTACATCACACTTCTGAAGGAAATCCACATTAGGCAGGAAATGGTGTTGGGTAGACTGATGGGACTGAAGGCTGATAAATCCCCAGGGCCTGATGGTCTGCATCCCAGGATACTTAAGGAAGTGGTTCTAGAAATCGTGGATGCATTGGTGATAATTTTCCAATGTTCTATAGATTCAGGATCAGTTCCTGTGGATTGGAGGGTAGCTAATGTTATCCCACTTTTTAAGAAAGGCGGGAGAGAGAAATGACAATAAAATATATTATTATTATTATTACATGGATGATGGAAATGAGGAAATGATTTGGTTAAATATAAAGTGAACCACTCAATACAGGACACCCAGCCTCTGACTAGCAGTTTTTATCCATAGTGTTTGTGAGGTTGGCCCAGTTTGATTATGGCCCCTGTAACATTGACAGAGCAGTTAACAATGGTAATGCCATTGACTATCACTGGTGGGTGGTTAAATGTTACTTTATTGCAGATGGTCATTGCCTGCCACTTCTGTAAGTAACAAGAATTAGTTACAACATGACTGAATATTACGTATGATTTGCTGCTTGCAGGCATGGATTACATTATTATTTGAATTGCAAATGGAATTGAATGTTGCAATGAACAGATGAAAACTTATTGGAAGATTATGCAAATAGAATGGGCCCTAAAGTACAGCAACTCTGTGCTCTGTTTGATCCCAAAGGTTTCACAAAACACTAACTCAATCCAACTTTCTAAAATATAGATGTTCTCATTACTTCCCAATTTCACCCCCAAGATAGTTAGCATGCAAATGCCGTTCTTCTCAGCAGTTTTACTGCAACGCTTTCAGTTCCAGTGCTCCGACTTTAGCATTGACAAACTCTAACTCATCCAAAGTTCTCTATCCTTTCCTGAAACTACTGCCTCTGTGGTAAATCTTACATACTTTACAAGAGTATCATTAAATTCAATCTGATCTGATGCCTCATAATTGTTCCAAAAAAAAAACAATTCTTTTCAAATTGTTTCAAAATAATTGTTTTTTTTAAAATGAAAATAGAAAGATAAATGGATAGGAAATGATTCATTTTCTGAGATTAGGACGTTGATAGGTGGAAATGCAGCTGCAATCTGTGGACCTATTGGTTTGGGGTAAGAAATGAAGTAACCTAGCAAATAATATGATGGATTGTCGAAGAAGACTGCAGAGAAATTCTGCACATAGCTGATTTGATGCAAGGAAAACAGTTTTAAAGACAAGGTAGTTTTTAACAAAATGGTCAGCAAGCACAAATAATGGGTAAACATAACTCAGTACATCTTTGGACTTGGGAGTCGAATTTGAATGACCTCAACTTTCCGGCAGGGGAGTAACATTCAGGGTGTCAGGGGTTATGAGGAGAAGGCAGGAGAATGGGGTTGAGAGGGAAAGTCAGATCAGGCATGATTGAATGGCAGAATAGACTTGATGGACCGAAGGGCCTAATTCTGCTCCTATAACTTATGAACAATGGAATGGTTAAGTCCACGGGACACAAAGGTAACAACGAGTGTTTCAGCAGTAGGTGAGCTGAAACACGATATGGTTGGGGAATGTGACGACCAGCATCTGTTGCAGACAAACTCAGTGAGAGTCATGGAGTCTCAAGCGGGAAGTTTGCAGAAGAATCCAAGGTTTGCGCCTCTAATATTGAACGTTGGGCAAATTATTCACCAATTGGGAATTGATGGAGGTGATTGCGTGGAAAAGTTGGCTTTTCTTACCTATTTCTTCTTCTCAAGAGATCTGAATCACCGACATCAAACCTGATATCGCGTCCTGAGGTGGCCGATTGGCCGGGGTTGCCTCAGGGGCGGGTGGGTGGGAGCGGACTTTTACTTCTTCTTCTTCTTTCGTGTGGCGTGTACAGCCTAAAGTTGTTGGACATCTTGTTCTATTTGATCTTCCGTTTGTGCATGTCGAGTTGATTGCATTAGTCGAAACAGGGCGGACCACGTGAAGGTTGCAATCTTCCACCCCGGCGCGCATTCAATGAGGCGGTGAAGGCCTCCCCCAAACAATGCGAGGGCTCATTCATTTTGTTCCCTTTTCACCTGCCAACTCCCCCGTGCCCCTACGAATTAATTTCAGCATAAATTCAACAGCTACATCAGTACATTATAGCTTTTATTTTGATATTAATAACTCTGATTATTAGCAACCACTTTCTGTTATTTGCACTACCAGTTTATTTATTCATGTGTGTATATATTTATATCATGGTATATGGACACATTTATCTGTTTTGTAGTAAATGCCTACTATTTTCTGTGTGCTTAAGCAAAGCAAGAATTGCATTGTCCTATACAGGGACACATGACAATAAACTCACTTGAACTTGAACTTGAAACCCGAGATCCATTCAAACCTCCCATATTTTTATTTTCTAAAGGCAATTTTTTTGAATTCGTGTGGAAGGGGTTTGACCCGAAATGTCATCTGTCCATTTCCCTCCGCTGATGCTGCCTGAGCCTTTGATTCGTCCAGCGGTTTGTTTTTTTGAGCTTTTTTAAAAAAATATATAGGCAGTTTAAATCCACTTTACTAGTTATTTATATATTTAAGTGGATTTGTCACGATTAATTCTGAGGCACGCGATAAAAAAAAACTATGGCAGGCAAAAGTATGTTAAATATTCACTTTAATGTTTGTGTTTAATGATAATTGTTGCAAATGAGTTATTTTGTTTTATCTGGTCGTACACACGCTGAGCGCTGACCCTCCTGCAGTAACTTAGTAACGGCAGTAAACAAAGTCATCTTCACATCTACACAGACTTCCCGGAAGTAGACCCGGTTTGTTTTAGAGACCGAGGCTAACGACTGTCTGGTGTTTTCTCCCTTTTTACTTACAAATAGATGTAAAATAATGAATTTTACCCGCTCTTCGGTTCGCGGCATTGAAGCGCTGCCCAACACAAGGAAAGTCCCTGGAACCCAAGCGACCTAAACACGCGTGAGTCTATTTGTGAATGAATAAAACTTACAGGGAAAAAAAACGGGGTTTGATTCGAACAGTTGGCCTGGCACAACATGTTTAGTAAATTACAAAGCACTCCTTCTGTTGTATATTTCCTCTGCATTTATGTTCTTTTCACAATTTCCACATATAAACGCAATTTGACCCGTCGGCTGGGATTTCTTATATCTGTTCTCACACGAAGAATTTTGTTTCGAAAACCCCCCACCAAAAGTAGCAAGAATGGATTGGTCAGTCTGACTTGAAATGCTGACTGGCGTTAAAAACTCAATCTGAGTGATTCTCTCGAGGACTCAGTAATTTTGTTGAAAATTGGATTTGTGTTTTGATGAAGATGCGAGGATGTGGGGTTCATGGAGGTGCATTTATTGATTTTTGTTAAGCGGGGAAGCCAAGAACATTAGTTAAAACACATCAATCATGCCTGGGCTGACGTTAAAACAAATTCTGGTTCACTGTTGCTTTTAGGAATAGAAGCCAGTCTTTCTTACTGAATCCATTTGTTATTCCAGTTCCTTACTGTGCAATTGCTCCGTCATGGTGTAAGGGCAGGTAGTGGAGATTTATTAATACTGTCACTCACGAACAAACAACATAGGTAGTCATTTCTCATCCAGTCCTTGATGCACTAGTATCCAGGGCGTACATTCAGCTATTGAAATGGTCCAGGTAAAACTGTGTTCAGCACTCAGTACAGAAAGGTTTCTAGAGGGTTGAGATTGCAGATTTTCGGTTTCAAACTGCATCTCAGAATCTACTGACTGAGAAGCCACCAATAAATAAGAATTATTTAAGATGTTCACCCATTCCAACACTGTCCCTTTCTCAAATGTCTGTGAATGTACATGTCATAAGGAATAGGAGTAGAATTAGCTCATTCGGCCCATCAAGTCTACTCCACGATACAATCATGGCTGATCCATCTCTCTCTCCTAACCCCATTCTCCTGCCTTCTCCCCATAATCTCTGACACCTGTACTACTCAAGAATCTATCTATCTCTGCCTTAAAAATAACCATACATATCACTCAGCACCCAAAGTTACTCAGTTGTATTGTTGTAGGGGTATATTGAGATAGCTAGTATTGTATCTGGAGATAGTTACAAAGAGAGTGGCTCATTACTTATTTACTTATCCTGCAGAGTTTACCAGAAGGTAATCTTCAGTATTCCTAGATTAAAGATGCCACTGCCCAAACTAAAAGCTATCTACCAAAAGCAATCCCTCCATAGTATTTCTAACATGATGAGGTGATTTTCCACATTCTGAACTGATGATGAGGCATGATTATGATTCATTTGTGAAATTACAAAAATAATGCTTGATGCTTTGAGAATGAACTAAAACAAAATATTGGAAACACCTTATTGCAGCATCTGTGGAAAGAAAACAGCAAATGTTTAATCAGATCTGAAACATTAATTATTTCCCTTTCTACAAATGCTAACTGGCCTGCTGACTGTCCCCAGCATTTGTGTGAATCCTTTCAGTTAGTTATGCCCCTGTCCCACTTAGGAAACCTGAACGAAAATCTCTGTAGACTTTGCGTCCCACCCAAGGTTTCCGTGCGGTTCCCGGAGGTTTTTGTCAGTCTCCCTACCTGCTTCCACTATCTACAACCTCCGGCAACCACCTGCAACCTCCGGGAACCGCAAGGAAACCTTGGGTGGGGCGCAAAGTCTCCAGAGGTTTCCGTTCAGGTTTCCTAAGTGGAGCAGGGGCATTAATCTCTCAAATTCCTCTGCAATACGGTCTCAAAGCAAAGCAGTACACATACATTGATGGCGGTGAAGAGGGATATGGTTGAAAGCTTTAAGTTCCTAGGAGTGAATATCGCCAGTAATTTGCCCTGGACCAGCCATATCGAAGTAATGGCCAAGAAAGCACACCAGCGCCTCTACTTCCGTAGAAGGCTTAGGAAGTTCGGCAACCCCAACAACTCTCACCAACATCTACCGATGCTGTAGAAGTCATTTTATCGGGATGCATTATGGCATGGTTTCGGAACAGCTCCATCCAAGATCGTAAGAAATTGCAGAGAATTGTGGATGTAGCTTAGACCATTATGCAAACCAAACTCCCTTCCATTGACTACATCTACACTTCACACAAGGCCACTGACATAATCAAGGATAAGTCTCATCCAAGGCACTCCTTCTTCTCTCCTCTCCCATCAAGCAAGAAGTATAGGAGTGTTAAAAAGCATATTTCCACATTCAGGGACAGTTTCTTCCCTGTGGACCGAGCATCAGAAATGTGTCTAGAAATCAGTTTTCGTGACCCGTCACCAAACTACATTAAATTTTCCACAGATTTAAATGAAATATAATTGTGAAGGATGCCATAACTCGTCATTGCCAAACGTTACACATGAATTAATTAAACTATTTAGAAAATGAGATCGGGAAAATAAGCACCATCTAGTGGCCAATGCCCGTATTACACCATGGGCAGCCTATTTCCGTGTTGCAGTCCATTTAAACTATATATTATTATACCTATGTATATATATATGTAACCTGTAAATATGAATGTAATCATATATAATTAAGTATAATTATATTATATAAAAATAATATGATTAATATAATTGTGAGTGTGTTTTTTTAATGACACTGTCGCAGTGGTCCTGCTCCTGAACCAGCCTAATTAATATAACCATATAACTATATAACAATTACAGCACGGAATCAGGCCATCTCGACCCTTCTAGTCCGTGCCGAACACGTATTCTCCCCTAGTCCCATATACCTGCGCTCAGACCATAACCCTCCATTCCTTTCCCGTCCATATAACTATCCAATTTATTTTTAAATGATAAAAACGAACATGCCTCCACCACCTTCACTGGAAGCTCATTCCACACAGCCACCACTCTCTGAGTAAAGAAGTTCCCCCTCATGTTACCCCTAAACTTCTGTCCCTTAATTCTCAAGTCATGTCCCCTTGTTTGAATCTTCCCTACTCACAGTGGGAAAAGCTTATCCATGTCAACTCTGTCTATCCCTCTCATCATTTTAAAGATCTCTATAAAGTCCCCCCTTAACCTTCTGCGCTCCAAAGAATAAAGCCCTAACATGTTCAACCTTTCTCTGTAACTTAGTTGCTGAAACCCAGGCAACATTCTAGTAAATCTCCTCTGTACTCTCACTATTTTTTTGACATCCTTCCTATAATTAGGCGACCAAAATTGTACATCATACTCCAGAATTGGCCTCACCAATGCCTTGTACAATTTTAACATTACATCCCAACTTCTATACTCAATGCTCTGATTTATAAAGGCCAGTACACCAAAAGCTTTCTTTACCACCCTATCTACATGAGATTCTACTTTCAGGGAACTGTGCACAGTTATTCCCAGATCCCTCTGTTCACCTACATTCTTCAATTCCCTACCATTTACCATGTACGTCCTATTTTGATTTGTCCTGCCAAGATGTAGCACCTCACACTTATCAGCATTAAACTCCATCTGCCATCTTTCAGCCCACTCTTCCAACTGGCATAAATCTCTCTGTAGACTTTGAAAATATACTTCATTATCCACTGCATCAAAAAATCCCAGAGTATTATAAAGGACATTTTCCACCCCGTACACTCCCTGTTTGAACTGTTGCCGTCAGGCAGACGGTACAGATCTACAAGGACAAGGACAAACAGACTTAAAAACAGTTTTTACCCCACTGCTATAAAGGCACTAAATGTAGCCGCCAAGGAACGTAGGGGCGATACATACTAAGGGACTGTGGTACACTGTGAAATCGACAGAAGGATGTAGGGTTGGGTGTTTATGCGTGCTATTTTCATCATATTTATTTAAGTTGTTTATCTTTTTTTAATATTTTACCTTTATTTATTTTATTTTATTTTATTTAACCTTTATTTTACCAGGATAAGTCTCATTGAGATTAAAAATCTCTTTTACAAGAGAGTCCTGGCCAAGACAGGCAGCAGCACAGTTCCACAGTTACAGACAATAATTTTTAAAAAAAACAACAGAGAACATATAAATAGAGTCACAGTCAGATTCAAATTCAGCAGGGGTATTAAAATTAACAGCAGACTCAGCAGAGCCAGGGACTTGGTTAGGTTGAACATTCCTTGAAATCATATTTGTAAAACAAACAGACACAGTTAGAGACAGGAGGAGACGTGTGCTGCCATCTTGGATTTTTGCCACAGAAGATGTCGAGACGGTGCAGGTTTGGAATTCCTCCCACACCACACAAAAGCCAGACCGGCCCGGTCAGCACCGGCGAGGCAGTAAGGGGGGGGCGGGGGGGGGGGGCTGTTCTGGATGCAGGTGTCAAAGTCCAGAAAGATTTTCTCCCCTCTTTTGGTGCGCTAGTTTCATGGCAGGTTGCCAGCCACAGTTGTGGGAGCTCGGCAGTTAGTTGATAAGACTGCTCGCAGTCCCAAAACAAGCAGAAACTTTTAAAATAAATCTCTGCAGCGTCGCAGCGATACTCCAAGATGTTAAAGGTTCCGCTGTGCCTCCTCCGAAGTCCAAAAAGATGTTTAAATTCCCTCACTTTTGTGTCTGGACGAGAGCTCCGCAACACCACACCTCTCTGCTGCCACACCTCCTGCGCTATGTATGTATCGTTAGTTTTTAGAAATGTTTGAATGGTGCACTGACTGGCTGACATTTTAAAATTTCGTTGTACATGGTTCATGTTACAATTACAATAAAGAAACTATTCTATTCTATTCTATTCTATTCTATTCTATTCACAACCTCACCTATCTTAGTATCATCTGCATACTTACTAATCCAATTTACCACACCATCATCCAGATCATTGATGTACATGACAAACAACAGTGGACCCAACACAGATCCCTGTGGCACCCCACTAGTCACTGGCCTCCAACCTGACAAACAATCATCCACCATTACTCTCTGGCATCTCCCATTCAGCCACTGTTGAATCCATCTTGCTACTCCACCATTAATACCCAACCATTGAACCTTCTTAACCAACCTTCCGTGAGGAACCTTGTCAAAGGCCTTACTGAAGTCCATATATACAACATCCACTGCTTTACCCTCATCAATTTCCTGAGTAACCTCTTCAAAGAATTCAAGAAGATTAGTCAAACATGACCTTCCAGGCACAAATCCATGTTGACTGTTCCTAATCAGACCTTGTTTATCCAGATGCTTATATATATTATCTCTAAGTATCCTTTCCATTAATTTGCCCACCACTGACGTCAAACTAACAGGTCTATAATTGCTAGGTTTACTCTAAGACCCCTTTTTAAACAATGGAACAACATGCGCAGTACGCCAATCCTCCGGCACTATTCCCGTTTCTAATGACATTTGAAATATTTCTGTCATAGCCCCTAATGGGTTAGGGCAGTCCTTGTGGGTTCCTCCCTTTACTGAACCCCACTGACTGCCAGTGTGCAGAGTGGGGGTAACGGCCATAGTGGGACTGGGGCAGTGCCAGACCTGTAAGATACCTGTCTTATTTCTGATGTAAATGTCACACCCTGGCCAAGAATCAAATGCTCTGATGTTTACTCGATGAATATTCATTTTAAGCTACAATGAGCTTATATTTATGTTATAGACCCCCCCCCCCTGAGGGCTATTACCTTTAACCTAAAAGAACCCTAAAAGTGTTGCATTGTTTATCTCTAGTTTGTGTGTGTGTCTGTGTATACCTTTTAAACATGTATCTGTGGATGTAAGTGTGTATGTACGTGTGGATGGATGTATGTGTGCATGTATGTTTGTATGTGTACATGGATATTTATAGTTTATAGTTTATAGTTTGTTTGGTTGTTTGGTTGTTTGTCTTTTAGCACAAAAGTCCGCGAGCATTGCCACTTTCATTTCACTGCACATCTCGTATGTGTATGTGACAAATAAACCTGACTTGACTTGACTTGACGTATGTCTGCGTGTGAATGGATGGTGCCTTTGCAAATGAGGGCTATTACCTTTAACTTAAAAGAACCCTAAAAGTGTTGCATTGTTTGAGTGTGTGTGTCTGTGTATGCTTTTTAAACATGTATCTGTGGATGTAAGTGTGTATGTACGTGTGGATGGATGTATGTGTGCATGTATGTTTGGATGTGTACATGTATGTCTGCGTGTGAATGGATGTGTGTGTGTGCGGATTTGTGTGTGCATGTATGTGTGTGTTTGCATGCATGGAAGTGTGCGTATGGATGGATGTGTGTGTGTGGATGTGCGTATGTATGTATGTGTGGATCGGTGGGTGGATTGTCGCAGTCATTCACCGGCACGCCATTATCATAAGTAATTCACTCATTGTTTAAATAATTTGACCAAATAAACAGTGAAACGATCCACATTAAAATAAAACTTTATATCATCATTTTTTTCCACAATTTATTTCTTTTGTGTACTTTGAACATTTACAAATGATGCAATGCGCTGGTAGGACATGCCTGCGGTCAGTGTGCTCGACAGTTGCTGTTTGTTGACTATGACTTGTCATGGATCGAAGCAGTCTTTGGGGCCGGCTCATCTGCTTCACATTCAGGAACTGCCTCTTGAGGTGATTCACCTGCTTCAGGCTTTTCAGCGTCTTGAACTCAATTGAAAGAGGAAAAAGAAAACAGAAAAAGAATGAAAAGTAAAATAAATCAACATCCTCAAATATATCTTATCATTTTTCAAAGTAACATCATATGACCATAAGTAAAAAGATTTGTTGTTTGAGTCCTATCATTACCTTTCTTCATTCTAGACTTTGCTATCGCTCGATTTATTGTTGTTATGTTGCAGAAGTGACGATAGCACTCTGCATGATAACCCGGAATACACTGCTGCCTCCTAATAATAGAAGATAATATGTGTCAGGGTGTATTTTACATCTTTTCATGTTTTATATTATGTAAGACAATATCGACATATCAATGAGGAAATTAAACATGTATGCATGTCCAGGTAGATGCAAGTCTGCAATTTATCAAATTAGTGTTCCTTAAAGCACAGTGAATGTCCACACAAAACACTTTTGTGTGGACAGGCTCTGAAGAGTGGAGGGGCAGAAGCTGCAGGAAAAAAAAATCTCATATTACTTAGGTCTGCATGGACTTCAATTCATAAAATGTCAATCTCTTCTTAATGTTAATGAGACTGACACTGTAATTTACTGCCATAGATAAGACTTCAAGTTCAAGTGCAGGAGCAGAGGGTGCAGAATAGCTAGAGAAAGAAACATCTCATAGTACCTAGGTCTGCATGGACTTCAATTCATAAAGTGTCAACCTCTATTTAATGTCAATGACACTTACACTGTAATTTACTACAATTGATAAGTTATTTCAAGTTTAAGTAGAGGCTGCAGAAAAAAATCTCATAGTCATTAATTCTGCATGGACTTCAATTCATAAAATGTCAACCTCTTCTTAATGGTAATCAATTTTGTTAAGTAATAATAATTAATAAATTAATTAATAATTGTTAATAAATAATGTTAATTAATCTTAATAAAATTCCACATCCAGTTTAAATTCCATTTGGAATATTTTGGAGGACCAAGAAACCAAGAAGAATGTTAATGAGAATAACAATAGGTTACTACCATAGAAAAACTAGTTCAAGTTTACATATCACCAATTCATTTCTACAGAAACATCAACCATTTCTGACCATTTCTCACTGCAGTGGAAGCCTATAAAGTGCGATCGATATCCCTCCGTTTTTCTCCCGTGGTCTGGGCCTGAAAACGGCCGCTACAGACGGCACTATGTACAGCCTCCCCCCCCCCCCACCCGCCCGCGAGATGATCCACGGCTCCACGTTCGCGAATCGGCTGCTTATTAATTGAGACCGCGGCTTCACTATACCTAGGCACCGCGGTCAGAGCACTTTTTCCCGGTAAGTTATCGCAGGCAGCTCCGAGATTAGCTGTTAAAGACTTATTACTCTACAACAAGCTGGCATTAGTGACTGTGTTATGGAAATATATAGTTTAGGCCCTCAACTTCATGAGTGAATGAATGAATGAATGAATGAATGAATGAATGAATGAATGAATGGAGTAAGTGAATGAGTGAATTTATTCACATTATAAAAGGGTGCAATTAAATTAATTAAAGTGCATACAGATAGATTTTCATAAATTCAGTCTTTAGATCTTACCTTTCAGTTAGAGTTGATTCCTGGCTGTCTTCTTTGTGTTCCAGCACCTCAGCAGCGACTTTGCTTTCAAGGCTTTCTTCCACTTCCATCCACTTAGCAGCACATTCTTCAGCCTTTTTAATGCTTTTCTCACTAAATTCAATTACCCTGTTGCAAGTTTCCACGACATGTATTCCACAGAACAACAAATCGGAATCTCCAGTAAAACAGGCATCAGTGAAGCCCCCTCAGCCATTTTGTGTGCTAGCCTGAAGCAAAGTGCGTGATTGGCCAACTGGCAGACAACTCAATGTTAAACGTGCTTTGATTGGACTAAAAATTACCCGAGATTTTTCCGTTTTTTCTCTAATTTAATAAAAATGTGCAAGTCTTGTTCATGACGAGTTTCAGGGGTGATTTATATGATTTTCTTTACACAATATGTGAAAGTTTCATGTAGTTTGGTGACTTGGGTCACGAAACTGCAGAATAAAGCTCCTCGGCCCACAGCCTAGTTCTCAGGCAACTGAACTGTCCTATCGCCAACTAGTGAGAGGTTCTGACCTAGCATCCACCATATTGGAGACCCTCAAACTATCTTTAATCTGATTTTACTGGAGTTTATCTTGCGCTGTACATTATTCACTTTATCCTGTATCTGTACACTGTGAATGGCTTGATTGTAATCATGTATAGTCTTTCTGTGGACTGGATAGCACGCAACAAAACAGATTTCCACTACCTGCACTATACACATGACAATAATAAGCTAAACTAAATAAGACATGCATCCAGCACACAACAACTGAACAATACATAGTTTCTGATGTGAAAACTAACAATTTTCCTGATTAAAATAATGAATAATATGTAATTTGTCAAATGTGCAAACCAAGGTTTACTGTCATTAGCAAAACTAAGCTGGTTGAAACAACACAAACTGTTGTCGTAGACAGTAAAATTAGAGATAAAAATGCCTCATTGCCAACCTCCTCTCCATCCCCTAATTTGCAAGAGTGGCAATTGAACTGTCAGCTATAATAATGATATTGAGATAAATGTCTGTTGTTCATTGTGTGGGTGGCTTGAACCGATCATCATTGTAACACTATGTGCATTCTCACATGACACATCCATTGTTCACAATAACCTGACATATTGGAGATGGGTGACGTTTCGACTGAAGAAGGGTCTCGACCCGAAACGTCACCCATTCCTACTCTTCAGAGATGCTGCCTGCCCCGCTGAGTTACTCCAGCATTTTGTGTCTATCTTCGATTTGCAGTTCTTTCCTACACAAGTGCCCTGTTCATTTGTTTGAAGAGCACGTCTAAAGCATTTGCTACCCATTCAATGCCAGGCTGATAAGATAGGTTTTTATTAAATTTGGTTATCCAGTGCATGTTCCCCTCCCTCCTTCCTGGGAGTGCGTGTGTGTTTAACTCCCTGTGTGCCTGTCACAATATCAAAGCAGGATGGGCAACAGAGTCTGAAGAAGGGTCTCGACCCGAAACGTCACCCATTCCTTCTCTCCAGAGATGCTGCCTGTCCCGCTGAGTCACTCCAGCATTTTGTCTACCTTCAATTTAAACCAGCATCTGCAGTTCTTCCTACACATATTGAAGATGGTGATCACTTTTGAGTAACTAGTTATGCTTCAATCTTCCCTATTTTTGCAAAAATACTGTCTTAAGGGATGGAATACTAAGTTAAACATTAAATGAGAATTAGTACAATCCTATTAAGTAAAACATTGGATGACAAAGCAGCTATTATATCTTAAAATACTTTATTGTTTCATGATATTTACAATCATGTCCTATTTTTGATCTTTTCAGAGGGCTGGGGAGTAATCGGAACAAAAATGTCCAGAGAAAACCTGCTGCAGGTTCAGGTTCCAGAGAGGTAAGTGCCAAGAATATTGTTTTATACTGGGATATGATGTGTTGCCTCAATTAATAAGGATACATTAGAATGACCAGCTTGTCATACGGATAATATGGGGTAGCAATCATTGATGGCAATGGATGTGATCTTTGGAGATGGTCATTGTCTGAGATATGGCCAATTTCCAGCCTGACCCTAAATATTATTGAGTTGTCACTGTTGACTTGAAAAGTTATTTTATGATGTGCTTGCAAAAGTTATTGAACACTGCGGAACATTAGTGAACAATTGCACTCCTTGCCATGTACTCCTTGCACTTCTTGTCTTGCCTCACCATTGATGATGAAGCAGTTGTGTTTGAAAGGGTTGGGAACTGCCATAGGAAATTCTGAAATAATGATTGGCTTCTGATGTCATAACTAATTTCCCTTCCCCCAAATGAAGAAGGGGGTGGATGTAGCTTAGACCATTATGCAAACCAAACTCCCTTCCATTGACTACATCTTCACTTCACGCTGTCTCCGCAAGGCCACTGACATCATCAAGGATGAGTCTCATCCAAGGCACTCCTTCTTCTCCTCTCCCATCAAGCAAGAGGTATAGAAGTGTTAAAAAGCATATCTCCACATTCAGGGACTGTTTCTTCCCAGCCGTTCTCAGGCAACTGAACTATCCTATCACCAACTAGTGAGCAGTTCTGACCCAGCATCCACCTTATTGGAGACCCTCGAACTATCTTTAATCTGACTTTACTGGAGTTTATCTTGCGCTGTACATTATTCACTTTATCCTGTATCTGTACACTGGATGGCTTGATTGTAATCATGTATAGTCTTTCTGTGGACTGGATAGCAACAAAAAAGATTTCCACTACCTGCACTATACACATGACAATAATAAACTAGCCCAGTGTCGCAGACCCTGCCCAACCCAGCAATGAAGACCCTGCCTAGCCCAGCCCAGCGTGGGAGAATCAGCCCAGCCCAGAGTCGGAGACTCAGTCCAGCCCAGTGTCGGAGAACCAGTCCAGCCCAGCGTCAGAGGCCCAGCCCAGCCTGGAGTAGATGTCGCCGATGTTGTGGTTGGAATGATGGTATTGAAGGCAGAGATGTAGTCAATAAATAATAATAATAATGGATGGGATTTATATAGCCCCTTTCTAATACTCAAGGCGCTTTACATCGCATTATTCATTCACTCCTCAGTCACACTCGGTGGTGGTAAGCTACTTCTGTAGCCACAGCTGTCCTGGGGCAGACTGACGGAAGCGTGGTTGCCAATCTGCGCCTACGGCCCCTCCGATCACCACCAATCACTCACACACATTCACACACAGGCAAATGTGGGTGAAGTGTCTTGCCCAAGGACACAACGACAGTATGCACTCCAAGCGGGATTCGAACCGGCTACCTTCCGGTTGCCAGCCGAACACTTAGCCCATTGTGCCATCTGTCGTCCCAATAGGAGTCTGATACATCGTTATCTGAATGTTTCAGGTGTAAAGCCACAGATATGGTGCCTGCTGTGGAGCAGTTGTGGCTGTCGGCGAATTGCAGTGGAATTCAATTCACCTATCTGACTACATCTGCGATGTAAAACGCCTTGAGTATTAGAAAGGCGCTATATAAATCCCATCCATTATTATTATTATTACAGTATATGTCCCTCTGCATCTGACATGACATTTGTACTGGACACAGTATTATACACGGTTACAAATAGCCTTGAAGTGAAGTACCCTGAGGCCTTGTTCATAATAAGCAGGAACTTCAACCAGGTTAAGACCACGCTACCAAAAAATTATCAACGTATCTGTCCCACCAAAGGCCCAAACATCCTCGACCATTGCAACAAATCCGTCAAAGAGGCCTACAGCTCCAACCCTACCCGCATTTTAGAAAATCTGACCGCCAGGCTGTTCTGGTACTCCCAGCTAACAAACAGAATCTGAAGCATGAGGACTCAGTACGGAAAGTCGTACAATGCTGGTCTGAGGACCCATGAGCTCCTACATGACTGCTTTGAGTCAGTGGACTGGTCCACATTCAAGGACTCAGATGGTCAGTGGAATGATGTCACCTGCCCCGACATCCTTGAGTGACATGTATTCAAGATCACCATCTCAAACATCAGATCAGCCATTCTAAGAGTGAACCGGCAGGAAGCAACTGGCTCAGATGGTGTCTCCAGCCTTGTCCTCAGGACCTGCACAGACCAACTAGCTACAGTAATCATGGACATTTTTATCCTCTCCCTAATTAATTCTGAGGTGGCCACCTGCATTAAGCCAACCACTATCATCTCAATGTCAAAGAAAAAACAAAGTAGTGTGTCTTAATGGCTAACGTCCAGTGGTTCTGACAATGACCAACATGAGGTGTTTTGAGAGACTAATCATGGCACAATTTAGCCTCTCGGGCAGTCTTGATCCACTGCAATTGATGTTCTGTTGCAACAGGTCCATAATAGATACATTCATATATTCTTAGGCATGCCTGTAATAGTAACTTGAAAAGTAAAAATCAATTGATGCTTTTCTTCTTATTTAGAGATTACATCGTTTTGCCAGCTCCGTTAGTTGCGAGAAGCCATGTGCAAATTATGGATGATCGTTTATCCAACCAGGAGAAAACCACCGCAACACTTCTAGAACAGGCTTTTCGGATAAAAGACGACTTCATTACTTATTTGAGGGGAAACCAAGGCAACCTCACAATAGAAAGAGCATCCCAACAGCTGTTAGAAAACCACATTCAAGTTATAACCAGTATCCTCAAACAACTCAGCACTGACATGGAGGTACTTTATTTCTTTTGAGGGTCATCAATATTGAGTATTATAGATTTAATTTGTGTCATAGAATCATACAGCATGGAAACGAGCCCTTCGACCTATGGCAATTCATTAGCTAGTTCTATTTGCTTGCGTTTGGCTCGTATTTCCTATCCATGTGCATGTCTAAATGTCTTTTAAATGTTGTTATTTTACCTGCTTCAAATACTTCCTCGTCCCAGATTTTTTGTGCCATCCTTCTTAAATAGCTATCCTTCAGTCTTCCAGTCTTCAGTCACCTGCATCTATCGATGATCAGCCAGGACTTTTGCAATTTCTCTTCTAGCTTTTCACAGATATACCTGTCTTGATATGTCTTGGATGCTTCTATATCAAACCTGAATCCTTCTATATCAGACTCAAGATATTTAATTAACTTAGGTACACAAAAATACTGGAGAAACTCAGCGGGTGCAGCAGCATCTATGGAGCGAAGGAAATAGGCAACGTTTCGGGCCGAAACCCTTCTTCAGACCTTAACTTAATTAACAGAATTAACTTCATTCATCTTAGCATGTCCAGCATCTTCTTGACTGTAATATGGACTGTCCTCAAGCCATTTTCATTAACTTTACCAAATTTCCTAGTCTTTATGTTTTTCTCAGCCGTAAAAACAGGAGAAATATTAACTGAAGACCTCGCCTATCTCCTAATGACCATTTTGATTCCCGAAGGACTCTTATTTTCTTTCAAATTACTTTTTCTCCCTTAATATACATAACATCTCTTAGGATTCTACTTAATCTTATCTGCCAGAGCAACCTCATGCCCCCTTAGTTTTCTCCTAATTTCCTTTTTAAGAATGCTCAATCCCCTATGATCCTCTCGGGAGAAACCTGTTCCAAGCTGCATATTCCTGACCAATGCCTCCTCCTTTTCCTTGACCAGAGCATCAATTCCTCTCGTTATCTAGGGTTCCCTTTTTTTTTTACCTGCTTTGTCCTTCTCTCTAACAGGAACAAGGATACCTTGATCTCTCATTAGGACAAGGACAAAGGACATTTCTTGTCGCATACACCAGGTGGTGTAGTGAAATTTGAGTTGCCATTGCAGCACACCAATAAAAATAAAACACAACATTATGACACTTTTAAAAGTTTCCCACTTTCCAGATGCCCCCTTTGCCGCAAGCCACATACTCCAATCAACTTTTTCAAGTTCTTGTCCAATACCATCAAAATTCTTCTTGCCCCAATTTAGGTTAACTTGTGTACGAACCATGTCCTTTTTCATAAGTATAAAACAAATAGACAATTGAACAGGTACATGGATAAGAAAGGTTTAGATGGATGTGGGCCAAATGTGGGCTGATGGGACTAGCATAGAATGGGGCATCTTGGTTGGCATGGACATGATGGGCCGAAGAGCTTATTTCCTTTTATTACTCTACGATTCGTTGGCTCAATTTAAAACCTAATAGAACTATGGTAGCAGGTCCCAAAGTGCTTGCCACCGACACCTTAGTCACTTGGCCTGCCCTGTTTTCTAGTCCAGTTTTTTCCACTCCCTTGTCGTTCCCTCTATTTATTGCCTGAAAACACTTGACAAATTCCATCCCACCTTAGCCCTTGGCACAATGCAACCCATGTCAACATTAGGAAAGTTAAAATCCCCAACAATAACATGCATATTAGTCTTGCAGTTGCCTGCAATCTCTTGGCATCTTTGTTCCTCGAATTCTCATTGACTGTTTGGTGGCCTACAGTACAATTGCAACAAGGTTTCACCCCCTTTTTATTTCTTATTTCCACCCGCATGACCCCACTGGCTGATCCCCCATCTCGGATTATTAAATAATCAGTAATGAATAAAGCAGCAGCTCTCTATTTTATCCCCACCTCAATCTTGGCTATAGCACCTATACTTGGAACATTAAGCTGCTTTTCCTGTCCCACTCTTAGCCAGGCTTTTGTAATGGCTGTAATGCCCCAGACCCTTGCACTGAAATAAATGCAGTTTTCTCCAACAGAGGTTATATTATCTGGACAGATTGTTTTATATTCTATAAAGTGGCTGCAGGATTCTCAGAAGACCATGAACTTGCATTTTGTTTGGTTGCTCTATTTATGTCTTCACCATGAGAGTTTTGGAAGCAGATCCATCCTTCTGAGGTGTGTTAGTTTATCCCTCTATCCTGTTGTGTGGCATTTAATTTCATTTGCCAGGTTTTGCCCAGTCCCCACCTTTCTTTTCCAGCTTTCTCCTCCTCCTCCAATCAGTCCAAAAAAAGGGTCCTAACCCGAAACATGATTTGTCCATTCCCCCCACAGATGCTGCCTGACATGCTGAGTTCTTCCAACACTTTGTGCTTTGCTCAAGATTCTAGCATCTGCAGTTCCTTGTGTCTCCTATTTAATTTAATTTTCTTGTCTCCTGGTAGAAGGGGTTTAAATAACAGAGAAATTGTGCATTTGGGAGAATAAATGGTGTATTCAGAATGCATTTTTAGCTTGGACATTTAATAATCTAATTTTGTGTACTTCCAAACATTTGATGCAAGTGCATTCATGAAATTGTTGGAGTAATTCTGGCTTCTTCCAAATCGATGAATCCCACAGAATAGAAATGTCTGAAACAATTTCAACTCATTATTTTGAAAGTTTATTCAGAGAGATCCAGCATCACAGGAGACATTGTGGATAGGTGCAGTGACTGCTGGTACATTTAAATGCAGGTGTTTTAAACATTTACATGTTTTGTCCAGAGAAGTTTGAATCATGAGGCCAAATGAAATGAGACCACGCATTTTGGCTGTAGAAGCATCCAAATCGCATATCCTCTCATATTCCCATCATTATTCCTCCCCTCCTCCCACCCCACCCCACCCCTCCAAATATCCGTTCACCCATGAACAATTTGCAGTACTGTTTAACCTATCTACCAGTATATCTTTGGGCTGGCTGGTTGGTTACCAGAGGGGAAATGACAGGGAAAATCTGTAAACTAAAGGATTTGAGTATAGGAGCAGGGAGGTTCTACTGCAGTTGTACAGGGTCTTGGTGAGACCACACCTGGAGTATTGCGTACAGTTTTGGTCTCCAAATCTGAGGAAGGACATTATTGCCATAGAGGGAGTGCAGAGAAGGTTCACCAGACTGATTCCTGGGATGTCAGGACTGTCTTATGAAGAAAGACTGGATAGACTTGGTTTATACTCTCTAGAATTTAGGAGATTGAGAGGGGATCTTATAGAAACTTACAAAATTCTTAAGGGGTTGGACAGGCTAGATGCAGGAAGATTGATCCCGATGTTGGGGAAGTCCAGGACAAGGGGTCACAGCTTAAGGATAGAGGGGAAATCCTTTAAAACCGAGATGAGAAGAACTTTTTTCACACAGAGAGTGGTGAATCTCTGGAACTCTCTGCCACAGAGGGTAGTCGAGGCCAGTTCATTGGCTATATTTAAGAGGGAGTTAGATGTGGCCCTTGTGGCTAAGGGGATCAGAGGGTATGGAGAGAAGGCAGGTACGGGATACTGAGTTGGATGATCAGCCATGATCATATTGAATGGCGGTGCAGGCTCGAAGGGCCGAATGGCCTACTCCTGCACATAATTTCTATGTTTCTATGTTTCAACACAGAGAGGCCAAACGTCTGTCTTTGAAGCAATGAGGCACAATAAAGAATTGCCCATTGCTACACTGTGCTGGCCAACTACTGACATGGGATCAAACAATAAAAATACCCCTGGCTGTAACATTTAGATCCTCAATAAGAAGTTTGGAGGTGTCAATTTATTATTTTAAGTATGTTAAGCACAGTAAATTGTGTGATTTACTTTTTTCCCTAGATCCTCGAACAACAGATTAAAACAAGAGATAGTGTGACTGCAGGAACTAACTATGCTGTTCTAAGTCTGGATCATAAGCATTTGGCTGGTATTGGGGACCTGCGTGGAAGAGTTGCCAGGTACTTGAAATGGAGCAACGAATGGCAGGGTAACGTGCAAAGATGAAGCAGAAACATTCTACCTGACGTAACAAAAAATAATGCATTGCGGTTTATTCTTATTTATTTATAATTACCCTTGATTTACAAGGATTTTACAACTGTGAAAACAATTCCGTGAGGGTACTCGTAGAACCGTTTCAGTAATTTCCTAGCTTATACATATGTGGTGGTGAAATTAGTCAAGACTGGTGGTGCAAAATGTACAGGATTGCACCAGCCATCTGCTATACAGCCCATTGGTGAATGAAACAATCTAAATAAGCAATGTATTTGGCACTAAATGCCTCTGTTTTGCATCCAATGTTGTCCCTCAGTTATTTCAATAGTATCTTTAATGATGATTACAACACAATGAAATCAAGTAGTATCATGGGTGTAAAATCCTACTGGCAGCATGTTCACTAGAATCATTTTATAATCTTTACATTTGAAGGTTTATTTGTATTATTATTTTTCATACATGATAAGAGATCCATAAGATTTGAAACAAAACAAGTGCAATAATGTTCTTCCCATCCAACAATCACCATTACAGAGTCATGATGCTCTACACAGAGAACAGATATTTTGGCCCATATTGTCCATACCAACCGGGTTGGTATTCTGGGCTAGAAACATAGAAAATAGGTGCAGGAGTAGGCCATTCGGCCCTTTGAGCCTGCACCGCCATTCAATATGATCATGGCTGATCATCCAACTCAGTATCCTGTACCTGCCTTCTCTCCATACCCCCTGATCCCTTTAGCCACAAGGGCCACATCTAACTCCCTCTTAAGTATAGCCAATGAACTGACCTCAACTACCTAAAATTCCAGAGATTCACCACTCTGTGTGAAAAATGTTTTCCTCATCTCGGTCCTAAAAGATTTCCCCCTTATCCTTAAACTGTGACCCCTTGTTCTGGACTTCCCCAACATCGGGAACAATCTTCCTGCATCTAGCCTGTCCAACTTTTTAAGAATTGTGTAAGTTTCTATAAGATCCCCCCTTCACCAATCTTCAGGAACTTCATCTGGATTCTCTGCAAGGGCTTCCCCAATTTCATCCAGAGCTTCCCACCAAGGTCAGGCCCTGGGGATTTATTCTCCTCGATGTGCTTTAGTAATTAGTGTATGATCTCAGACATCACAACTTGTATGCCTCAATTCCATAGCTTCCCTGG
The DNA here is from genome assembly GCF_010909765.2 of Amblyraja radiata. NCBI lineage: Eukaryota > Metazoa > Chordata > Chondrichthyes > Rajiformes > Rajidae > Amblyraja > Amblyraja radiata. The sequence goes on from NC_045958.1 coordinate 11,869,727, forward strand.
TCAGTAAAAACTATTTATTATTAATGTTTAATGTTTTATTTGTCATTCCTAACTGTATGTCATGTTGTCACTTGCGGGCGGAGCACCAAGGCAAATTCCTTGTATGTGAATACTTGGCCAAGAAACGTATTCATTCATTCAAAGTGCTCCCTCACTGACATGTCAGTCACTAGCCCAAGGTTGCGGCCTCTTTAGTCGGACTCTCTGTATATTGAGTCTCTGCTTTCTTGGCCCCATTTAATAAATTCCATTCTGTTCAAGCTCTTTGCGCTGTTGTTGATCCAGTTAAGATAAGGAAAGTTGAAATCTCCCACAATGACGACCCTATTATTTTTACAGCTATCTCCTGACACATCTGTTCCTCTAATTCCTATTTGGGAGAGGGGTGTGGTGGGGGGGGCTATAATGCACTCTTCAAAGCGATAATCTGTTTCCGTTTCAAAGTTCCACACATCGAGCCTCAGTAGACAATCCCCCAAGAATATCCTCACACAGCACTGTAGATACGTCCTGAAGAAAGTCAACCTCCACGATCCACTCTGATTTGCCTGTCTACCATGCCTCAGCAATTATACCCTGGAACATTAAGCTGCCAGTCCTGCCCTTCTCTCTGCCATTTTTCTGCCATGGCGATGAACAAGTCCCCAAGCCAATACACACCTGGATGTGTTATGCTTTTAGTATTGAAATAAATGCAGTTTAAACCATTGGTCTACCCTCTCTTTGCAGTGCACTGCCCAAACTGTCGGCTAATCTTGCTCTGACTATAATATTTGCTCCCAAATTCTCTTCTGCCTCCTTAAGATTAGGGGTACATTTACAGAAGGTAAACTATCGCTCAAATGCAGAGCACAAAGGAACATTGATTATGCAGGTCAGCAATCCTGTAGGATATTTGCCCGATTACCTGTCTGTTTGATGCTAGTTATTATTTTCCATTATAAGGTGTGATGCCAGTATCTCCAAGCTTGCTGGTGATGTTAATGCAATCAGTTGTGATATACAGAAAGCAAAGAAAGAAATTCAGGATACTAAGACTTCTCTCAAATTTCAGATGAAAGAATTTGAAGCAAAGGTTAGTCAAAAATCAGTCACATTAAATTATTTGAATAGACTTCTTGATATAAATTTTATTCGCTCTCTTGAATACAAATAAGAAAAAAGGAAAACATGTTTTTTGTTCTGTATTATTGCTTCCCCTTTACAACCATAAGAGGCTATTTACCCCATCGAGTCAATATACATTAAACTAACACTACGCTCTTCTCCCTGTAATCCTTTCTCTCTCAATATGCTGTGTTTAGGACATCAACGTAAATTAGGGATAATTAATTTACCAATAAACATAGAAACATAGAATGAAATGGGACCACGCATTGTGTCTGTAGAAGCATCCAACTCGCATATAGAAACATAGAAAATAGGTGCAGGAGTAGGCCATTCGGCCCTTCGAGCCTGCACCGCCGTTCAATATGATCACGGCTGATCATCCAACTCAGTATCCCATACCTGCCTTCTCTCCATACCCCCTGATCCATTTAGCCACAAGGGCCACATCTAACTCCCTCTTAAATATAGCCAATGAACTGGCCTCAACTACCTTCTGTGGCAGAGAGTTCCACAGATTCACCACTCTCTGTGTCAATATGTCTTTGGGATCTGTAAGGAAACCATTGCATTAGTACTCAGTGTCACTGTGCTGTTTCATATTTTGTTAAACGTTATGTATGAAGGGAACGCACACATACTTTCTGATTTCCTCTTTTACAATATCAAAATTACATTTTGAACTTTCCTCCAAATAGAAGGAATGTGTCAAACAAATAAACTTTTAAGAAAAATATACTAATCAGAAAGATTTTCCAGGAGGATGGAAATGATCATTTGTCATCGATTGTCCAACAGGTGATGCAACTACAGATGAAAGTAGACAACTCTAAATCTGAACAAAGTACAAAACTCAAGACTGTAAGAGGAGAGCAACAACATGAACTTCAGATTCTAGATTTCAAGTAAAAGTTTATTCACCAAAAAATGTGTACTATTTTGAATGTTATGAATTTCAATGTCAGTAATGTCTGAACAACCATGTTACAGGATTAATGCTGCACTGACTGAAGTACATGCGCAGATGCAGCACCAGCAGGAATGGACAGAGCATAAACTGGATAAAACACAGAATGAACAAGGACAGCGCGTGGATCACTTATTACATCTCATGCAAGAGAAAACTGTAGTTGAATTTCTATTCACGTAGAAACATTTGTTGATGTATGCCATCTTGTCAGAATGCTTATGAAGAATGTAACAAATCTAAAGGCTACAAAATCTTTTCATTATTATAGAACAGGCAGCATCAATGTAGGCGTTTTATAGTGAAGTTGGACCGGTACCACAAAGGGATTTTTGTGTATTTTACTGGTACAGAGAATCAATGAAGGCCATTTCAAGGGAGATATGAATGAACAGGATTCAAATGTAGGACAGCACTTTTCGAGGGCGCTTATGAAGAATAGGAGGATAGCATGGAAGATTAATATGTAGGAGACAAAGATAGAGGCATCCAAAAATGATTGTGCCAGTGAAAAGCCATTACTGTGTTTTTATTAAGTAGAATGGAACCATGAGAGCTAGTTAGAGGATAACTGATGCAGGAGAATGGTGTGGTTAAACAAATTAAACAATCGAAGGGATAATATGCTGCAGTCACAATCAAAGATTGTCATTCATAACTTTGCCCAAATTGGTCTCATTTCTACAGCAGTGGCTCAAACAAACAATTATGGAAAAACATTAGCATTGCATCTCAGGCTCATGCTTATGAATTATTGAAGATAAAAGAGAGACTGACAGAGAGGACTGATGTATTAAGGATTTTGAGATTCGTATGTAAGGTACGAGCAAATAGATGTCACCTATCTAAGGCTTGGGAAAGTTGAGTAGGGAGAGAGTGCTGTTGGGGATGCAAAAGAGCTTCTGGGAAGCAGATTTATTCCAAGATGTTTGGGGTACTAGAGGGACATCTTGCTCCAATTATATAGAGCTCCAGTGAGGCTACATCTGGAATAGTGTGCACTCCTACCTAAGAAGGAATATATTTGATAGATGGATTCCTGCGATGGCAGGTTTGTTGTATGCAGAGATGTTAAACAGATTCGGTGTATATTTTCTAGGGTTTAGCAGAATGAGCACATTTAATTATACATCTCTTAATGAGGTTGAACAGGATGGATGCACAGATGAATCCTCCAGCTGGGGGCATCCAGAACCAGGATTCAGAATTTAAAAAGGGGTTTGCCGATGAGGACATACCTGATGTAATTTCACCAGAGTAGTCATTCTTTGGTGGGCTGTGGAGGTTCACTTATGGAATATATTCGAAATGGGGATTAATAGTTGTTGAGATATTCAAGGATATGGGGTTAGTGGAGAAACACACCACTGATGTAAAAGATTCACCATAAATGTATTGAATAGTGGATCTAGCAGGAGAGGATGAATAGAAGACTCCTGCTCCTATTTATTTTTGTGTTTGAGGTTCGGGTAAATGAGTGGGTAAAATTGATCAAAGTAGATCCAATGTTAGAACGAGAAATTCATTAAATTCTTTACATGTTGTATTGAAAACAAAATCGAATTGGGTGAGGACAGTTGATTAAGAAAGTAACACTGCATGAGCTTGACATATGTTGTGGAAGACACCATGTTCTCCAGAGATGCTGCCGGACCTGCTGATTTATCTGCAGTTCCTAGTTTCTACAAATGACAACGTGAAATCTAACTAGACCAACTCCTATGCTTAATTTATGTCTTTCCGAATTTATGTGCATGATGAGGACCAAATAACAGGTGATGGTGAATAATTTGGTGACAGCCAGAGCATGGAAGACAGCAGAGGTAGAGGTATTGTGGTGGTTTGATGGCCTAAGATGAAAATAAAGCCAATGTAGGAGGGTTGAAATAGAGTAGCAACAAAAAACACACAGAAACATAAGAGTGGGAAATGTACTTCCAGAGTTAGTTGCCAACTCAGAAATTCTCAGCCTTCAATATTTGATTGTGTCAAGGAAAAGTGGTCACAGAAATCATGAGAAAACAGTATGTAAACATGATTAAAGGCAAAGAAGAAGGGTTTTGACCCGAAACGTTGCCAGTCTGAAGAAGGGGTTCGACCCGAAACGTTGCCGATTTCCTTCACTCTATAGATGCTGCCTCACCCGCTGTTTATCCAGCATTTTTGTCTACCTTTGATGTTCCAGCATCTGCAGTTCCTTCTTAAACATTAAAGGCAAATAGTGTGTTTCACTGTGTTGTTAAAATATACAAGGACACAAGGTCCTGCAGTAACTCAGCAGATCAGGCAGCATCCCTGGAAAACATGGATAGGTGACATTTTGGGTTGAGGCCCTTCAGTTCTTTGTTTCGACGATAACAAATCGTACCTTGGAATGTGAAGGTAGACAAAAATGCTGGAGAAACTCAGCGGGTGAGGCAGCATCTATGGAACAAAGGAAATGGGCAACGTTTCGGGTCGAAACCCTTCAGATTGATGTGAGGGTAGGGGGGCGGGAAGAAAGGAGCCAGTGCGCTGAGGGAGAGCTGAGAAGGGGAGGAGAAAGTAGGGACTACCTGAAATTAGAGAAGTCAATGTTCATACCACTGGGGTGCAAACTGCCCAAGCGAAATATGAGGGGCTGCTCCTCCAATTTATGGTGGACCTCACTCTGGCCATGGAAGAGGCCAGGACAGAAAGGTCAGATTCGGAATGGGAGGGGGAGTTGAAGTGCTGAGCCACCGGGAGATCAGGTTGGTTATTGCGAATCGAGCGGAGGTGTTCGGCGAAGCGATCGCCAAGCCTACGCTTGGTCTCACCGATGTAGAGCAGCTGACATCTAGAGCAGCGGATGCAATAGATGAGGTTGGAGGAGGTGCAGGTGAACCTCTGTCGCACCTGGAAAGACTGCTTGGGTCCTTGAATGGAGTCAAGGGGGGAGGCACAGCGACAAGTGTAGCATTTCATGCGGTTGCAAGGGAAAGTGCCCGGAGAGGGGGTGGTTTGGGTGGGAAGGGACAAATTGACCAGGGAGATCCGGAGGGGGCGGAAAGCAGATGGGGGAGGAGATGGGAAGATGTAGCAAGTGGTGGGATCACGTTGGAGGTGGCGAAAATGTCGGAGGATTATTTGTTATATGTGATGGCTGGTAGGGTGGAAGGTGAGGACAAAGGAACTCGGCCCTTGTTATGAATGGGGGGGGGGAGGATGAGGAGTGAGAGCAGAGTCATGGGGTATAGAAGAGACCCTGGTGAGAGCCTCATCTATAGTAGAAGAGGGGAACCCCCGTTGGTGGATTTATATTGCCCCTGTGTTTGTGTGGCATGTACAGTTCTTATTTGCTTATCACCAAAACATACATAGTTCTGGCATCTTTCTTTTTCTTTAACACGGCGAGAAATTGAAGTGACTTGGCCGTTTCTCTAAAGAGAAACTTGAAAGATGACTTGAAAGAACCAAACAAACGTATTGCATCAGCAGCCTTTTGGCCGACTGTGCTTGTGCTGATTCTTTGAAATTATCCCTAATGCCCCTGTCCCACTTCGGAAACCTGAACGGAAACCTCTGGAGACTTTGTGCCCAACCCAAGGTTTCCGTGCGGTTCCTGGAGGTTTTTGTCAAGTCTCCCTACCTGCTTCCACTACCTGCAACCTCCGGGAACCGCACGGAAACCTTGGGTGGGGCGCAAAGTCCCCAGAGGTTTCCGTTCAGGTTTCCTAAGTGGGACAGGAGCATTAACTCTATATTCATAATTCTCAAAAAACTGATCAACTATTTTAAATTATTTATAGAAACATAGAAAATAGGTGCAGGAGTAGGCCATTCGTCCCTTCGAGCCGCACCGCCATTCGATATGATCATGGCTGATCTTCCAACTCAGTATCCCATCCCTGCCTTCTCTCCGTACCCCCTGATCCCTTTAGCCACAAGGGCCACATCTAACTCCCTCTTAAATATAGCCAAATGAACTGGCCTCAACTACCTTCTGTGGCAGAGAATTCCACAGATTCACCACTGTGTAAAAAAATGATTTTCCCATCTCGGTCCTAAAAGACTTCCCTCCTATCCTTAAATTGGGACCCCTAGTTCTGGACTTCCCCAACATCGGGAATAATCTTCCTGCATCTAGCCTGTCCAACCCCTTAATAATTTTGTAAGTTTCTATAAGATCTACCCTCAATCTTCTGAATTCTAGCGTGTACAAGCCGAGTCTATCCATTCTTTCTTCATATGAAAGTCCTGCCATTCCAGGAATCAATCTGGTGAACCTTCTCTGTACTCCCTCTATGGCAAGAATGTCTTTCCTCAGATTGGGAGACCAAAACTGTACGCAATACTCCAGGTGTGGTCTCACCAAGACCCTGTACAACTGCAGTAGAACCTCCCTGCTCTTATACTCAAATCCTTTTGCTATAAATGCTAACATACCATTTGCTTTCTTCACTGCCTGCTGCACCTGCATTCCTACTTTCAATGACTGGTGTACCATGACACCCAGGTCTCGTTGCATCTCGCCTTTTCCTAATCGGCCACCATTCAGATAATAGTCCACTTTCCTGTTTTTGCCACCGAAGTGGATAACCTCACATTTATCCACATTATACTGCATCTGCCATGCATTTGCCCAAGTCACCTTGCAGCCTCCTAACATCCTCCTCACAGCTAACACTGCCCCCCCAGCTTCGTGTCGTCCGCAAACTTGGAGATGTTGCATTCAATTCCCTCATCCAGATCATTAATATATATTGTAAATAGCTGGGGTCCCAGCACTGAGCCTTGCGGTACCCCACTAGTCACTGCCTGCCATTCTGAAAAGGCACACTGCCTGCCATATGGAAGTAGCTTGTATCAGGATGGTGATTCCTAGGTTGCACTCAGTAATTTCCTGGCAATATCTTTCAGAGAAGCATGCAAGAAAACCACAAAGGAGTAATAAACTTGAAAGATGACTTAGAACCAAGCAAACGTATTGCATAGGCAGCCTTTTGGCTGACTGTGCTTGTGCTCATACTTTGAAATGATCCATAACTCTATATTCATCACCCTCAAAAACCTGACCAACTCCTATTCAGAATTATTTATGGGCAATATTTTTCTATGTTCTCACCACAATGTATTGAATGGAAGCAAAACCTGGGAACAGACATGGGGAAAAACATGTTTTATGAACAGCAAGTTAATCTATTTTTTTTTAAATAGGATCTTGTAGAGAAGAAAAGACTGGAGAAACTTAATCACATTTCTGTGAGACTAGAAAAATTAGAAGACAAACAAAGTTTGGAAGCTGAATTAACCAGAAAGAAATATTCTGACACAAAGATGAATGAAAAACTTGCCAAAGTGGAGAAGAATATTTGGCATGAGTTGGAGAGCATAAAGGACGAATACAGGGAAGGTGAGTGAGTAATTCCATTCAAACGTAGTCAGGTACCACATCAATTGATTAATGGAAAGATGTTGAACTCTGGTGATTTTTATAATCTAACATTTTAAGGAGCAAGTGTGATCAAGAGTTTAAGATTTAGATGTAGAGTTAAGATAGAGTACTTCAATATTGCCAAGGCTAATCTGAATGTGAGATGCCCTTGCTGCGATATTATCAACTTGCACTTTTAGTAATGTTGTGCATACTCAAATGCAACAAAATGAAACAGTAGTGGGTGTGCCCAACATCTTGAGGTGCCATGCTCTATCGTAATGTTCACCTTTGATTTTATATAGCTCAATTGTCATTCACTGAACCTTTTTAATTCAACATAATCTATCTATCTATATGTTATTATTATATTACTAAAACTCTCATCTTGTTTGTTTATTACAAATCTCAAATTGTGGTGTACAGAGGCAAATAAATAAATGATAGATCTTTGTCCCAAACATTATGGAGGGCACTGTACTTTGTCAAGCTTCAAATATAAAAAATATGCTTAATGCAATTGGTATTACTTCAATAAATTAGTAAAAAGGTATATTAAAACAATATGGGTAGAAATTTATGAGAGAAAATGTAATGAATTTGCAATTAATCAGCAGCTACACATTGTACTCTACATCCAAAATTCAGTTCCCTTGGCTAAATCACCTTAGTCGCATTAGGTGACTTTAACTTCCCCAATATTAACTGGGACTTACTCAGGGCAGAATTTGTTAGGTGCATCCAAAGAGGTTTCTTTAAACAATATATGGAATATATCGAGGAAAGACCATACTGGACCTTGTATTGGGTACTGAGCCTGTCTAGGTGTAGTGGTGATAAAAGAATTTGGAGATTGTTTTTAGCACTTTTCATGAGATAGATATGTCTATGGAAAACTTAATTGCATTTTAAATGAACTAATTCAATATTTGAAATGTAACTTTTCTTTATTAGGATTTCAATCCATCAAGGAATCAATCAATTCACTGAATAAAATCAGTGACAAGAAGATAAAAATGGACAAAGAGAAGGTTCAGAAAGACTTAAAACAAATCAGACGGCATATAAATGATCTTAAAAATTATCCAGCAAATTCTGTAAGACCTAATTGATATCTTCAGCAAACCATTTGAGTCTTTCAGATGTCATTTGCACAGCCTGTCGGCTTTGAGCTTTGCATTTATCTTGGTTCCAACAGCAAAATATGCTGCAAAATTAATAATCAAACCTGGATGGATCATGTACCCCTAAAATGAATGAAATAATGAATGTCTTTCTGATAATAGACAATAGTGCAGGAGTAGGCCATTCGAGCCAGCACCACCATTCAATGTGATAATGGCTGATCATCCCCACCCAATCAGTACCCCGTTCCTGTCTTTTCCCCATATCCCCCGACCGCTATCTTTAAGAGCCCTATCCAGCTCTCTCTTGAAAGCATCCAGAGAACCTGCCTCCACTGCCCTCTGAGGCAGAGAATTCCACAGACTCACAACTCTCTGTGAGAAAAAGTGTTTCCTCGTCTCCGTTCTAAATGGCCTACCCCTTATCCTTAAACTGTGGCCCCTGGTTCTGGACTCCCCCAACATTGGGAACATGTTTCCTGCCACCAGCGTGTTCAAACCCTGAACAATCTTATATGTTTCAATAAGATTCCCTCTCATCCTTCTAAACTCCAGAGTGTACAAGCCCAGCTGCTTCATTCTCTCAGCATATGACAGTCCCGCCATCCCGGGAATTAACCCTTAAATCCCAGGGCTCTGTACAACTGCTTCTATACTCGACTCCTCTTGTTATAAAGGCCAACATGCCATTAGCTTTCTTCACTGCCTGCTGTACATGCATGCTTACTTTCATAGTTACATTTCAGATTTTTTTCCTCAAATTTTAATCACTGTCAATTGGTCAACCAATTCAATAGTTCAATTGTTCAAACCAATTCCTGGATTTAAAAGCTTTTTTGTTGCTTTGGTAAACAATAATTAGAAAAAAAAAAGGAACTGCAATTGGGCACTATAAATTTGGCAGAACTAAAAAAATATTTTTATTTTTAGTTATCCGGAATGATGCAGAAAGAACAATGTCAAAAAACTTCCATTGGTGCCCAATTAAAATCTTCATCTTTACAGAGCTGTATAGATTTATCCACCCATTTTGATATTAGTCCTGGTTCAATTTTAATCACCATCAACACCTGAAATGCTTGCTCTCACTTGCTTCTTCTAACACCCATATTCAGGTGAAAGTAATTATCTATTTCAATTTGGTCTACTGTATTGACTGTTCCTGACATAGACCCCCTATATTGATGAACCCAAGTACAAATTAGATGCTGCTTTTGGAGAATAACTTCAAACAAGCATCTGAGCACTTGTTCCTTGAATCCTCTGTCCTATCCCAACTGTAACCTTGACAATGAAAACGATTTGAATTTCGTAAAATTAATAAAAACTTGAAGGACCACCTTAAGGTCCTTGAAGGTCCAAACATAATACAGACTTCCAGATTCAACATACAATTCAACATGAATTGTCTAATCACATGGTCATTTAGGTTGTTTTTCCTTAATATTCTTCTGTACCATCTTCAGTTTTATTCTCTGATTTCTCATGCTTATCTCAGAACTTCCCTTTCAATCTTCCTCCCTTCCCCTTTAGAAAGTTATATCCCTTTTTCAAATTATGCCTATTTGTTGACCTCTAGCATTTCCAGCATTGTTTTAATCTTAGTTTTGACACTATACTTGTTCATAACTTTGTATAAACAAACTCTCAAAATATCTTGCGTATACAAGATTATCACAAATGTAAGCTGGTATTTTTTAATGTTATTAAAATGATGGCATTCAGATGTAGTTATTTTAAGGGTTCACTTTCATTTATATTTTGATTTAACGATCAGGTGCTGCAAGATAAATGGCACAGATATTGCATATTTCTACATAATTCAAATGAACCTGTAACATATTTTATCAATATTTTAATGTAGTTGTCTGCCGAGTATATTCTAGATGCGAGCACATGATCTTACAAATAAATGTATTACATTATACTTTTGAATAAAGTGCAGATATTTGGCTAGGTTGTGTTCACTTCATTCATAATAAAATAACAATAGCCAACAACGATGCACAATTTAATATTTATGTGATATTAGCAATCATTTGCCTTTGGTTTAAAGAAAGTTACACTATAAGTGTACAAGGCCATCAAAGTTGTTTAAGTATGGTTTAACTGCTTTCTTATGTTCTTTGCTCAGGAAGTGTTGGAAAGGTAGTATTTATCATAATTGGAAACAGCTTCAACTAGAATTATGCAGCTTAACATGCTAATTGTGTTATACTATTTTTATGCCCCAAAACATATTTTGTTGACACATTCTACAAGTATTAAATATTAAAGAGATCAATACAGTCATTGTTTCTGATTTCCACTGCAAGCTGACTAATATGGCACCTCCCCCATTTTGACATTTAACGTTAGTCATGATTTCTACTTTGGCTACTAATGAGTTTTGCTGGAAGTTCTGATTGCAATAACCAGTACTTAATTGTTAGTACAGGACAGCTGCACGTCCTAGACCTCCACATGCGCACATTCATGTGCACAAGTCCAGGACATACCATCTGACAGATATTCTTATATCCCTTGAGCATAATCTAGAGTCCATCAGAACAGAATTTGAAACTCCACTGGTTCCAAGAGGGATTAGTCCTGTAGATAAAGAATAGGGGAATTAATTTTCTTTCAAATTATTTTGCTTTGATTTAGCATTTGAAGTTCCCTTTTTGTTTTTAAATGTTTCACTACCTTATTAAGTTTTAATAATTTTTACGTGAAATTTGCAAATTTCACCTGGGAACACCCCAGTTCCGGCTTTGTAAGAATATCTGGGGTGTTTTAGGTGGCAAGGCCTACAAACTAAAGTGCCTGATGCCCATTCATTTATGGGACATCATTAGAATTAGAGGTGCAGAGGGTTGGTGCACTCCACATCCATCCTAAGCAATTGCACAGGCAGTGAGGACTGGGGGCAGAGATTCTAGGTGAAGGACCTTGTCCATCAGGATTTCTCCCATAGACTATTTATCTTCCCAAAGGCTGCGTAATTTAATTCTAAATTTTCAGCATTTTTCAACTTCTATAAATGGTTCTTTTGATGAACAGTCTTTAGATTTTACTTCAATATGAAACTTGCATATTTGCTATCCAATAGAAAATTAGTTATATTGAATACATTTGCTGCAAAGGTTTGTCTCGAACAGCCGACTTAGTGGTGACATAACAGTCTTAAACATGAAAGGTTAAATTGGGGCAAAGTAGTTTATTTAATATAACTACCATTTTCAGCAGGGAGTCATGTGAATGCATAGCTTGTGATATTATAAAGAACCTCTGCAACAAATGTTCAAAAATTATTGTCATTTTGTATTTATACTGCAATATTACAGATCAATGGTCAAGTTACAATGACAGCATTTATCTAAAACTAAATAAATTTGGCATGCTACTTGGCCTTGACAGCATGTTCAGTTGCACAAGGTATGACAATATGATGATGGGAAAGATGTGAAAGTATACATTCACAATAATATGCTGTTTCTTTTCACATAATCCAATGTGCAGTGAATAGCAGAATAGTGATATTGCTTAAAAAAAACAAAACAGCTAAAGGTACAGCCAGGACTCCAAGTAATATTAGCAACCAAAGCTATAATTCCCATCCTACAGTTTATTGCTCAAGTGTTCAGAGGAAGATCTTGTTTCCATGCAGTAATCATGATGACTCATTTAGCTTCTGGTACAGTTTTTCGACTCTGGAATCACCCTTCATTTTTGCATTTTGAAGTAAAACCTGCAAACACAATAGATTAATTTAAAACAAATGTAATTTAAACCAAGACTGCCCTTTGTGCTTACTTTACATAGAAGTAATCAAATAAATAGCCGATCCATATAGATTGGGTATTGTAAGTTAAGAGAGATTGGTGAATCTCTGGAATTTACACAGAGAGTGGTGAATCTGTGGAATTCTCTGCCACAGAAGGTAGTTGAGGCCAGTTCATTGGCTATATTTAAGAGGGAGTTAGATGTGGCCCTTGTGGCTAAAGGGATCAGGGGGTATGGAGAGAAGGCAGGTACAGGATACTGAATTGGATGATCAGCCATGATCATATTGAATGGCGGTGCAGGCTCGAAAGGGCCGAATGGCCTACGCCTGCACCTATTTTCTATGTTAAGAGGTGGTATGGTGGACTCGGGTCTTAAGAAATTGCAATCTGATCAGTTAATTTTTTTTTTAAACCCACTGGATATTTTGGTAACACTAAATCAATAAAAAATTTAAAGGATAAGAAATGTTAATTGAAGCATCACTAATCAAAGTAAATTTAATGCAAAGGGACACAGTCGTTTATGCAGTGTATGTGAAGGGAAATTGACGACATTTAGGTCAGGACCTTTCTTCAGAGGGAGAAAGATGGAAAGGAGAGGTGGGGGTAGGACAAAGTCTGGCATGTGATTGGTGGATATAGGTGGGGTGGAGGAGGGTATTCGGCAGAGGAGTATAGTAAGTGACAATGTAAAGATAAAAAGGAGGCAGAAGGGTTTCAGATAAGGAAAGATGAAGAGTGAAATGTAAAGCTGAAGGGGAGAGATATGGGTGGAAGAGGACGGGGGGAGAACAAGCGAATGAAGGAGGGGAAAGGACCAGGATAACTAAGGTGGTGAAAAATATATGCATATCTTATCGGACACCCTATTTTCTCTTTTTCACCTCCAGCCTTTGTCATTTAATCCATTCATCTGCCAATTAACCCCCCCCCCCACCTGTATTCACTAGTCAAGAATTTTCACTGCTTTGTAGAATCTTAAGGGCCTGTCCCACTTGGCCGTCATTCGCGCGCATGGAGTGGGCCACCGGCGTGTCGCGTAATTGACAGCCAAAGTGGGAAAGGCCCAAGACCCTGGCGCGGCGCAACGTCTCACCTACAACAGCAGCAGAAGCAGGCAAACGATCGCCGAGCTCGGCCTGGGGCTCACGACCGTTGCGGATCCGCCCCCACTCCCAGAGCGGGGCCAAGATGATTGGAGATAGACACAAAATGCTGGAGTAACTCAGCGGGACCGGCAGCATCTCTGGAGAAAAGCAATGGGTGACATTTCAGGTCGAGACCCTGCTTCAGACTGAAGAAATCTGAGTTACTCCTGCATTTTGTGTCTATCTTCAAATGACGTCACGCGCTCCAGACGGCTGTGCGGATGCATGATGACGCGGGCGACCGTCGCGCGTCAGTCACTACTGGCCTATCACGTAAATGACGGCCAAGTGGGACAGGTCCTTTAAGATCTACAATCTTAAGAGTGGGCAGAGAAGCTCCAGTTGGCGGAGCGACTGACGTTGCAGCGGCCCCTGCAGCCTGTCTGTCTTTTAAAAAAAATGTTGTCCAGGTAAATGTAGTTGTTGTGTTCTTTTGTACTGTTTTTGGCTGTGTATATGTGGGGGGAACTTTTTAAAATCTCTTCCCTGCACGGGAGACCCAACCTTTTTCCTGTCGGGTCTCCGTTGTCGTTGGGGCCTAGCACCGTGGAGCGGCCTCCAACCGGAATGACCTGGGGGCTCCAGTCGCGGAGCCTGCGGACTACTTACCATCGTGGAGATGGCTGGCCTCGGAGCGTGGGGAGCGGTGGTGGCTCGCTGCTGCAGCCCGACTCCGGAGCTCGGAGGCTCCAGCCGCAGGCCCGGTGGACAGGAATATCGGGAGCTCGCGGGTCCCTGGTGGGAGACTGCTTTTCAGAGCTCCCGCAATGCAACTTCTCCCGCCCGTGTCGTGGGGTTGGAACGACCTTACATCGCCCGGCACGGCTTTAACGGTCGCTGGTTCCCACATTGAGACACTAAGACCTGGAGCAGGGCCATATATCGCCCGGCGCGGCCTTAACGGCCGTGGGACCTACCATCGCCCGCCTGGGGCTTTAACAGGGGAGAGAAAAGACTGCCTTCCATCACAGTGAGGAGGAGAGTCACTGTGATGGATGTTTGTGTGAATTGAATTATTTGTGTGTCTTGTAGAAATTGTTCTGTTTGTATGGCTGTAGAAACAGAGTTTCGTTTGAGCCTCATTTGAGGTTCAAATGACAATGAATAAATATTGTATTGAAGATGAAATTCAGTATAACAAAATGCGGAGTCATGCATTTTGGTAATAAGAATAAATGAAAAGAGAATCCAGAAATCGGAGGTGCAATGGGACTTGGGAGTGCTGGTGCAGGACTCCCAAAAAGTTAATTTGCAAGTCGAATCGATAGTAAGGAAGGCAGCTTTAATGCTAGCATTGAGGACCAGAATACAAAAACAGAGATGTAATGCTCCATAAGGCTCTGGTCAGGACGCATTTGGAGTATCGTGAGCAAATTTGGGCCCAGTATCTGAGGAAGGATCTGGAGAGTGTCCAGAGGAGGTTTACAAGAATGATTCCAGAAATGAGTGGGTTAGCATATGATGAGCATTTCACAGCACTGGACCTCTACTCGCTGGAGTTTAGAAGGTTGAGGGGGGGACCTCAATGAAACTTACATAATAATGAAAGGCATAGATAGAGTGGATGTGGAAAGGATGTTTCCACGTGTGGAAGAATCAACAACCAGAGGTCATAGTCTCAGAATTAAAGGGCGCTCTTTTAGAAAGGAGATAAGGAGGAACTTCATTAGTCAGAGGGCAGTTAATCTGTGGAACTCATTGTCACAGAGGCCTGTGGAGGCCAAGTCATTGGATATTTTTAAGGCAAATTCTTGATTAGAACGGGTGTCAAGGGTTATGAGGAAAAGGCAGAAATGGGATTAGGGGGCAGAGATCAGCCATGACTGAATGGCGGAGTGGATTAGATGGGCCGAATGGCCTAATTCTACTCCAAAACCTGTGAATTTGTGAGATTGATATTGCCTACATTACAACCATGAACACATTTGGAAATAATTCATGTTATGAAGTACTTCAGTATTTTGAAATAAAAATGCAATTTCTCATTTAAAAACAATGTAATCTTACCTCAATAAGTGTGTCATCATTTTTGGCCCACAAATGTCTCAGGAGGTACCAACGTCCAACTGTGGCAATGCTTTCAGTGTAACCTGGTTGATATACTACTCTTTCCAAAAGCCGTCGAGTCTCCCTGCAGGAATAGTCATATCATCAACTCATTCTTTTATTTCAGTACATAAATTCCTCAGTTTTGAGTGAAATTAATAAATTAAATTGATTGTATTTTACTATCCCTGACACATGCCATCGCCATATCACAATGTGGATGCTATATATATATTTGTCACCACTACACTGTTACGGTACAACTCTCTTGCTTTATCTGTTCTATCCCAAGCCTTCTTTATTTTCCATGCAATGTCCCCTATGCTCCCAAGTATCTGCATTAAACAACTCATTACCCTCATCAATTGCACCTCCACCCCCGATTCTTTCTCTTCAGAATTTACTGCTCTCGTCACCCTGAAACCTTTCCTTTTAATAAATCCATACTCATAGCAATCGCTTTGATCTGGCCAACTTCAGTCATTTACATCACTGACAAGGGCCTTCATTTCTTAACCATTTACTTGTCTCTTTCACAACTTGCATATTCTGAACTTTTCAATACCCTTCTTTCAACAGCAGCTCAAGTTTTATCTACCTACACATAGTGGAGATCAAAATAAAAATCTATTGCACAATTCTATGACATATTGATCTATCATTGGTGTGGCAGCTAATATTTGATTCTTAATCAACAAAGTCACAAATTATTTAGTTTAACAAGTTATGTAGAAGTTTGCTTAGTTATGGAACGTATTAAATCCAGTCTACCCAGCTGCCCTGACCAACTGCAGTTCGCCTACCGCCACAAGTGGTCCACGGACGATGCCATCGCCCGAGTAGTACTCATCCCTAGAACACCTGGATAAGAGAGACACCCACGTCAGACTCCTATTCATAGACTATAGCTCTGCCTTTAATATCATTATACCATCCAAGCTTATCACCGCACTTGTTGTCAGCACTCATCTCTGCAACTGTATCCTCGACTTCCTGACCAATCAGCGAGGATAGGGGAGAAATCCTCAACACTGGTGCTCCGCAAGAATGCGTCCTCAGCCCCCTTCTTTACTCCTTGTACACTCACGACTGCGCAGCCATGTACAGATCTAATTCAGTTTTCAAACTTGCAGGCGGCACCACCATTGTGGGCCAGATATCAAATAATGATGAGACGGAGTACAGGAAGGTGATCGAGAACCCCGTGTCCTGATGTCGAGACAACAACCTTTCTCTCAATGTCAGCAAGACAAAGGAGATAGTGATCGACTTCAGGAAGCGAAGTGGTACACATACCCCAGTTTGCATTGCTGGTGCCGAAGTAGAGATGGTTGAAAATATCAAATTCCTAGGAGTCAATATCACCAACAACTTCTCCTGGACCACCCATGTTGCAGCAACAACCAAGAAAGCACACCAACGCCTCTATTTCCTTAGAAGGCTTAGGAAGTTTGGCATGTTCCCTACATCGCTCACCAACTTCTACAGATGCACCATAGAAAGTATTTTATCAGGATGCATCACAGCTTGGTTTAGGAACAGCTCCATCAAGGACCGCAAGAAATTGCAGCGAATTGTGGACGCAGCCCAGGCAATCACACAAACCAACCTCCCTTCTATTGACTCCATTTATACTTCACAATGCCTTGGCAAGGCCAGCAGCATATTCAAAGATGAGTCGCACTCTGGCCACTCCCCCTTATCACCCTCTCCCATCAGGCAAATGGTATAGAAGTGTGAAAATGCACACCACTAGATTCAGGGGCAGCTTTTTCCCAGCTGTTATCAGGCAACTGAATCATCCTACCACAAGCAGTACTGAACTACTATCTACCTCTTCGGTGACCCTCGGACTATCCTTGATCAGACTTTGCGAGTTTTACCTTGCACTAAACGTTATTCCCTTATCATGTATCTATTAACGGTAAATGGCTCTATTGTAATCATGTATTGTTTTTCTGCTGACTGGTTAGCACACAACAAAAGCTTTTCACTGTACCTCGTTAAATGTAACAATAAACTAAACTGAACTGCAGTGAACAAACCAGCAGCCCAGTTTCTTACAATACTTGAAAATGTTCCAACATCGAGAGGCACTTTGTCATTTTCCTATTAATAAAACTGACCATAAAACCTTCAACCAAGTAATTTACAGCTATACTTTCAGAATCTCATTTGTCTGGCTTTCAGCACTCCAAGCAGATATATAATGTGGAAATGTGAAGGTTTTTTGAAACAGAGAGAATATGCATAATGTTGATATTCAAAGGGACCTTGGTTTCTACATAGATAAATCATATCAATGGCTGCAATAAGCCTTTATGGCCAGCTGGAGCTTGAACTGTGTAAAATGGTCCCAAAATCTGGCAACTGTTACATATGGACGCAGTGAGCTGTTTCTACGCATGGGGTACTTAAATGGGGATTGTCTTTATGTATGGCAATAATCTCAATGATTTATGTGCAAAAAATGTATTTCACTGTATCTTGGTATATGTGACAATATATGAACCATTGAACATACAGGTATAAACAACCGATTAGGAACACATACGGTATGTCGGTCTTTATTGCAAGAGGATGTGACTAAAGGAACAAAGACAACTCTGCAGTTGCTGATTTTCTCAATTATTTCTACACATCTATAGACAATAGACAATAGATGCAGGAGTAGGCCATTCGGCCCTTCGAGCCAGCACCGCCATTCAATGTGATCATGGCTGAACATCCCCAATCAGTACCCCGTTCCTGCCTTCTCTCCATATCCCCTGACTACGCTATTTCTAAGAGCCCTATCTAGCTCTCTCTTGAAAACATCCAGAGAACCTGCCTCCACCACCCTCTGAGGCAAAGAATTCCACAGACACCACTCTGAGAAAAAGTGTTTCTTCGTCTCCGTTCTAAATGGCTTACTCCTTATCCCTAATCTGTGACCCCTGGTTCTGGTCTCCGCCAACATCGGGAACATGTTTCCTGCCTCTAGCGTGTCCAAGCCCTTAACAATCTTATATGTTTAGATTCTTTGGGAATTCCATATCCAACACAATTTTCATTGTCTTTGATTACTGTCAGTCCCTCGGGAAATTCCTGTTTGGATCATCACACTTGAAAGGCACAAATTGAAATGTATTTTCATCACAACATAGAAAATAGGTGCAGGAGTAGGCCATTCGGCCCTTCGAGCCTGCACTGCCATTCAATATGATCATGGCTGATCATCCAACTCAGTATCCTGTCTCTCTATACCCCCTGATCCCTTTAATCACAAGGGCCACATCTAACTCACTCTTAAATATAGCCAATGAACTGGCCTCAACTACCTTCTGTGGCAGGGAATTCCACAGATTCACCACTCTCTGTGTAAAAAATGTTTTTCACAGAGTGGTGGTGAATCTGTGGAATTCTCTGAGTTGAGTTATTAATTATTGCTCCACCTGCTGAATGTTTCCAGCATTTGTGTTTTTAAATTAGTTATCAGTTGTTTGACTCAACTTAACCCTCAATCAGTCTTGCTGCTCTCCTCCCAAACTCCCCACTTTTTTCCATTGTTAATTTGGGGTTTTGAAATACACAGCACCAAATAATTTATATTTTCATATTAATTTCATACTTTCATATGTGAGCAGTACTATTAAAGAATGAATCATTAGTGCAATTATTTTGAAAGCATAAGTAAATTTGAAGTCTGTTCTGTTAGCTTGTCAGTGAAAATAACATTGAAAATGGTTGCCTCAACCTTTACGTAACCATTAGAAAAGGCTACTTCAACTTTTACGGTTGTTAAAACTCACATTCCCGTTAGCGCACTGCAAAATTCATCTGTCATGCACAATTTTGGCAATATTTACAAGTTGTAATAGCTTCTTATAAGTCAACACTTGTGACTTATTAAATTGACTTTTATCAAAATACAGTAAAATACAAGCAGCTCAAAAATGAAAGAGCAAAATACTGCAGTTGCTGGAAATGCTAAGCAGGCAGCATTTAAGGGGAGATAAATAAAGTTAATATTTAATGTTGATGACCCAAAGAACAGATATTGTTCTTCACTATGTTATCATTAATTGGAAAAAATAGGGCATTACAACCTGAAATGATTCAAGAAACTTTATTCATAAAATCTATAGTTTTAATAAAGTTGTAAAATTACCTTGCTCCCACTTTAACTATAAATTGCAGAAGTGCTTGGAATAGACCAGCTAAAGGACAGAAGCAGATCTTCTGAGCTTCATTGGTTGCTTCTTTCACTAGTGATGTCCATCGATGGTTTTGAAGTTTTACCTAACAGAAAAAAGTTAAAATGTAAAATTCTCTCAATCAAGGAGTTACCATTACAGCACGGAAACAGGCCATCTCGGCCCTTCTAGTCTGTGCCGAACACTTATTCTCACCTAGTCCCATCTACCTGCACTCAGACCATAACCCTCCATTCCTTTCCCGTCCATAAAGTGCATTGGGAAAGTATTCAGACCCCTTCACTTTTTCCACATTTTGTTACATTACAGCCCTATTCTAAAATTGGTTAGTCATTTTTTTTAATCATCAATCTACGCACAATACCTCATAATATAAAAGCGAAAACAGGTGTTTAGTAATTATTGCAAAATAATTAAAAATAAATAACTGAAATATCACATTTACGTAAGTATTCAGTCCCTTTGCTGTGACTCTCAAAATTGAGCTTTGGTGCATCGTGTTTCCATTGATTATCCTTGAGATGTTTCTACAACTTGATAGGAGTCTACAAGTGGTAAATTAAATTGATTGTACATGATTTGGAAAGACACACACCTGTCTATATAAGGTCCCACCGTTGACAGTGCATGTCAGAGCAAAAAACAAGCCATGAAGACGAAACAATTGTCTGTAGACCTCCGAGACAGGATTGTGTTGAGACACAGATCTGGGGAAAACATTTTTTGGAGCATTGCTGGTCCCGAAGAGCACAGTGGCCTCTGTCATTCTTAAATAGAACTGAAACCACCAGGACTCTTCATAGAGCCTGGCCAAACTGAGCAATCGGGGGGAGAAGGGCCTTAGGATAGAGACTTACTAACATATTCAGGGAGGTGACCAAGAACCCGATGGTCACTCTGACAGAGCTCCAGAGTTCCTCTGTGGAGATGGGCGAAACTTCCAGAAGGACAACTATATCTGCAGCACTCCACCAATCAGGCCTTTATTTGTAGAGTGGCCAGACAGAAGCCACTCCTCAGTTAAAGGCACATGACAGCCCGCTTGGAGTTTGCCAAAAGGCACCTAAACAAGATTCCCTGGCCTGATGAAACCAAGATTGAACTCTTTGGCCTGAATGCCAAGTGTCACGTCTGGAGGAAACCAGGCACCGCTCATCACCTGGCCAATACCATATCTACAGTGAAGCATTGTGGTGGCAGCATCATGCTGTAGGGATGTTTTTCAGCGGTAGGAACTGGGAGACCAGTCAGGATCGAGGTAAAGATGAACGGAGCAGAGTATAGAGAGATCCTTGATGAAAACCTACTCCAGAGCGTTCAGGACCTCGGACTGGGGCAGACGTTCACCTTCCAACAGGACAACGACCTAAAGCTCACGTCCAAGACAACGCAAGAGTAGCTTTGTGACAAGTCTGTAAATGTCCGTAAGTGGCCCGGCCAGAGCCCGGACTTGAACCCGATCGAATATCTCTGGAGGGATCTGAAAATAGCTGTGCATCGACACTCCCCATCCAACCTGACAGAGCTTGAGAGGATCTGCAGAGAAGAATGGGATAAATTACCCAAATACAGGTGTGCCAAGCTTGCAGCGTGATACCCAAGAAGACTTGAGGTTGTAATCACTGCCAAAGGTGCCTCAATAAAGTACTGAGTAAAGGGTCTGAATACTTATGTAAATGTGATATTTCAGTTATTTATTTTTAATTATTTTGCAAAAATTTCTAAACACCTGTTTTCACTTTTTTATTGTGGGCTATTGTGTGTAGATTGCTGATAAAAAAAATGAATTTAATCCATTTTAGAATAAGGCTGTAACGTAACAAAATGTGGAAAAAGTAAAGGGGTCTGAATACTTTCTGAATGCACTGTATACCTATATACCTAGTTACTGAAGTACATCAGAGGGTTCAATCTGATCACGTGGTCCACATACTTCATGTATTTGACATGGCTAGGCTCTAACTTCAATACACAATGTGCTTCAGCTTGTTTGGCTAATCAGATAAAACCCAGAGAAAAATCCTTCACTGACCACTTTGAGTTAGATAGAGCTCTAGTGGCTAGCGGAATCAAGGGATATGGGGAGAAGGCAGGCACGAGTTACTGATTGTGGATGAACAGTCATGATCACAATGAATGGCGGTGCAGGCTCAAAGGGCCAAATGGCCTCCTCTTGCTATTTTCTACGTCTCTGTCGATAACTTAATTGGAAACAGATGAAACAGGGGAAAGGGTTACCTATATGATCATCGTTTGAAAAATCTACTTTCACTCATACAATTCACTCTCATTCTTCCCATGCTTCCAAACTTTAAAATTTAAGGTGGACGGAGAAGATTTTAGGGGGTCCTATTCTTTCACTTTCCCGTTTTTACACGTCTTCTGCAGTGCAACATACTTAGGTATAATTGTCACAAATCAATAGTGATAGGCAAAGTTGACAAATATGTGTCATATAAATATGTGAATGGAGAACATTTTCTTTTCTTTCCCTCACATCTAGTAAAATGATTATTTTCAAAATCAACATAATGGATTTCTTGAAATAGTTCTGCAAGTAAAAATCGTCAGATAGAATCGTGTATGATGGACCATGTACTGCAGCTTGCTGGATCCATCCTTTCATAAATGGGTGTTTAAATTCTGATACAGGGGCTAATCCTAATTATTAAAGATACAGGACAAATGCCAATGATCTGTGATGGATGTAATTACCACGGCAGAATGTAAGGCTACTAATTCCGAAACATATTTGTTGAGATTAATGGTAAAAATGAAAAATAGATAATGTCTTGTATGATTTCCCATTCCATGAACTGGATCCATGGGAAAAGCAGACTGATAGTTGTAGTGTTGAAAAATGACCTAACTTTATGACTTCAGAACCTTAGATACTTAATTAAATTAATCAACTACTGTATAATTGTGACAAAACACTCAGATTAGGCTGATTAATTATGAATATATAACCATATAACAATTACAGCACGGAAACAGGCCATCTCGGCCCTTCTAGTCCGTGCCGAACACTGACTCTCACCTAGTCCCATCTACCTGCACTCAGACCATAACCCTCCATTCCTTTCCCGTCCATATACCTATTCAATTTATTTTTAAATGATAAAATCAAACCTGCCTCCACCACTTCCACTGGAAGCTCATTCCACACAGCTACCACTCTGAGTAAAGAAGTTCCCCCTCATGTTACCCTTAAACTTTTGTCCCTTGTAGAATATAGGTAGTTATTCAAAGTGCTCCTATTTTTCCAATCAATCACATGTACAAATGCACACCACAATAACAAATATCCACTATTGCTTCCTTGACTAAAAATGGATGACTGCTGTTTTAATTTTGTCAGATGTTAATTTATGGTTTTGTTTCTGCTTGACACAAGCTCCTGATGTGAACCATGGCATGAAGGCGTGTAATATATGTAATAGCCCAGGCTGCTTATTCACAGGCCAGATGTACAAAGTACATTAACACAACATTAAAATTGGTGAATCAGCCTTGTTTTATTACTTTCCGTTTCATGAGCAATATAAGTGGAAGAAAATAAAATTACAACATCTGAATGACAATACTGTAGCGGTAGGATGCGAAGTTTGTCCAACACGGGATTCTTTATTGCTGCTACAAGTCTCCTAACTCCCACACCGAGCGCGCGTGATTATCATCTTAAATAACCCCCAGGGGCACCCGTGACCACTATGTGACCCCTACCTCCCGTCACCGGGACACATGACCACCCCCCCCCCCCCAGAGCCGAAGGTTATCTACAGTGCATGGCCCACCACCAAGGGCCGCCACATTAACCCCCCCCCCCCCCCACCATAACCGGAGGCACAAAAACAGATGGGCAGCTGGACCTCGTACGTACGTCCCCACGCAAAGGTTTTTTTCCCCTGCAAGGACGAATTAGGTGGGACCCGAGACGGCGACACCCTCGATGGCGAGGCTAGACAACCTGGACTGGCTTGCTCAGGTCCAAATGGGCCGGCTTTAAGCGACCCACTGACACGGTGTCTTGCCGACCCGCCCATGTCCAATACAAAAGTCATGGGCCCGTGCCGTAGCACCCCAAAAGGACCTTCATATGGGCACTGTAAGGGTGGCCTGTGGGCGTCACGGCGGAGGAAGACATACTGACTGTCCACAAGAGCCGGCGACGCATGCGATGGAGCGACACTGTGCCGAGGCGTTGGGACAGGAGACAGGGCGCCGACCCACTCCCGCAGACGGACCAACATGGATGACGGTGACTCCTGGGGGCCGCCAGTGGTTGGAATAAACTCCCCGGGCATGGTTAGCGGAACGCCATAAACAAAATCGGCCGATGAAGTTTGCAAGTCCTCAGCAGGATCCCCAGCAGGACCCACAGCAACTCGTCCACCCAACCAGGACCGGTGAGGCGAGTCTTCAAAGCGTCCTTAAGACGGCGGTGGAAACGTTCCACCAACCCATTGGACTGGGGGTGATAAGCCGTCGAGTGGTGGAGCTGAGTACCCAACAGGCGAGCCATTGCGGACCACAGCTCCAACGTGAACTGGGCACCCCGGTCGGCCGAAATGGGTAATCCAATAGGCCACCAGGACACGTGCACGACAGGGCCGAGATGTGAATAAGCAGGATGGCCTCCGGCTACCACGTGAAACGGTCTACCACTGATAGCAGATGTGAAATGCTGTTGGACGGTGGCAGGGGCCCCATGATATTCACGTGGACGTGGCCGAAACGCTGGCGAGGCACTGCAAAGCCTTGAACTGGCACCCGGATGTGCCACTGAACCTTCGATGTTTGACATGGAATGCACGTCCGGTCCCAATGACTTTGCTTTTTTGCCGCAACCAACGCCACTGTTGCCCGGTTTGATGGGCGAGCCAAACAAAAAATGGAGTCGAAAATCCGCCGACGCCAGGGCACCGGAACAATAGGCCGCAACTGCCCCGTGGAGACTTCACACAGGACTGTGATGGCAGTTTGGTACGCCTTTATCGCCTCGTCCGCCAGCTGCGCTGCCGCCAAAGCGGAGTAATCAATTCCCGGGGGCCACATCAAGAACGGCTACAACAGCCGGGCGGGACAAGGCGTCCGCGACCAGGTTACTTTTCTCGGCGATGTGGCGGATGTCCGTCGTAAATTCAGAGATTGCGGTGAGATGGCGCTCCAACCGAGCGGACCAAGGATCTGCAACCTTGGTGAAGGTGAGGGGCTTATGGTCGGTAAAGGCAACAAAGTCCCGGCCCTCCAGGAAATACCGGAAATGCCTACCCGCCAGGTATAAAGCGAGCAGCTCCCGGTGGAAAGCGTTGTATTTACACTCCGCCGGGCTAGGTTGGTGGCTGAAAAAGGCAAGAGGCTGCCAGTGACCGTCCACAGACTGCTCCAGACTGCTCCAACATGCCGCCAACCGCAGAGTCCGAGGCATCCAGTTTGTGCTGTGGGGGCGTCGACCCGCGGATGCACTAGCATCTTAAATAACCCCCAGGGGCACCCGTGGCCCCTCCCTCTCGTCACCGTGACCCCACCCCCAGAGCCGAAGGTTATGTACAGTGCATGGCCCACCACCAGGGGCCTCCTCAATACTTGAATTTATATTAAACTTCCCCAGAAAATAAATGATAATCCAACGTTTCCAACTTACAATTTTCAGAAAATCAACAGGGATTAATTATACTAATTGATGCACATTGATGCACACATCTATACACAGAATATGCTATCAATTTTCACTGTATAATCTCATTGCACTATAAAATACCAGCGTTGAGTTTATAAACTGGAAGGGGGGGGGAAAAAGTGTCTCTTCTTTAATACCATTACAACAATACGTCCAGGAAAAGTGAAAAAGGTCAAACTAACTTTGAAAGTTGCTAATTATGAAATCCTTACCGTGCCAAGTGAAAGTGCAAGCAGTGCTAATCGGAGCAGACTTGACAACTTGCCACTCGTATCACCTTGTTTTGAAGACAGTTGCAAACCTTGTCTGTAGCACATCTCTGCAGCTACCATCAAACCCTGGGATTTATATATTTCTGCCAACCACTGGTGGGAAACAGATATTCAAAAATAAACATAGATTCCTGTCAAATGTTTTGTCCTATACTGTATATCCTATACTGTGATACACATCAGTCTGAAATGTTTCTGGAAAACAACAAACAGAATGAAAAAATGCATTTTTGTCCGATTAGAATAGATAATTCTGTATCTATACCTGTCAATAGCAATCTTTAAGGATGGATTATTATGAGACAGGATTAATTCCAGATTGCATTCCGATGAGGGGCTTTAATAAGGTTACAGGTTTTTTTCCCTTGGTTAGGGGAGCCTCTTTAAAGACATAGATTTAAGGTGAAGAGGACCAAGTGGCAACTTTTCCATTCAGAGGGTGGTGGGTATGTGGAATGAGTTTCCAGAGGAATGAGGTGGGTATAATTACAACATTTTAAAAAGACATTCAGGAAGGTACTTGGACAGAAAAAGTTGAGGGATATGAGCCAAATAGAACTAGCTCAGATTGGCAAGGATGAGTTGGGCCGAAGAGCTTGCTTCCATTCTTGATGGCTCATTTCAAGATATATTAACAATAATCACAAACATTTCACCCAACAAAAATGTGCTTTGCTCTGCAGTTTCTAACTTTATAAAATCAAAACTTGAAATTCTGAGCCTTTAAAGTGAATTATATTGGTGAAAATTGTAAATTGCTGCTGGTTAGGCATGAGATTCAGGAGACAATTGAGGGACAGTGAGGAATTGATAGGCACGTCCAGAGAATAAGTTAGAGAAATAGGTTGAACTCTTGGGAATGTTTCAAGACCTGGCAAGGACTCAAATGGATTTATTGACCTCTTCTAAGTTGCATGAAATTTTGAGATGAGGTTCCCGGCCAGTCACTTTCCCAAGAAAACCCACACTAATGGAATTATTTCTAGAAAGTAGAAACAAAGAACTGCAGAGGCTGGTTAATACACAAAAGGACACAAAGTGCTGGAATAACAGGCAGCATCTCTGGAGAACATGGATAGGTGATCTTTTTTCAATTGATTGTAGTGGAGAAGAAAGCTGGGAAAGGGGAGAGACCAGGTATATTTCTAAATACATAATACAATGCATTTACTACTAAGATAATATACAACAAAGAAAAAGGACCTCTGGCAAAAGTTGTTTGGAAAGAGGGCGAGGGTGGCTCAAAATATTGTGTGTTGAGTCACCTATCCCCCACAACTGCCTATTCTAACAGAGTATAACCTGCATTTCTGTGCTACCTAAACAAGCTTCATGTAGCAGGTAACAATTCTACTGTTTTTTCTATAATTTCAACAGAAACCATCAAAATCAACTAATGATTTTGTCAGTGAAGAAAGTTTAAGCCCAGAGCTTTATAAAGATGCTAATAATTTATTAAATATATTTCTATAAGCAGGATTTGTAATTATTTATCGATTACTGCCTCTAAACCTGGTGCAAAGAAAGTCATAAAAAATGAACTATTAATGTAAAACAAAGTCACAGTACAGAACATACATGCCAAGCTGTAATCGATGTGAAATTTGACATCACTGCCTTCTTCAGTTCTTCTAAAACTGTATCAGGAAGCTGCTGGTGTGAAAGCAAGAGCTGTTCACATTGAATCTGCCTCAGCAATAGGAACACTGCAGGGTGGTCTGGATACCTCTCTAGTACCTATAAGAAAGTAAAGTACCAGTAAAACACCACGCAATTTATTTTTGAAAAGTTAGTTTAACCCATACACTTGCACTCTCTCAAAAATACTCATTTAAACTTTTTGATTTTCCAAAATTATAGTGCTCACAGCCTTGAATTTAGTCAACTGATCATGGAATACTATGAACTTTGATTTACAATATCCTGTGTGAAGATATTTCGCCTGATTTTGGTTTAAATAATTCATCCCGTATTTTGGGATTACCACCTTTCAGCTTCCATACCAGGCACTTTTGCAATAATATTGTTTCAATCGCATTATGTTCCCGAGTATATGTCGAGTTTACTCAATTTGCCATTGTAAAATCCTGTAGACATGACATCCCAAGACCCCTCTCTTGATCTGAATCACCGACTTTTATTTGAAATAAAAACAAAAGAATCTGGATATACTCTCAGCATCCGTGCAAATTTAAAAAAAGGTAATGTCTCCGATCTGAGACTCCGTGAGAACAAAGGTTGTGGATCTGTATTGGCTATATTTATCCTTCTACAGATAACTACTTGATTGGCACTCATCCGCAACCACTCACTCCACCACCAAAACAGGATGCACATTGACAACTCACCGACTACTTAATCAGCACCATCCAAACCCATGATCTCTACCAGCCACAAAGACAATGACAGCAAAACCAGGGAAACACCACCATGTGGAAGATGCTCTCCAACCCACGTCCCATCAGTAATTGGAAATATATCACCATTCCTTCACCGTCACTGTGTCAACATTCTGTAACTTCCACTCCAACAACATTGTGGGTACCATACCCCAAGGACTGCAGCAGTTCAAGGCAGCTCACAACAACCTTCTCAAGGGCACCTAGGAATGGTCAATTATTATATGCTGACTCAGCCTGCGAATCCCACGTCGCTGAATTGAATTAAAAAAACGCTGCCTGTCTTCCTGAGTTGTTTCCATCTTTTCCTGTTTTTATTCCAGATTTTCAGCATCTGCAACTTTAAAAGCAATATTCGGTACCTTATCAAGCCTTTTGAAAACTCAATTACACTACATCCATTGCTTCCTCTTTATGTGCCCTACTGCCAACATTATCAAAAAACGAATACATTTATCTAACACGATTGTATTTTGTCCAATTATGTTAAGACCTGATAACGATCTATTGAAATATTGTTTCCAAACCTGTCACTAAGGAGGCTTAATGAAATGTATTGGATTGTTTACAGAATAATAAAACATTCCCCAGCCAGCACAGTAATATAATACAGCTCTTGTTTGAATGATACAGTACTTTATTGCAGAAAGCTTCAGCATCAGAATGCCTGCCCATTTCTTTTAATCCAGTAGCAGCCTGCTGCAAAGACCAGTTCTCCAGGGATTGAAGATAGAAAGCTGGCATGGTCTTCTCTGTCTTTACTATATAATAATAAAAATGTTAGAATTATGTATCATCCATCATTAATCACTCCTCCCCCTCAAATTATACCAGTATGAGCCAATAAATATGTTAATAGCCATGAATTAAATTGAGAATATTTTCACATATTTCTCTCAATGAAACAATAGCACGGATAACATATAAAGTTTAAACTGAAAAATTTACAAAAGATTATGCAATTGATCAGAGGAGGTCATTTCAGATTAAGATGTAAATGTATCAGTCACTGCAAAGTTTATGGAATGTTGAAATAAATTAATACAGTTCAAACTTTGTAAGTAAGTGATCATGTAAATTAAAGTAGCAAAGTGCATTAATGCATCACATGACTGGATAACAGGCAACAAAAAAAGCTTTTCACTATACCTTGGTACACGTGACAATAAACTAAACTAAATCACTTACTTTTTGATGTGATTGCTACAACAAACAGTTCTTCTGATGCAGTTAGTTTTGAATGTTTGCCATTTAAATGAGCTAATGTTTTTTCCATGTGTAACGCTGCCATTAAGCTGGCCCACACAGTGGGATCATCTGCGAAATGAAACAGACAATTAAAAACTTAACTTATTTAACTCTAAAAGCAAAGCAATAATATTCTTCCATATTTTAGGTTACAATTTATTATACAACAGGATTATTTCCTCATTTGGTGTTTAGAGTTCGAACATTGAGACCTCCATGTTGTTGATTTAACAGCTTTGACAATATTATTATTTCAGTTTATTTCTGGGAAATAAATTATGGATGATTTTAGCTATGGTCAATTTTGCTCAATTCATTATTAATAATGTTAATTTTGCAACCTTAAGAGTTGTAAGCCACCTGCAAAATGGACAAGGATATTATTACTGGAACAAGGAACTGCAGATGCCGGTTTACAAAAATAGGCACAAAGTGCTGGAGTAACAAAGCATCTCTGGAGAACATGGATATGTGATGGATAGGATATTATGGAGAGGATATTATTACAAAATCACTAGACATTAAGCTCCCTATCTTCTTAATTTTCAGATGTATTCATTGCTGAATACATGGAAATTAATTTATTTGAATTATATTTTGTTTGGACTTGGAACAAGAAGAGAAATAGCAGTAAATATAAAGAAAAATAGGTTTGATGCAATTGCTTCACAAGGAGATTAATATTGCGATAATAGAACCATAACAAGAGTGGAAATATATTAGATGATAACATCTTTAGGCCAGAAGTAGTTTTAAAAAAAAGGGATATTTGCTAACATTCATGAATTTATGAATGATTGAACCTATGCAGCACAATAAAACAAACTTGGGGGCAGGGGGGGAAGGAAGATTTAATAACATTGCATGTGATATATGATGTCAATATTTCAGTCATTTTTTGAAAATGTTCATGGCAAATATTCTAATTTCTATTCAAGTAGAAATGTATTACATTTATTGAATTAGGGTGGCTAATGTCTGTTTAAGAAAGGCTGCAAGTGAGCCCCATGGATTCTGACAGTCTAGATCTGCATGCATTTGTGTCAGGGCCAATTTGATTGAGTTTATTTTTTGAAGTTGTGATCTAGAAGAACATGTAGGAGGCAATACTTGTTGGAAATACCCAACAAATCAAGCAGCATCTGTAGAAAGAGAAAATCTAAGTTAAGGTGGATCTTGCCTCAGGATCGGCAAGTTTGGGCACAAATTGGTTATCAAAAATTGTCAAAGTAAAGTCTCAAAGACTGCAGTATGTCTAGAGGGAAGATAAGTTGTTGCTACTCAAACATACATTGGGATTTGTAAGAGTGCAGCAAACTACAGACAAAATGGGAGTGGGATGGAGAATTAAAGTAACAAGTAACAACAAGTTCAGGGCATACCCAAAGAACTGCAAAGCAATGACCCAATCTGCATTTGGTTTCGCCAACACATTAACTAGAAAGCTCCAATAACATTGTGTACCTTGGCTTCCTCCTCTCCCTTTTCTGCAGTTTACATCACACAGCTTCTCACCTCTCCTTGATGGGTTATTGACCTGAAACATTAACTCTATTTCCATATCCACAGAATGCTGTCTGGCTTGCTCAGTTCTTCAAGCATTTTCTGTTTTTATTTCAGATTTTCAGCATCCACATTTCTTTTTGAGTTTCAATAATGAACTAATAATGCCTCAAATGACTCCATTTCATTTTTGGTGGTTGATAATTGATAATTAATTAGAAATCTTTAGAATTAACATTAATTTTTTTTAGATAATGACAATTAAGTCATACTGAATACTAGAGTCAGAATTAAAATCAGACATGGTATTCTGTCATCCAGCGACAATCTCAGTACTTCAGCAGGTTTTTCCTAAGATTGATGACCATGGCATATAATTGGATAAACATAAATAATTTAATGAAAAACACATCCCACCACCAGCTTAAATATAATTAAAGTTCTCCCTTTTAGTATATTTATGAACATTTAAGACATTGGATCGTGACAGCAACAATGACATATATTTGTCTTTAATCTGAATCACAGATTGGTATACCTGGATAAAGATGGATTGTCTTTTGGATAGTCTTTAATGCATTATCATTGTTATCAATTGCAGCATGTTTTCCTGCTGCTATCTGGTTTACAGCACTGAACAAAAGAGCATTCTGGAAGGGAAGAAAAATAAAGATCTATTTTATAAATTGCAAACATCCCATATTAAATGTTTGATTTAAGTATACTAGATTGTTTTGTAACATTATGTGCTGCAGTTGAGGATATTATTCTGAAGACTAAACAAAAATAGCCATATAAATACTGATTAGTTTGAATTTACCTTTGAATGATGAGAACTGAGGATCTGTGCTACATTGCCAGCCACTACCCCACCCTACAAAATGAAAGCCAAAATGAAAACAAGATAATACCAAAGTTATTTGAACTTCAGTTCACATACATTCGCCCATATACAATTACATTTCATGAATTATTTTACATTTGACAATAAAATACAAAAGCATGCCTTAGGGTCATAGAAGCCTACTGGGTTTGTCCCTGCCAATCAAGAAGCTCCATCTAAGCTAGTCCCATCATATTATATCATCATATACTTATTAAAACTCTGATCTTGTAAGTGTGTATGTGTGTGTGTATATGTGGTTGTCTATATATATCTTCGCAAAAACACTATGCGGTAACGATTACATTTTCCCCTCGAGGCAGAGATCACCTTCACTGAACATTTTATGCTTTATTTCTCGACTTATTACTGATTAAAAGTAAGTAAGAAGTTTAAAAACATTAAAAGACTTTGAATTTAAAACGACCAGCTTCCATTGATGACGTCACAATGGCTCGGCTAGCAGTGATCAGCTTCCCATGAAGATTTCATCCTGTATTTCACGTTATTCGAGATTAAAGCTTTCAAAATGCTAATATTTTTACATATTCAGATTCACATTTTCCCCCTCTAGGCAGAGAACACCTTTACTGAACATGTTATGCTTTATTTCTCGACATTACTGATTAAAGTTAAAAACAATCAAAATACTTTGAATTTTAAACGAGCAGCTTCAACTGATGATGTCACAATGGCTCGGCTAGCAGTGATCAGCTTCACTTACGTTCGAAAACGGATTGAGTTGGAGGACCACGCCTCCCGTGGGGGCCACGGGTAGGGAACGGGTGCGTTAGGGGAGCAGACCCAACAGGTCTGCACTTGGTCTAGTATCCCTTTAAATCTTTCCTATTCATGTTCCTATCCAAGTTTCTTTTAAATGTTGTTATAGTACACCTCAACAACCACCTCTGGTAGCTCGTGTCATACACCGACCATTATCCAAGTAAAACGTTGCCCCCCCAGGTTTGTATTATATCTAGTCCCTTTCATTTTAAATATATGTCCTCTTCATTTCGATTCCCCTACCCTTAGCACAAGAAATATCAGTGCAGCTTATAGACCAATGTTGCAGAAACCTTTCTAGGTGTGTTATGCACTAAATAGTTCAGAGCAAAGGAGAGAATTTAAGTGGAGAAACAAGGAACAGCAGATGCTGATTTACAAAAATAGATACAAAGTGCAACTCTGGAGCACATGACTTTGTGGCATTTTGGGTTGGAACCCTTCTTCAGACTGATTGTAGTGGGGGGGAAAAAAGCTGGTAAAGAAATTAGATGGGGCAGGCAAAGTGTGGTGTGTGATGTGTGGATACAGGTGAAGGTTTTTTTTGATGGACAAATGGCTGGACAAGGGCCATCGATGAATAGACAAAAAATGTAAGATAAGGGTAGAAGGGGTGCGAATTGTGAAGCCAGGGGAAGGAATACAGGGTGGAAAGGGATGACGGGAGGGGAGAAATGGGTGTAAATCCAATTGGGGGACAGGCAAGTAATTTAAGAAAATCTAAGTCATCTTGTTCTTTTACAGCTGAAACCATTCCCCCTCCCTCTCCCAACTCCCAACCGATCCCTGCTATTGTTAAAATAATTTTGTGATTGCACTAACAATTTTGAGTATCACTACATATCAATAAAGCAATTAGCAATTATCACATTAGCATTCCAGAAAGTTTTCTGTCATGTCAAAGGCTGACAGACCGAATTGGAAATTTCTGTGAAGTAAGGATTAACATGATTAAGGTGACATGGGCTTAGATATATCAAGAAAACAAACTGACAATAATATTTCAGACAATATAAAGGATACTTACTTCCGCCTTTTGGGGAGTATGTTGAGGAACAACTCTGCATAATAATGTCCAAAGGGCAGGATCTGCTGGATTGCTGGGAGGGGTGGTGGGGTAGAAAGATTTTACATTTTGTAATATGCTTTTTTAATTAACTTGCAAATATACATCTTGAAACAGAAAGTGCATATTTTATGATAAAGAGATTGGTGAATCACCCAAATACATTTGGAGCTTTTTTTCGGAATGGTGCAGAATTGAGATTTCATGTTCCAAAGATATGGAGAACACCAATTTTATGCATAGAATTATCCAAGTTATATTGCATTGACCTAGTAGTAAGAAATATTTGTAAATGATCCATCTTTAGAAACTCCATGTCAAGACACTTCAGATATGGAGCTGTAATGTTCAGTACTGGAATGCAGCATAAACAACTGCAATTGAATGCAATGTTCATTAGATGCCTGACCGCTATTTCTACTTCCTACTACTATTCGGCAAATCTGATTGTTATGGACAGATTATAAACAGAGCCACTGCCTGTCAGCACTACTTCCTCAGGTTCTTATACAGATGGTCCGATACCTGGGCTCTTCATATCCCTGGTCTCCAGACTCTGGACGACATATTTTCTGCAACAATTTCAAATTCTCAGCAGTTCCATTTATCATTCTTTGATGAAGTGTTTTAATGAAGAATAAGCAGAATAATTTTGAGGAAGAATGTTTACCTATTCTTTGCTTAAAAAAGATCTTCTGATTACAAGCTTACCAAGCAAAGTTACATGTGGTCATTGCGGTAAGATTGAGCTGAGCTGTGTATTCAAATGAAGCCATTCACGACTAAACTGTAGCATTTACAATATTGCATAGCTGGCATCCTAATAGAATTTTGTTCAAAATTGCTATTAGCTTAAAATTAATTTGACTTTGCCAATCAACCGTCTCTTAGAAAGTCTTGCTTTAATATTTTAGATATCAAATTTTGCAATTACTGAGTAATGATCTTGGAAAACACCATCTTTCTTGCATTTACCAGTATTTCACTAAATACAAATTGCTAATACTTGCCATGACTAATCACTTTTAAAAAGGCTCCCTGTGAAATACATTAACAGTACAAGCCTGAGTCAATATTGAATACAAAGTAATTGGCTGTATGACTCATTCAATTATAACTCATTCATGCCGGCAATAATATGATTAGTGGTATATTCACTTAATTTATGTCTCTTACTGATTTATATCTTTTACATTTTTCAAAATTACATTGTAAGGAAAAAAATAATTCTCCATTATTGGCACTAATGACAAATATAAAGGTAAGTCTGAACACTCATTATTAGATAGCAATTGTAAACTAAAGCAATTATTTCATAACCGCAAAACAAATTTAGAGTAGTTCTGACCACTTAATTAAACTGAAGATTTTAATTATATATTGCTCTTTTGAAATTTGAATACGATTTAAAATCAAAGTCAGGACCACAATTCTCGCCAAAATAATCAACATTTTACATGGATATTATTTTTCTGCTGGAATAGAAAATTATAACAAGATAGTTTGAATTAAATGTGTATGACCTTTATCACTTTAGGTTAAAAAAAAACGATTTTTTGCTGTATATAAAAGTATAAGTGTTAAAGACCTACCTATGAACAGCTTTTGATGCCTGTCTCTGTACAGCTAAACTGTTACTTTGCAAAGAAAACATTCCTGAAGAAAGAAGTGATGTTTCATAAGTTGAAGCAATCTTATCCCAGTGTTTGAACAGCTCATTAAGTGCTGCTGTAGTGAGAGTGGTATCCTTCTTCAAGAGTCCCAGAGCACACAATGCCTGAAGACTCTCCACACTGGGCTCCTTCAGCATTGAGCTATTAAATTAAAAGCAGAATGCAATTAACTTTGTAATGTATATTATTCCAGCACTTATAACTGATGTACTTTCAACATCCATCTAAAAATGCTACGTTATAATATACTTTGAAAGATTGAAAAAAATATGCAGTTTGTTTAGTACCTGAAGCCACCTTTTCAAGTGGAATCATGTTAGCAAATCTCGTTAGAGTCAGAGTTATACAGCGTGGAAAGAGGACCTTTGGCCCAACCGGCCAACATATCCCAACTATGCTAGTCCCACCTGCCTGCATTTGGTCCATATCCCTCCAAACCCGTTCCATCCATGTACCTGCCTAACTCTTCCTTAAAATGTTGGGATAGTCCCAGCCTCAACTACCTCCTCTGGCCGGGGTGTTAGGGTTAGGGTTAGGGTAAGGGTTAGGGTTAGTACAGATATTATAAACGGAGGCGCCGAAACAGCGGCGCCGAAAAGTACCCGACCCCCTCTGGCAGCTTGTTCCATACACCCACCACCCTTTATGTGAAAAAGTTACCCCTCAGATTCCTATTAAATCTTTTCCCCTTCACCTTAAACCTATGCCCTTTGGTACAATGTATGATACAATGTACAATATATGTTATTTTCATACATGTTTGCAAATAGCAATGACATAACAAGTGATTTATGTGTTTCTGGTTGTACAAGAAGGATTTAAGTGTAGTTAATCAGATTTGTTAAAAATGTTAAATCATTGTTCCACAAGGATGGTCTGAATAAGTAAAATTTCAAAACTTGCTGATGGCACCAAATAATGCAAGAATTAAATAATAATTTAACCAATTCCACGACCAATGGTTCAGATCAAAACACTGCAATCCTGCCACAAACAATTGAAATGACGTTGGTCAATAAATGACCATGTAAATTGAAAACTCCAAAAATGCAAACTCATCACGTATTAAAGACAAGGCAGAAACATCTGGTTCTATCATTGAAAATGGAGGGTACTTGAATTAGTTCATGACTAAATTGTTTAGTTCACGACTAAAATGTTAATGTTTTCCCAGCAGTGGTCTGGAAGACATTCTTCAGAACTAGCTGCACCTTCAATCAACCCATACAAATTTGATAGGCTACGGGAACAGATTAGAACATGCACAGCAACGAGCAGTGAGCAAAAAAATCCTCGACTTCCCCAAAGCCTCACCATCATCTGTAAGGCAGAAGGCTGATATGGACATAGATGCTGCTGCACCCGCTGAGTTTCTCCAGCATTTTTGTGTACCGGCTGATATGGACACCCTAATTGCTAGAATTCTCTCCAGGTTGCAAATATGCTTTCTTACAAATATATTCCTGATATTTCTTCATCACTGGTCAAATTATTGGAATCTATCTGTCCGAATAAGGAAGGGGCACTAAATTACCAGGAGACCCAAATTCGATCTTGACTGGGGGCGCTGTCTGTACAATTTGTACGTTCTCCCTGTGACTGCATTCTCCCTATGACCTGTGACCTACGTTTCTCCGGGTGCTCCCGTTTCCTCCCACACTCGAAAGAGGTACATGTCTGTAGGTTAATTGATCTCTGTAAATTGTCCCTAGTGTGTGGGATAGTGCTAGTGTACCAGATGATCGCCCGTCGCCGCGGCCTCAGTGGGCTGTTTCCATCTTGTATTTCTAAAGTCTACTCTAAAATTAGCCATTAAACCACTTTTCTTTGCAGCAAGATAATCTGCACAATATTATTTCACCGCCATGTGATTGCAGAAATTAGGACCCTTTTATCTAATGGTAACTATTTATCTGATACCTCATAGGAAGTCTAAAAACATGAATATATATTAAAGTGAGTAACCTAAAGGGCCTGTCCCACTTGGGCGTCATTTGCACGTCATTTACGTGACAACCTAAAAATTAATTGGTGCGTCGTGACGCGAGCATGGCGCATGGTGAGGCGTGGTGGCATATGCAGTGACGCGCGGTAACGCACGGCGCCAACCACCTCTGTGACGTATCCCTTGCGCACACTGACGTACTGATGGCGTATGCTGAAGTGCTGACGGCGTATGTGTAGCGCGTGATGACGCACGGTTACGCACGAACATTGCCTATGCTAATTTATTATGCATCACCGTGCGTCAACGTCCGTAACCATGCGCCGCCCGTACACCATTGGCGCGCCGTTTGCGCGTCATTTGAGCGCCCCACCACGTGACCACCCGGGTATAAAGCGCGGGTAGTTTTGAAAAATTTGCACCATAGTATCTTTGATTTTCTCTGGGAAAATCTTTGCCACGGAGATCAGACTAAGTACGAACGACATCGCAAATGACTCCCAAAAGAAGCAGGGCCCTCAAGAGCACTTGGCGCGCGACTGTCGTACTGCTAGACGATTTTCGCGTGACCGTCATGCGTCAGTCACTACCAGCCTGTCGCGTAAATGACGCCCAAGTGAGACAGGCCCTTAAGACTGTACATTTCCGAGCAAAGGCCCTTTCATTCTTAAGCCATTCTGATTATTACACACAATTCTTGCTATTCCAATTATCAAGATTTATAAACTAGAAAATAACAGAAATATAGAAACATTCTGAAATTGAGATGGTAGTATAAAATTAATGTGTTCTAGGCATTTACCACTTGAAAAGTAAAGTC
The DNA here is from genome assembly GCF_010909765.2 of Amblyraja radiata. Classification (NCBI taxonomy): domain Eukaryota; kingdom Metazoa; phylum Chordata; class Chondrichthyes; order Rajiformes; family Rajidae; genus Amblyraja; species Amblyraja radiata. The sequence goes on from NC_045958.1 coordinate 11,907,752, forward strand.
TTAGCATTGTCCATTCTGTTGCTTTTTATCTCAATCATGGCAAGCGCAATCAGGATATGAGCCTTCTCTTTCTCCGTCTGAGCAATACTTAAAGCCTTTTCATAAGCTGGTAAAAGATAAATGAGGCAAATGAGTTTTTCAGCAATAACTTTTATCTTACCAAAAAATTACATAACTTCCAAAATGAATTGTGATACAGGAAGAATACTGATTTTTTTGTGACAGGGTAACGGAATATCTCACTTTAAGCAAACTACCAAATAAATAGTGCCTTTCATGTTATAATGTATTTGAATTACTTAAAAAAAAATTTGCAGTAACAAGTGCTTTAAAGGCAGCCATCGTTATAGGAAAACAAATTTAAGAACACATCACATGTAGAGATAATTGGCAAGAAATTGAGAGCACAGAGGCCCATTTTCAGCAGAAAAAAAAATAGCTTGATGAACTACATTACAAAATCTTTCACTACATCTCAGTACATGTGACAAAATAATGAACTAATACTATAGATGCCATATTAATAACACATTTAGGACAAGCACATAGTGAACAATGCTATGCGAATACAGAGCTGGGGGACTATGACACCAATCAGCAAGCAAAGCTGATTTGCCACATACAATGCCATCTTGGAACTCAACATTCCAAGCAATTTGATCTTCTAATCGTTAATAGCGGAACATGCACTCAAATGTGGCAAGGATCTACCAACAGGCAACAATGTCACGTTTTGCCTGGTTTATATACACACAAAAAAAATTGTGTGAAATACCAATAAATCCTTATCAGCTTATTCATATTTAGAGCAATGGATGTTGTCTTCTCTTATCATAATGCAAGGTTTACTCCACTGACTGCAGAAAAGCTTGAGCAGGGTTGCAGTTGGGGAGAGGGAGGTGGAGGGTTGAAGTGCTGATATCCTTGGAAGACAACATCAAGCAGATCTTGGTCAAGAAGCCCGACTGTGCACTTCTACATGAGCAACAACATTTGGGCTGTGGGTAACAGCAAGAGGACTGGTATATTAGTAGGATAAGTGAACAAGTGTTCTCTACAGGGTAGCCCTCTGCTTCATGGAGACACTTTCATCTGAGAGTGCTCTTCTAGCATCATAATACAATTGGGTGGTTGCTATATTGCTGTCAGAGCCAGAAAGCCACTTTGTACTTCATAATACAGAAACAATTGCCATTATATAAATATTCTTGGTAGCAAGCTACCCTTGTAGGACAGCATTCTGCGGTTTCCATTGCATCACCAGTACAAAGAGATGTGCTATAATTGAAGACAGACATAAAATGCTGGATTAATTCAGCGGGACAGGCAGCATCTCTGGAGAGAAGGAATGAGTAAGGTTTTGGGTCAAGACCCTCCTTCAGACTAAAAGTCACGGGAAAGGGAAACGAGAGACATAGATAATAATGTAGAAAGATATAGAACAAATTAATGAAAGATATGCAAAAAAGTAACAATGATAAAGGAAAGGCTATTGTTAGCTGTTTGCTAGGTGAGAACGAAATGCTGGTGTGACGGGTGGGGGTGAGATGGAGCGAGAGGGTTACTTGAAGTTAGAGAAATCAATAGTCATACTACTGGGTTTTAAGTTACCGAAGAGAAATATAAGATGCTGTTCCTCCAATTTGGGTTTAGCTTCTGACAATGGATGTGGCCTGGGACAGAAAGGTCAGTGTGGGAAATGGAAGGGGAATAAAAGTGTTTCGCAACTCGGAGATCAGGTAGGTCCAAGCGCACTGAGCGAAGGTGTTCAACGAAATGATCACCCAGTCTACGTTTGGTCTCGCCGATGTAAAAGAGTCCACATCTTGACAACGGATACAGTAGATGAGGTTGGAGGAGGTACAAATGAACCTCTGCCTAATCTGAAAGGACTGTCAGAGTCGAGGGAGGAGGTATAAGGACAGGAGTTGCTATATTTACTTGTGCTATAATTCTGGGCCTCAGATTCGGCATTATAATTAGGTCCACAACTTCCACAATAGAAATGACTGACTGTGTCAAGTTGATGTGTCAAGTTGATGCCAGATTCCACCATGCAACTTTATGGTAACATTCACACAGCCTTGTGTGCATACATCACCAAAACATGACACTTCCCCTATGTTATATCTCTTTCTCAAAGCTTGCAGTTCAACATTTGAAAATCAGTTCTTGACTATTCTTCAACATTTTTTTGTGAATGTTTCAGAAGTATAGCGTATCCTTAAACTGAGATAGCCATTCATTCACTAATGAATGTGCAGCCAGCAAACAGCATGATTAGTGTGGACTGAAATTACTAAACGTGAGGGCATCACAAGTTTTGCATCACAATAGCTAAATTTGTGTGTGTAGGGTATAACAATAACAATTTAGGTTATAATAATTATGGTTAAAACGACATGTAAATCTATCAAGGATAAACTCCTCCTATATTTATGCTAATTCCATATTTACCTTTGGCACTCTCCGGAAGTTGGCCTTTCTTGAAGTAAGCCAAGGCAATTCCAGTAATGTCATCAAACTCTGTGAGTGAATTTGACACATAAGCCTGGATGGACTCTTGATAGTGACCTGCAGTACTGAAGATGGAAAAGGTGACTTTGATGAAGCAGCAAGGTGATCTTCAGGCCATACATGCCAAAATCTTAAGGCAACTTTACTTAGCAGTATTTAATGCTTTTCAGGACAGGTTCACACAACTGTGCTCATGCTAGGATTTGTAGGATTACAGATTCTGACTTTATTCGTTGGAGCGTAATAGGCTGAGAATTGATCCTATAGAGGTGTATAAGATCATGAGTGGAATAGATAGGGAGAGTGTGCAGAGCCTTTCACCCACAGTAGGGGAATCAAGAACCAGAGGTAGTGGGACGCTTCATAAATTGGGAAATTGAGTAAAAAGATAATGAGGTTTTGCTCCAACCTTACATAACATTGGTCAGACTTTAGCATTCAGTATAGTGTTCTGATTACCACACTATAGAAACATAGAAAATATGTGCAGGAGTAGGCCATTTGTCCCTTCGAGCCAGCACCACCATTCAATATGATCATGGCTGATCATCCAAAATCAGTACCCCGTTCCCGCTTTCTCCCCATATCTCTTGATTCCGTTAGCCCTAAGAGCTAAATCTAATTCTCTATAGGAAGGATGTGATAGCAATGGAGAATGTGCTTCACCAGAGATTCACCAGAATACTGCCTAGGATGCAGCATTTTTGAGGAGAGATTGGAGAGTCTGTTTTCCCTGGGGAAAAGGTAACATAAGTGAGGTATATAAAATAGATGGGTTAATTGGAGGAAACCTTTCCTCTTAGAAGTGAACAAAACCAGGGGTCATATATTTGGAGTAAAGATCGAGAGATTTAGAAGGGATTTGAGTGAGGCTTTTTATCCCCAAATTGGCAAATACCTGGAATGCACTGCCTGAGAAAGTGGTGGAAGCAGAGTTACTCACTGCATTCAAGTGTCAAGGCAAGCACTTGCATTCAGATAATAATCTTCCTTCCTGTTCTTGCCACCAAAGTAGGTAACCTTACATTTATCCACATTATACTGCATCTGCCCACTTACCCAACCTCTCCAAGTCACCCTACAGCCTCATAGCATCCTCCTCGCAGCTCACACTGCCACCCAGCTTTGTGTCATCCACAAACTTGGAGATGTTACATTTAATTCCCTTGTCTAAATCATTAATATATATTGTAAATAACTGGGGTCCCCGCACTGAGCCTTGCGGCATCCCACTAGTCACTGCCTGCCATTCTGAAAAGGACCTGTTAATTCCTACTCTTTGCTTCCTGTCTGCCAACCAGTTCTCTATCCATGTCAATACTCTACCCCCAATACCATGTGCTCTAATTTTGCGCACTAATCTCCTGTGTGGGACCTTGTCAGAGGCTTTTTGAAAGTCCAAATACACCACATCCACTGGCACTCCCTTATCCAGTCTATTTGTTACATCCTCAAAAAATTCCAGAAGATTAGTCAAGCATGATTTCCCCTTCATATATCCATGCTGACTTTGACCGATCCTGTCACTGCTTTCCAAATGCGCTGCTATTAAGTCTTTAATAATAATCGACTCCAGCATCTTCCCCACTACTGATGTAAGGCTAACTCGTCTATAATTCCCCTTTTTCTCTCTCCCTCCATTCTTTAAAAGTGGGGCTACATTAGCTACCCTCCAGTCCACAGGAACTGATGCAGAGTCTACAGAACATTGGAAAATGATCACCAATGCATCCACAATTTCTAGGGCCACCTTGAGTACGCTGGGGTGCAGACCATCAGGCCCTGGGAATTTATCTGCCTTCCGTCCCGACAGTTTACCTAACTCCATTTCCTGACTAATGTGGATTCCCTTCAGTTCCTCCCTCCCACTAGATCCTCTGTCCCCTAGTATTTCAAAGAGCAATGTAGCCTACTCTTGGTCCTATTTCTTTTGTTTTCATGCAGTCACTAGTATACACGGATACATATGCGCAACAAAAAAAATCCTTCTGATAACAGGACAATTATGATTTTTGTGTTTGAATTCATTTTACATGCATTATAATATGTACACATCCCCCAAATATCAGCAATCAAACACAAAAATCAGTGTTCAGTTTGACAAGAATTTCATAATTAGATTTGTCTATTAGATTCAGAGAATAATTGAAAGTGATGACATTATGTTAATTAATCATCGCTGCCTTGCATAAAATAAACAGAATATTTGATTATTTTTTTTAAAAGGTAATGAATAGAAAAATATTAATATTATTACGTGAAACACATTAATTGAATTATTTGAAATTAAAGTAATCATTACAAAATGATTATGTTCTATTCAAGAAATTGATAAAACATAAGCAACTAACCATAAGGCTCGAGCCCAATTTCTTCGAGCGAGCAGCAGTTTCTCATTGTCTTTGGCATTTTGTAATAACATTACTGCTCTAAAAAAAATCAAAGCAGATACATTTCTTACCAAAAGAAAACAATTCTCCAAAACACAAAAATGAAATAGAATTTATAAACACAGACATTGATCCAACTGGTGTCTGCAGCTATTCATGTTAACTTTTTTCACATTTCCATAGAATGTTACTGTCAAATTATTGTTATTTTACATTCCCTATGAATTCTTTTGCTACTGACGATATCTCCTTGGAATCAACAGGTCCTCTCAGTGGATTCCCAACATGACCTCTTAGTGGATGCCCGCCAGATTTTCCGCAATACTTTTGTACGACTGAAAAGCTAGATGTGCTTTTGTTTTCATGCAGTCACTAGTATACACGGATAAATATGCGCAACAAAAAAATCCTTCTGATAACAGGACAATTATGATTTTTGTGTTTGAATTCATTTTACATACATTATAATATGTACACATCCCCCAAATCAGCAATCAAACACAAAAATCAGTGTTCAGTTTGACAAGAATTTCATAATTAGATTTGTCTATTAGATTCAGAGAATAATTGAAAGTGATACGATAGGGTATACTTATGGGTATACGATAGATGCATAGTGTGCAGGAAAGAACTGCAGATGCTGGTTTAAATCGAAAATAGACACAAAATGCTGGAGTAACTCAGTGGGACAGGCAGCATTTCCTCTGACTGAAGAAGGGTCTCGACACGAAACGTCACCTATTCCTTCTCTCCAGGGATGCTGCCTGACCCACTGAGTTACTCCAGCTTTTTGTGTCTAACATTGAAGAAACTTTGGTTCAGGGTCATGTACATTTTTGGTTTACAATGCAAAGCTTACCTGTGATACGCCTCTGCTGCTTGTTTTTTCAGGTTTAAATACTCATTTAAATAACCCAACATTGTGAAAGCTATCGGATCGGTCCGAATTCTCTCTGAAAAATAAATTAAGTCTTAGGTTAGAAAAATAGAAAAATAGGTGCAGGAGTAGGTCATTCGGCCCTTTGAGCCAGCACCGCCATTCAATATGATCATGGCTGATCATCTAAAATCAGTGCCCCGTTCCAGCTTTTCCCTCATATCCCTTGATTCCTTAGCCCTAACATCGAATGCATTTTTCCTGCATCTTGCCTGTCCAGTCCTTTAAGAATCTCATGTTTCTATAAGATTCTCTCTCATCCTTCTAAATTCCAGTGAATACAAGCCCAGTCAACCAATTCTTGTATCATGAAAGGTTATATATTTCACACAAAGTAGCTGCGTAACCACCCATTAGTTGGATTATGATTGTTAACCATCTTTTACTAATATTAACAGAGAATAAGTGCACTCTTTCTATGGCATAAATATTTTACTGATTCAATTCATTCGATGGGGGAGCGGTCAAAGTGACGGTTGAGAGGGAGGGACGCAAAGGGTGCACTCATGGTGCCCAAGCGAGTTCTGTCGGCATCCTGAAGAAAGTGCATCCTGTCGGGATGGCAACAACCGAGTCAACCAGTGAAAAAGTGCTTGTTTGTGCAGGCCAGCTGAATCGGCACCTTGTTTTAAGGTGAACTGACTCAGTCTGAAGATGCGTCCTGACGTCAACTAGCAATGTTTTTCACAGAAGCTGCCTGGCCTGCTGAGTTATTCTAGTATTTGGTGTCATTTTGTGTATTAAATATCATCAGCAGTTCTTTGTTTCAACTACACACAATACCTTACTCTGTTATAGCAGACAATCGGCAATAACGAACACCATTCCCCCACCTCCCCCTCTGGTCCGTTATAATGAGGGTTTACCGTACGTGCAGGTTTGTAGGTTAATCGGCTCATGTAAATTGTCCCCAGTGTGTAGGATAGAACAAGTGTACAGATGATCGCTGGTCAGTGCGGATTTAGTGGGCCAAAGAGCCTGCTTCCACGCTGTTTCTCTAAAACTATAAACTAGTTATTTACAATTGTTCATTCAAGCACAGTCCTGGACCTTTCATTTGAATTGTTTGTCTGTCTTCTCAGCCACTCACCCATCCCACTTTCAAGCTTATCAATAGTTAAATCTTTGGATCAATTTTCCAAGTTCAGGGAATGAAAACTTAACTGCATCTAACGTACAACTGGTATAGTTAGCTACAACTCTGTGAAACATCCCTCCCTTTACCACAGCAATGATGCTTGTAAATTCTCTTCTTTTGATTTTTCTTCTTGTCATTGAAAAGACATTGGGATAAGTAGATAGATAGGAAGGTTTAGAAGGATATGGACCAAATGCGGGCAGGTGGGATTAGCGTAGATGGGGCATCTTGGTCGGCATGGGCACATTGGGCCATAGGGCCTCTTTCTATGCTGTACGATTCTATGACCCCATGTTCTTACAGAACTCTCTATTTGGTCACCCTCAATCATCTGGTTAACTTGACATATAATCTGATTATGCTTCTAGGGGGAGATTTTCCTTATTAAAGATAGTTTGTAATAAAAAATATTAAATATTAAATAACACATCATTAATTTGCAAACTTAATATTTAAAGTTTCATTTTCAAGGTGTATGACTGTTCAGTAATGGACACTAACATTATTGATTATAGAGACATTGTCAAATATTTTAAGTATGTTGTGAGTCACATCTATATTAATAAATACAATTATAGTTAGCAACTATGTTACATTGGAAGGTGTTTGTAAATAAAATAACTGTGGACATCAATTCACATACAGGTTTGCAGCCTAGTAATGTAATTTATCTTACCTGTGTACTTGCTCATGACAATCTGGGCAGCAGATATTGCATTCATCTGTATAATGTTGTACTTGTACAGTTCTGAATTTCTATTTGATTTATCCTGCAGTGTTGCACACACCCAGTGTGCATAACCTTTAGCACCTTCAGTCTGTACAAAATAATATTTTTTTCTAATTACTCTTCACATTGTAAAATTATTAAAAAAACAATAAAATCTATATATTACTAAAACTCATCTTGTTTGTTTGGATGTCTGTCTGTGAGTGAGTGAGTGAGTGAGTGAGTGAGTGAGTGAGTGAGTGAGATCCCGGAATTATGCCAAATCGGTACACGATAGCGCTACCATTTTTGCACCACCTCACTCACAATTGTCTTGTGGTGTGTTTTTTATCAAGTTTCATTCAGATTCATGTTATATTTTACAAGTTATACACATTTTCTACTACACAAAATCCTGTTTGAGAAAGAATGACTTGAACAGTGCAGTGGCAGTTGCTGGCAGTTTACAGCTATGACATCACAATGGGATCTAATTTACATAAACTGCCAGTGAACAGTGCTCCACCAGACAATTACATCATAATGAGATCTCATTAACATAAACTGCCCATCAAGTGTTCCACCCAGTGCAATGAGATTTGTTACATTGTTGTAAGGAGAGGGAGGGAGTGGGGGAGGGAGTGGGGGAGGGAGAAGGAGATTTGTTATTTAAACATTGTATTTAGTGGGGGAGTGCGATAGAGGAGAGGTGAGGAGTGGGGGAGCAGCGAGAGGGGAGAGGAGAGAGAAGAGGGAGGGTGAAGAGGATGGGGAGGGGGTGTTGGGGGATGAGGGCAAATCCCGCGCCTGCGCAATTGGGGGCTATGGGTGAGTGGTGGAATATTGCGTTGGGGGAACAGGGCCCAAGGGTCCCACTTGGTCTAGTACTGTATATATAAGAGTTTTATTCTCATCTTGTTTGTTTGGATGTCAGTGAGTGAGATCCTGAAATTATGCCAAAACGGTACACGTAGCGCTACAATTTTTGCACCACCTTACTCAGAATTGTCCTGTGGTGTGCGTTCAACAGGTTTCGTACAGATAGATGTTATATTTTACAAGTTATCACATATATAAGTTTACAGAATCCAGTTTGAGAAAGAATGACTTGAACACTGCAGTGGCAGTTGCTGACAGTTACAGCTATGACGTCACAATGAGATCTCATTTGCAACAATGTTGCAATAACAGAACACTGAGTCCTGGCAGAGGGAGGCTGAACAGGAGGGGGTGGGAGTGCTGGGTCAAGGCAGGGGAAGTGGAATTGGATTTTATTTTTAAGTCCTGGCAGCAAGTGCTTGCATTTTTTTTTAAGTTTAAAAAGAGGGAGGATGAAGAGGAGAGGAGGGAGTGCTGGGATATAAGGGGAATTGAGCCGCCTCAGCCCAGTTGGGGGCTATGGGTGTGGTGGAATATTGTGTTGTGGGGACGGGTTGCGTTGGGGGAACGGGTGAGTGGCGGAATATTGCGTTGGGGGAACGGGTTACGTTGGGGAACCAGACCGCCCGTGTGACAGGGACTCAACGGGTCCCACTTTGTCTAGTACAATAAAAAAATTCTAGCAGAATTTTAACAATCCACCTAGAGAAAACCCACGTAGACACAGGGAAAATGTACAAACTCCGTACAGACAAAACCCATAGTCAGGATCAAATCCGGTTGTCTGGCACTGTAAAGCAGCAACGCTACAGCCGCGTCGCTGAGGTGACTTGTTCAATCCATTGTACAAAATTTGCCACTTCATGATATTTAAACCAAGGCAAACTGCTGTCTTTGAAGCTAATGGAAGAACAGCACAAATTGTGCACCAACCTTTAGCTACATAACAGTACATCAGTTCATGCACCTGAAGGTGGCAAGCCATTTGACAGCGAGTTTTACATGAGCATCTAAGACAAAGCACCAAATGTATTCTAGATGTCATGAAACAGCATTTCGTTCAGACCGAAAGGTCTGAATGACAAATAAAGGATTCAATTCAATAAAGGATTCAATGAAGAAATTTCCTGCAAATTAACCAATCAATGTTGTACAAGATAATCAATTTGATATTTTATTCCACAGGTTAGACTTGATTATAATTGGTCTTGCAAGTACAATTAGGAGAGTAGAACACTTACATTGACACCAAGTTCAGTTGTATGTCTAAATAAGTCCATTGTCTCATAGCTGCCAACAGCTTCTGCAATAAGTGCCTGCAAAAAACACGCGCCTAAAAATTACAACTGTCATAAAAAGTGTAACTAAACAATTCCTTTGCCAATATGGAAAATATTAATGGAAAGTACAATATTCATACAAGCAATTATGATGAAAAAAGATATTGACAATTAAGCAGTGCATTACTGGGTTTGATTCAAATTCGATTGAGTTTATGTAAAGCAGGCATTCTGAAGAAGGGTGTCTAACTGAAACATCACCCATTCCTTCTCTCCAGAGATGCTGCCTATCCCACTGAGTTACTCCAGCTTTTTGTGTCTATCTTCAGTTTAAACCAGCATCTGCAGTTCCTTCTTGCACTGTTTAATTGTCAATCATTAGCAAAATAAGAAGCCAAAGGAAGTGAGTATCCAATGGTGGCAATCCTTGCCATGATTTGAGAAAAAGTCGCTTCAAAAGGTAGATTAAACATTTGCAAACTCTGTCATGGGATGTTTTGGCGTCTCTACAACTATAATGTAACTGGTGCGTTGTTGCATCAATATATGGCAGAATTACTGTTGAAATTATTTTTACTGCTAACATGATGCATTATTTCATTCCAAAATTCTTTCTGAACACTGCAATCATAGAATGTGTAAACATTATTTCAAAATATGTTTTTTAATCAACTGGGTGAAGCTACACTATTACAGTAAAGCTGAATTCCTAGTTAGCCTAATACCCTTCATACAAACTTAAGTGATATGAGGTGCACCAGCATTGAGAAAACAGTTGCAAGAATATGTACAACAAGAATATGTTTCAGTGAATATGATAATTTTGCAGAATGTATAAAATATCTACCTGTCCAATCCAGCATATAACATATGAGGGTTCCAAAGACTGGGCTACCTTAAAGGCTTCATGGGCAAGCTAGATTGGAAATACATACAAAAACAAATACAGTAATACGATAACAGTAAACATGGCATTGATGTCAAAACAGACTGTACAAATTCCAATTAAATCTACAAATTTGTGGACGTTGCGGGACAGATATCAAATAATGAAGAGACTTTTAAAAAAAGGAAGGAGATAGAAAACAGAGAATTATAGACCAGTGAGCCTGACATCGGTGGTGGGGAAGATGCTGGAGTCAATTATAAAAGATGAAATAGCGGCACATTTGGAAACGTGTCACAGGATTGGTCAGAGTCAGCATGGATTTACGAAGGGGAAATCATGCTTGACTAATCTTCTGGAATTTTTTGTGGATGTAATTAGGAAAATGGACAAGGGAGAACCAGTGGATGTGGTGTACCTGGACTTTCAGAAAGCCTTTGATGAGGTCCCACATTGGAGATTAGTGGGCAAAATTAGAGTACATGGTTTTGGAGGTAGGGTACGAACATGGATAGAAAATTGGTTGGAAGACAGGAAACAAAGAAGTGCAATGGCGTTGTTATCCATCACGTCGTGTGATGAATGGCTGGGTCACCAGTTGTAGCGGCCTGGACGAGGTCAGGAAAAGGCCAGACGCCAGACAGGTTCAAACACACTTTAATCACACAGCGAGGGCACAAACCACACAGGGACCTCGGGAAACCTCGTGGCAGACCAACGCCCCTGTCCCTCAATAGCCGAGGGGGATGACCCCAGGAGTGGCCTACCCCCAGGGACTGCCACAACTGTACATTTGATCCCTATATAGACCATGATGAAAAAAAAGCATTTCTCTTGAACAGACATCAGAAGGCCAGCAATAACATTAGTAATCAGATAATAACCACATACATATTTAAGCTACATTAACACCCATTTATAATTTAATAAAGTAACCAAAGGCATGACACAGGAGAGTTACCAAGAATAAAGCATGTATTTACATAGGGGAAATTATGCTCGAGTTTTCTGGAATTTTTTTGAGGATGTAACTAGGAAAACGGACAAGGGAGAGCCAGTGGATGGAGTTACCTGGACTTTCTGAAAGCATTTAATAAGGTCCCACATAGGAGATTAGTGGGCAAAATTAGGACACATGGTCTTGGGTGTAGAGTGCTGACATGGATAGAAAATTGTTTGGCAGACAGGAAAAAAGAGTAGAGATTAACGGGTCCCTTTCAGAATGGCAGGCAGTGACTAGTGGGGTACCACAAGGCTCGGTGCTGAGACCGCAGCTATTTACAACATACATTAGTGATTTAGATGAAGGGATTAAGAATAACATTAGCAAATTTGCAGATGACACGAAGCTGGGTGGCAGTGTGAACTGTGAGGAGGATGCTATGAGGGAGTAGATTCACGAGGTTAATTCCCGGATGGCGGGACTGTCATATGTTGAAAGAATGGAGCGACTGGGCTTGGATACACTGGAATATAGAAGGATGAGAGGGGATCTTATTGAAACATATAAGATTATTAAGGGATTGGACACGCTAGATGCAGGAAACATGTTCCCGATGTTGGGGAGTCTAGAACCAGGGACCACAGTTTAAGAATAAGGGGTAGGCCTGTAGTGGCCATTTGGCTTGTTTTGTGTATCATTAACTATGGCATGTGTCTTTAAATTTTAGAGTGCCCGTTATATTGTGGGTGGGATTTATGACGTATTTTAGGGCGTGTTTGGAGCTAAGTTTCTGGTGCAGAAGCTTAGTTTTTAGTTCAGTTTCGGACCAGCATGGAGAAGGTTTACCCTTTGACCATGCGAAGTGTAACGGAGACACGAGAAGTTTTCTAACCTTTAAAGCGATAAGCTGGTGTTCGATGAGGTTTATAGTGTACGAGTCGGAAGAAGTTTGAATGTACCTCATTGATTTTAATCAACAATAAAGAATTTATCAATCAAAAGACTGTGTTTTGAAAATTTATCTGGGAATAAGCTCTGAAGGTCTCTGTTGGAGAGCTCACACGGAGACATTCCCCTTAACCAAGCAGTCCACTTAGCGGCAAGAGGGAGTAATCTCTTGAACGATATAAAAATCTGCCGCTACAGGGCCATTTAGAACGGAGATGAGGAAAAACTTTTTCACCCAGAGAGTTGTGAATCGTTAGAACTCTCTGCCTCAGAAGGCAGTGGAGGCCAATTCTCTGGATGCTTTCAAGAGTTATTTAGAGCTCTTAAAGATAGCGGAGTCAAGGGGTATGGGGAGAAGGCAGGAATGGGGTACTGATTGTGGATGATCAGCCATGATCACAGTGAATGGCGGTGCTGGCTCGAAGGGCCGAATGGACTACTCCCGCACCTATTGTCTATTGAGTACAGGAAGGAGATTGAGATTGTGACCTCAACTTTCTTTCAATGTCAGTAGAACAAGGAGATAGTGATTGACTTCAGGAAGCGAAGCGGTACACATACCCCCCGGTATGCATTGACTGCGCATAAGTAAAGATGGTTGAAAGCTTCAAGTTCCTAGGATTAAATATCACCAGCAACTTGTCCTGGACCACAACTATCACCAACTTCTACAAATACGCTGCAGAAAGCATTTGATTGGGATGCACCACAGCATGGTTTGGGAACAGCTCCATTCAAGACCACGAGAAATTGCAGAGAATTGTGGACGAACCCCAGACCATCACATACACCAACCTCCCTTGCATTGACTCCATTTTAACTTTATGCTGCCTCGGCAGGACCATCAGCATAATCAAGGATGTGGTTTGCCCCTGTCACTCCCCTCTTCTCCCCTCTCTCATCGGGCAAGAGATACAGAAATGTGAAAACACCCACCTCCCGATTCAGGGAAGTTTCTTCCCAGCTGTTATGAGGCAACTGAAACATTCTATCAACAACTTGAGAGCAGACCTGAGCTACTATCTATACCATAGGAGATCTTTCGATATCTTTTATCAGATCTTACTGGACTTCATCTTGCACCAAACGTTATTCCCTTCATCATGGATCCGTACACTGTGGATGGCTTGATTGTAAACATGTATTGTCTTTCTGCTGACAGGTTAGCACGCAACAAACGTTTTTCACCTTACCTCGGTTCACATGACAATAAACTAAACTTTAATAGTTAAATTGCTGCACTATTTACAGCATCTTATATCAGCCATTTCTGTACCTCAAGGATACAATGAACAGATCATCGCACATAAATCCAGTGTTCTTGACTTCAAATTATAAAAAGTTGAACAACTTGTGTTCTTAATATTTACCTCAACGCTTTCATTCTTCAAATAAGTTGCCCCCAGGTTGGTCCAAGCCACTACATTCTAGTAGAGGAGATTGTCACATTTAAAGTCAATGTTAAAACATTATCCTCACAACTTTAAAAGATTTACCATTAGAAACAGTAGAAAAGATGTTTACTCAATTCAAAAATGCATGGTTTATCATATCTAATTATTCACACTTAAAAATCACTTCATTTCTGCACTGGTAAATATGAATTAAGAACAAATAGTAAAAGGTATTTACTGTTAAATATGAAAGAGAAATTGTGAATTTACTTACGTTTTGTTCAACCTGAACAGATTTAATGAATGAATGCTGTGCAAGAGCATAGTTTTCAATACCTGTATCACATCAATGTGGAAAAGCAAGAAGGCATATTTAGTTTGCTGAATATTTAATTTAGAAATACACATTGATAGGCTAGCAGAATAAACTGACAAGAAGCAATTGAAATTTAATACAGATGAGTGAAATAATACGCTGTGGCAGAAATAATGCAGCATTACAGGTTAAATGACATAGAAACATAGAAAATAGGTGCAAGAGTAGGCCATTCGGCCCTTCGAGCCTGCACCGCCATTCAATATGATCATGGCTGATCATCCAACTCAGTATCCTGTACCTGCCTTCTCTCCATACCCCCTGATCCCTTTAGCCACAAGGGCCACATCTAACTCCCTCTTATATATAGCCAATGAACTGGCCTCAACTACATTCTGTGGCAGAGAATTCCAGAGATTCACCACTCTCTGTGTAAAAAATGTTTTTCTCATCTCAGTCCTAAAAGATTTCCCCTTTATCCTTAAACTGTGACCCCTTGTTCTGGACATCCCCAACATCGGGAACAATCTTCCTGCATCTAGCCTGTCCAACCCCTTAAGAATTTTGTAAGTTTCTATAAGATCCCCCCCTCAATCTACTAAATTCTAGCGAGTACAAGCCGAGTCTATCCGTTAAAGGGTGTGCATGTCAAAGATACCTTGACAAATATTTATACAAATCATATAGCAGCAGCAGTAGATGTTGCAAGAAAGCCAGAGACTCAGGTTCAACTCGGACCTCTGATGCTGACTGTGTGGAGATTGTACACGTTCCCTGTGACAACATGGGTTTTCTTCTGGATGCTCAGATTTCCTCAAACATTTGAAAGATATGTGGATTGGGTAGGTTATTTGGCCTCTTTCATTGTACCATGAAGGTGAGTGATAGAATCTGGGGGACTTGATGAGAATATGGGGAGAATGAAGAAAGTGTTAATATAGAATTAGTATAATTGGGTGGTTGATATTTGGTGTAGATTTGGTGAGCCAAAAGACCTGTGTCCATAGTGAATGACTTTATAACTCTAACTTCAGCCCACCTTAATTTGAGTTTGTAAAAAGAAAAACTTGCTATTGCAGAATTGGACTGAAAAAGATCAGTTTATCGCTCAAGATTAAACTCTATCTTGCAATACCTTTGCAACTGGCAACAACTCCAAGTGCGTTCCAGTATTGATGATTTTTGCTGTTCAACATCACAGACTTTTTAAGGCACTGTTGAATAAACATAAAAATAACTTTATTATGGAAATGATTCAAACATGGAAAATAAAAACAATATTCAATAATGTCAAAGAGCAAATTCTTCTCTGATTTCATATGGAACGATTGATTATTCCGAGAGCACCGCAAAAAAAAAAAAATTTGAATTGACTTGATTACCTGTGCAGTAATTTAAGTAAATTGACTATCTGTTGGGCTCGGTGATAAGAATGGACAATTCCATGAATAAGTAATTATGTCCAAACCATAAAGAAAATGCTAATTCTTTCCAATATGAATCCTGGCCAGTTTTGTGGCAGACTAATTAAGGCAAATGTGCTTTTGAATGAGTACGGATGCTTGAGTTTGCAGTACATTTGCTGTTCACCAGAGCTTTCTTAAAACACCTCAAATGCTTGAGCTGATATAAATTTAGTGCCACTCTTGTTTAAAAATTCTATGATTTTTATTATTATTGATTTCATTCTGCTGAAATTAAGAAACTATTAGGTATATATTACCTGAAGGGCCAGGCCACAAATTAAGATAAGATAAGATACAAGTATTGATTATAAAGAAATGGAAAAGTTTAAATTAAGTTTATTCAGTGAATATTTTAGTCATGGAACTACAAATGCAAAATGAAAATTGAAGTTCCTTCTGAATTTCTTCAAGATGCATCACTCCACAGAAATAGATCATGAATAGTTTTTGGAGGAAAAAAACCCCATGAATATTTGGAATTGTTTGATAATTGTCAAAGTATTAAACTGAAGATCAAATTTCTATTGTGTACAGTGCCCTCAGTGCACAGTGTTTTGGACAAAGACCCATCATTTAATTATTTGCTTCTGTACTCCACAATTTGAGATTTGTAATAGAAAAAAAATCACATGTGTTAAAGTGCACATAGTCAGATTTTAATAAAGGCCATTTTGAAACATTTTGGTTTCACCATGTAGAAATTACAGCAGTGTTTATACATAATCCCCCCATTTCAGGGCACCATAACGTTTGGGACACATGGCTTCACAGGCATTTATAATTGTTCAGGTGCATTTAATGCCTCCTTAATGCGGGTATAAGAGCTCTCAGTCTTTCCTCCAGTCTTTCCATCACCTTTGGAAACTTTTGTTGCTGTTTATCAACATGAGGCCAAAGTTGTGCCAATGAAAGTCAAAGAAGCCATTATGAGACTGAGAAACAAGAATAAAACTGTCAGAGACATCAGCAGTTTGGCGTATCAAAATCAACTGTTTGGAACATTACTAAGAAGAAAGAGAGCACTGGTGAGCTTACTAATCGTAAAGGGACTGGCAGGCCAAGGAAAACCTCCACAGCTGAAAACAGAAGAATTATCCCTATAACAAAGAGAAATCCCCAAACACCTGTCCGACAGATCAGAAACACACTTCAGGAGTCAGGTGTGGATTTGTCAATGACCACTGTCCGCAGAAGACTTCATGAACAGAAATACAGAGGCTACACTGCAAGATGCAAACCACTGGTTTGCCGCAAAAATAGGATGGCCAGGTTACAGTTTGCCAAGAAGTACTTAAAAGAGCAACCACAGTTCTGGAAAAAGGTCTTGTGGACGGATGAGACAAAGATTAACATATCAGAGTGATGGCAAGAAGAATGTATGGAGGAGAGAAGGAACTGCCCAAATCTCAAATTGTGGAGTACAGAGGCAAATAAATAACTGATGGGTCTTTGTCCCAAACATTATGGAGGGCACTGTAAATCGTTCCAACCACTGAGCAATACATGCCACATCCACGAAACCTGAAAAAATGCTGGCATTACAGTGGAAATCATGGTGTACAATTAAACCATGTAGAGAAACCGAACCAGAAAAGGCAAAGCTTTCATTTGAAAATTTGGGATATCATTTGAGCACAAACTGTATTTCCTGTAAAAAAAAATGCAGTGCTGGAGTAACTCAGCGGGTCAGGCAGTATCTCTAGTGAACATGGATAGGTAACAAGTAACAAGTAGCCTTTATTGTCATTCAGACCTTGTGGTCTGAATGAAATTTTGTTGCCTTGCAGTCCTACATATAGTAAAAATGACAAAACACACGATAAACACAAATTAACATCCACCACAGTGAGTTCACCAGGCACCTCCTCACTGTGGTGGAAGGCAAAAATCTTAAGTCTTTGTCTCATCCCTTCTTATTCTCCCTCTGCGCCGAGGCCGCTGCCGCTGTCCCAGCCGCCGCTGTCGTCCACTGGGCCCGCGGTCGGGTCGAGTGGCCGCTGCCGCCGGAACGTGCCCCAGCTCCGAGTTCTGGTCGCCGTTGTCCCAGCTCCGAGGCCAGGTCGCCGCTGCCGCTGCTCCAGCTCCGATGCCGTGTGGCCGCTGCCGCTGCTCCAGCTCCGATGCCGTGTGGCCGCTGCCGCTGCTCCAGCTCCGATGCCGTGTGGCCGCTGCCGCTGCCCCCGCTCTGAAGCCAGGCCGCCGCTGTCACTGTCCCCGCTCCGAGGCCAGGTCGCCGCTGCCGCCGCCCCAGCTCCGAGGCCAGGCCGCCACTGTCGCTGCCGCCATCCCAGCCGCTGCCGCCGCCGTCCCAGCTCCGATGCCGGGCGGCCGCTGCCGCTGTCCCAGCTCCGAGGCCAGGCCGCCGCTGCCGCTGTCAAAGCCGCCGCTGCCGCTGCCCAGCTCCGAGTTCTGGTCGCCGCTGCCGCTGTCCCAGCCGCCGCTGCCGCAGCTCCGAGGCCGCCAGCTCCGCCATTAGGCCTCGGCGCAGGCGGAGACGGGGGATACGGCAAAGGAAGTCGCATCCCCCGAAGGAAGAGACCAAAAACGTGTTCCCCCCCCACCCCCACATCCACAACATAATAAACCAAAAATCAACTAAACAGGACAAAAGAACAACACAAAAAAAGAAAAAAAAACACCAGACAGACTGCAGGCGAGCCGCAGCTGCTAAGGCAGCGCCGCCATCTTTTTGATAAGTGACATGATCCCGACCTAAAACATCACCTATCCATCTCCAGTGATGCTAGTTCACCAGCTAAGTTACTCCAGCACTTTGTGTCTTTTTTGTTTGTAACCAGCATCTGATGTTCCTTGTTTCTTTATAATTCCTGTAGTTTGGTATTACACCATAAGATTATTTTTACCTGCAGTGATTTTTCAAGCAACTCGTACACGGTATTTTCTTCTCCTGTGTCGTGGTGTGCTGCCAGGCATTGTGCCTGTCGGTAATAATTCACACCAAGGTCACACCACAGATTGGCAGATCTAGACATCAGCGAAAGGGCTCGCACATAGCATCTAAAAAACAAATACATTCTAGTAAATAATGTAACAACTTTCCTTCATAATAAAAATGTGCAAATATGTAACTGTAATTTTGATATTTTGATTCAGCATTTCAACACCAATTTAGAAGACTAAAATGTAGTCCCCTCCCCCCCCCCTCCCCACCTCTACTTTCAGTATGAAGATGGGTTCCAAATCAAAACGTCATTTATTAATTTTCTCCAGTGATGCTGCCTGTCCCGCTGAGTTATTCAAGCATTTTTTAAATTTTAATTGATTTTATTAGGGACAGTGCATATTAATAAACATTTACATGTAATACGCAAGATTGTAGCCAGTAGCTAATTTCCATCTTTAGTCCCACACAAGGTAAACACATCCCAAACAAGGTAAAAACAAAAGACAAAAACAAAAACAAAACAAACAATATGGTTTCGCCTGCAGTCATAACATAGAATAAATAACAAACACTCAACACAGTTTAAAGTCCCAAAGTCATTGTCTCTTCCCTCCTTGCTCTCCCTCTGCGCTGAGGCAATCCAAGCCTCCGATGTTATGACCCCGCCGGGTGATGGTAGGTAAGTCCCGCAGGCTGAATCCGAGCTCCGCAAATGGGCCGGTTCAAACTCCGCGGCCCAGGGCGGTCGAAGCTGCCGAAGCTGCCGTCCTCCAGTCCAGCGGACGCAGCTGTAGTTGCGGGAGCTCCGGAAAAACAGAACTCGAGCTCCCGATGATGTCGTCCACTGGCCCACTGGCCCGCGGCCGAGCCTCCGAGGCTCCAAAGTCGGGTCGGAAGTTGTGTCGCACCGCAACCACAGCCCCGAAGTCGGCCAGGTTCGCGTTGGTAAGTCCTGGCTCTGCTCCACAGCCTCCACAGCCTCGAGGTCGGTTGCAGTTGGAGGCCGCCAGCTCCGCAATAGGCCTCAGCGCAGACGGACACGAAGACGGGGATACGGCAGGAAAAGTTGCATCCCCCCCGAAGGAAGAGCCAAAAAACACACCACACCCACCCCCCCACACACACACAGCCAAACAAACCGAAACAAACCGCAAAAACAGGACAAAAGAAAACAAAAAACAGAAAAGACAAACGGACTGCAGGCGAGCAGCAGCTGCAAGGCAGCGCAGCCACTCCCATTTGGTGACTGTCATATGCTGAGAGAATGGAGCAGCTGGGCTTGTACACTCTGGAGTTTAGAAGGATGAGGGGGATCTCATTGAAACATATAAGATTGTTAAGGGCTTGGACACACTCGAGGCAGGAAACATGATCCCGATGTTGGGGGAGTCCAGAACCAGGGGCCACAGTTTAAGAATAAGGAGTAAGCCATTTAGAAAGGAGACGAGGAAACACTTTTTCTGTGGTGAGTCTGTGGAATTCTCTGCCTCAGAGGGTGGTGGAGGCAGGTTCTCAGGATGCTTTAAAGAGAGAGCTAGATAGAGTTAAAAATAGCGGAGTCAGGGGATATGGGGAGAAGGCAGGAACGGGGTACTGATTGTGGATGATCAGCCATGATCACATTGAATGGTGGTGCTGGCTCGAAGGGCCAAATGGCCTACTCCTGCACCTTATTGGTGTCCATCTTCGTTATAAAATAGCACCTGCAATTTCTTCCTACATAAAATTATTTGTAGCAACTATTTCTGTATAATTAAATTTTAGTTCAAGATATTCTGTTGCAGTACTTCCTGACTAAATTAAATTGTGAAATCTGGCACTAAAAATGTTAGCAATCACAACATACAAGTACTTCGATCATATTAGATGTACTAAGCATTTAATTCAGTTTCCATATAATGTGCATTTTTTCAATTTAAAATATTTAATTTGTCATTTGCATGTGCAGGCTTAAGGTAAACTGCCTGCACGGAAATCTGCACACTTCTTACTGCAGATTAGATTACTAATCGTCCCTCCATGCATTAAATACAAAATTATTGGCAAACAATCTTAAAATTGATAAAAGGTACACAAAAAAGCTGGAGAAACTCAGCGGGTGCAGCAGCATCTATGGAGCGAAGGAAATAGGCAACGTTTCGGGCCGAAACCCTTCTTCAGACTGATGGGGGGTGGGGGGGGGGGCGGGGAGAAGAAAGGAAAAAGGAGGAGGAGCCCGAAGGCTGGGGGATGGGAGGAGACAGCAGGAGGGCTGAGGAAGGGGAGGAGACAGCAAGGACTAACAAAATTGGGAGAATTCAATGTTCATGCCCCCAGGATGCAGACTCCCCAAGCGGAATATGAGATGCTGTTCCTCCAATTTCCGGTGTTGCTCGCTCTGGCCATGGAGGAGACCCAGGACAGAGAGGTCGGATACGGAGTGGGAGGGGGAGTTGAAGTGCTGAGCCACCGGGAGGTCAGGTTGGTTATTGTGGACCGAGCGAAGGTGTTCGGCGAAACGATCGCCCAACCTCCGCTTGGACTCACCGATATAGATCTGCTGACATCTAGAGCAGCGGATGCAATAGATGAGGTTGGAGGAGATGCAGGTAAACCTCTGTCACACCTGGAACGACTGCTTGGGTCCTTGAATGGAGTCGAGGGGGGAGGTAAAGGGACAAGTGTTGCATCTCTTGCGGTTGCAAGGGAAAGTGCCCGGGGAGGGGGTGGTACGGGAGGGAAGGGAAGAATTGACAAGGGAGTTACGGAGGGAGCGGTCTTTGCGGAAGGCAGACATGGGGAGGGAGATGGGAAGATGTGGCGAGTGGTGGGGTCACGTTGGAGGTGGCGAAACTGACGGAGGACTACTTGTTGTATGTGACGGCTGGTGGGGTGAAAGGTGAGGACTAGGGGGACTCTGCCCTTTTTGCGAGTGGGGGGATGGGGAGAGAGAGCAGTGTTGCGGGGTATGGAAGAGACCCTGGTGCAAGCCTCAGCTATGGTGGAGGAGGGGAACCCCCGTTCCCTGAAGAATTAGGACATTTCAGATGCCCTGGTGTGGAACGCCTCATCCTGGGAGCAGATGCGGCGTAGACGGAGGAATTGGGAGTAGGGGATGGAGTCCTTACAGGAAGCAGGGTGGGAAGAAGTGTAGTCCAGATAGCCATGGGAGTCAGTAGGTTTATAGTGAATGTGATAAAATATTAAAATGCGACAACTTATTAAATTGAAAATTATTTACCTTCCTCCAAGGGAAAGTAGCTCACTTTTGTTTAAAGTGTGCACATTAGTTTTTTCAATCTGTGCAAAGAGAACAAAATGGACTTCAACATTAACTTTTGCTGGTGACAGAACATGGAGTGTGGTACATGTGTCTCCAATTAGCTTCCAAAGACAGGATACATCAGGTCGATATTGCACTGCACTACAATAAAAGGAAACAAAAAATAATAAATATTGTCACTTAAGAAAGAACAGGGAGTGCGTGGCTGTTGCTGCTGATCATTTTGTGGCATTGGCGCCTGGCCTCCATTGTCTTGAATCACATGCTGTCATGGTGCTTCATACCTGCCTGGAGGTCCTTTCTCCATCTCCTCTGGTCCTCAGCAGCCACTTCCTAGTTGTCAGTGCAAATGTTCAAATTTGTCAGAACTCTTTTGATTGTATCCTTGTGGCAAATCTTTGATAGAATTTAACTGGGACCAGTGCAAACTAATGCATTTTGGGAAGTTAAACCACAACCGGAGATATACAGTGAATGGAAGAACCTGGGGAGTGTTGTGGAACAGAGACCCAGCGATATGAATACATAGTTCCCTGAAAATTACAACAGAGGTAAACAGGGCAGCAAGGAAAGTGTATGACATGGCTGCCTTCATGTGCTGTGGCATTAAGTACAATAGTTCTGGTCGCTATGCTATACGAATGATGTGATTAAGCCAGAGCATATGCAGGAAGGATTTGCAAGATTGTTATCTGAATTGTAAGGTTTAAGCTATAAGAAGAGATCGTATAGGTCAGGTCCATTTACTTTGGAGCAAAGAATGCTGAGAGATGACCTGATAGAGGTATATGCAATTGTGAGAGGCATAGACAGTAGAGAGTGGATAACTTTTTCCTGTGGCAAATATTTTTACCAACTAGAGGCTTTAGGATTAAGGTGAGAGGGAGGAGATTTAAAGGGGATTGAGCAGTAGATTTTTCTAACAAAGAGGTAGTTGGTATCTGCAATGAGCTCCCAGAGGTGATAGAGGCAGGAACAGTAACAACATTTAAGAGACATCTGGACTGGTTGAACAAGACATGGAGTGATATGAAATAAATGTAGCAAGATGGATTAGTATAGAAAGACATGATGGTCAGAAGAGATGCTTCGGCTGAAAGGCATGTGAGATGCTATGCACCTCCATGACTTTAGAACTGGTCATAATGGACCTACCTTTGAAAAGAGAGCACCTGTGGAACTGCTTAACTAATTCAATTGAAGGATTATTTAATAAGTATTGCAAGAATGAGAAGATGATGCAAGTCAAAATAATTAATTCAAAGCCATGTCTGCTAAAGAAAGCAAAATATGGCAGAAAATCTGATTAAAGCAGAAAAAGAGAAAATAAACTTTAGAATTCAATTTAAAAAATATATTTGATATAAAACCTGATAAAATTAAACTTCACACTTGTAATAGTTATTTTTCCATTGGAAACCAAAAGGTGGAAATTTAAAACTCTTGATTCACATTTAACTCACATTTAAAACATGTGCTGCTTCACTTCTCTCCTTCTTGGGCATGCAGGTGCAGCAGGCAGTGAAGAAAGCGAATGGTATGTTAACATTCATAGCAAAAGGATTTGAGTATAGGAGCAGGGAGGTTCTACTGCAGTTGTACAGGGTCTTGGTAAGACCACACCTGGAGTATTGCGTGCAGTTTTGGTCTCCAAATCTGAGGAAAGACATTCTTGCCATAGAGGGAGTACAGAGAAGGTTCACCAAACTGATTCCTGGGATGTCAGGACTTTCATATGAAGAAAGACTGGATAGACTTGGCTTGTACTCGCTAGAATTTAGAAGATTGAGGGGGGATCTTATAGAAACTTACAAAATTCTTAAGGGGTTGGACAGGCTAGATGCAGGAAGATTGTTCCCGATGTTGGGGAAGTCCAGGACAAGGGGTCACAGTTTAAGTATAAAGGGGAAATCCTTTAGGACCGAGATAAGAGAAAAACATTTTTCACACAGAGAGTGGTGAATCTCTGGAACTCTCTGCCACAGAAGGTAGTTGAGGCCAGTTCATTGGCTATATTTAAGAGGGAGTTAGATGTGGCCCTTGTGGCTAAAGGGATCAGGGGGTATGGAGAGAAGGCAAGTACAGGAAACTAAGTTGGATGATCAGCCATGATCATATTGAATGACGGTGCAGGCTCGAAGGGCTGAATGGCCTACTCCTGCACCTATTTTCTATGTTTCTATGTTCTATAGTAGTCACAAAAGGAAAAGATCGTAGTTTGCACAAAAAAAAATCCTATTTTTCCACATGTAAAGCATATCCAGAACTAAGGGCATAATGTTAACTATTGATCAACTCGATTTGAATTGAATTGAATTGAATACATTTTATTAGCCAAGTAGTACACATACAAGGAATTTGCCTTGGTGCTTTGCTCGCAAGTAACAACACGATATGCAGTAGACAATTATAAATAAAACATCTATATCTCTATCTATCTATCTATCCATCTATAGATAGTGACTCCGGATTGTCAAAGCTGCCACAGCCAGACATAAAAAGAGTTTTTATCCACGAGTAGTTGCTCTACTCAACAGCCAAAAATCTGTAGCCTCCCTTTCATCTGGTATTTTGTTGGTTCACATGCTTGATCAATGGTGTTTTATCATTAATGTTTTATTATTATTAATGTTTAGTGTTTTCCGAGTCATTCGTAAATTTTACTGTATGTCATGTTGTTATTTGTGAGCGGAGCACCAAGGCAAATTCCTTGTATGTGAATACTTGGCCAATAAACTTACTTACTATATCTATCTATCTATTATTCTATAAAACTCTCGCCCCATCCGTCCGACATCCGTCCGGCTGCCTGTCTGCCTTTTGATTCGTTGACTTTCTGCCTTTTGATTTGTTGACGGCTGCTCCTTCCTATCAGCTTCCAACACACTTCGAAACAGCTTCCAACACACTTCGAAACAAACTTGCAAGACAGGAACACTCTGAACCTTTCACTGCTGCAGCAGGCAGGGGAGGTGCAATTAATCCACTGCTGAGGGAGGCAGGGGAGTGCTGGAATCTTACATTTGGGAACGGCTTCAGTTCCATTGGAGGAGACGAGTGCATGGTGGAATATTGGGTTGGGGGATCACACCATTGGGGGAGCAGACCCAACGGGTCTGCACTTGGTCTAGTATATCACTAAAACTCTCATTGTGTTTGATTCTATGCGTGCATGTCTGTTCGATGATCCCAGAACTACGCCAAAACGATACACGATAGCGCTAAAATCTTTGCACCCCCTTACTCACAATTGTCCTGTGGTGGTTTGTATCACGTTTCGTTCAGATTGATGTTATATTTTTGTAAAACCATTTGCTGTGCTTTATTTCAAACCAACCACCACCAACAACCATTTGCAGTGCTTTATTTCAAAGCAACCACCAACAACCATTTGCAGTGCTTTATTTCAAAGCAACCACCAACAACCATTTGCAGTGCTTTATTTCAAAGCAACCACCACCAACAACCATTTGCAGTGCTTTATTTCAAACCAACCACATTTTCATTTCCAAACCACATTAAGGGCACTCAAGGTCAGTAAAACCACACTCACAGTTTAGTAGACATGTGTTCAGTTATTCACAGCTCAGACTGAGAGACGTGACCCTCTTGCTTCCCCCATCTTGCAGAGACTGACTGATGCATTCAACACTTCTGGGTTTTATAGTCCCTCCGGATATATATGTATATCACTAAAAGTCTGATCTTGACCACTTCCTGTTGTTCTGTAAATTGATTTGAGAAAAAAACACTGCCACTTACGGCTGTAATTTTGGCCATTTTACTCAGTCCCCCTCCGCTGTGCAGGACAAGAGGATTTTCCCATCGATGAATATTAAAAGAGTTATTAGTGTTTAAAAAATGTTGAGATTCTTTCTCCTGAAGGCATACATACAAGATGAGAATGCCATTTTTAGATCGCCATTTTGATCTAATACTTCCGTGTGTACTTGACTGGCGTCACAACAGGGAACCAATCTAGTCATCTAGTTATAATCTAAATATGTGAAGTATGAAATATAATACCAGAGCAAAAGGAGGTTACAGAATTTTGGCTGTTGAGTAGAGTAAAAGATTCTAGTTCAAAGATATCTGTTTTCATTTAACTACCTGTACTTGTTTTATTTTTACTCACCCAGCTAAGTACTGAAGTGCCTGTTCAGCTGAATCCAAAGCTCTCCCATCCAAATAATCCTTGAGAGCATTTCGTGACATCATTAAGTAGCATTCCCCTAGGCCTAAACAACAAAATGAAAACAGTTTGATTTGTGGGTGCTTATATACTTAAAACAGATTTGAGGATCCGATTTTTTTTTTTTTTAAATACAGCCAACATAATATTCCGAATATTTTGCAACAATATTGGAAAAATAACATACAGATTAGATTGGCTGCCGTTAATTTCTCCTCTTTCACACTGTATGCTTCTATGAACTTTATTGGTGAATGAAAAGATTCCTGGCATCATTCTGAGTAATTATAATAGAAACATAGAAAATAGGTGCAGGAGGAGACCATTCGGCCCTTCAAGCCAGCACCGCCATTCATTGTGATCATGGCTGATCGTTCCCAATCAATAACCCGTGCCTACCTTCTCCCCATATCCCTTGAATCCACTAGCCCCTAGTGCTCTAACTAACTCTCTCTTAAATCCATCCAGTGATTTGGCCTCCACTGCCCTCTGTGGCAGGGAATTCCATAAATTCACAACTCTCAGGGTGAAAACGTTTTTTCTCACCTCAGTCTTAAATGGCCTCCCTTTTATTCTAAGACTGTGGCCCCTGGTTCTGGATTCGCCCAACATTGGGAACATTTTTCCTTCATCTAGCCTGTCCAGTCCTTTTATAATGTTATACGTTTCTATATGATCTCCCCTCATCCTTCTAATCTCCAGTGAATACAAGCCTAGTCTTTTCAATCTTTCCTCATATGACAGTCCCGCCATCCCAGGGATCAATCTCGTGACCTACGCAGCACTGCCTCAATCACAAGGATGTCCTTCCTCAAATTAGGAGACTAAAACTGTCCGCAATACTCCAGATGGGGTCTTACCAGAGCCCTATACAACTGCAGAAGAACCTCTCTACACCTATACTGAAATCCTCTTGTTATGAAGGCCAACATTCCATTAGCTTTCTTCACTGCCTGCTGTACCTGCAAACCAACGTTCAGTGACTGGTGTACAAGGACATCCAGGTCTCGCTGTACCTCCTCCTTACCTAAACCCATTGAGATAATAATCTGCCCCCTTGTTTTTGCCACCAAAGTGGATAACCTCACATTTATCTATATTATACTGCATCTGCAACGCATCTGCCCACTCACTCAACCTGTCCAGGTCACCCCGCAACCTCCTAACATCCTCTTCACAGTTCACACTGCCACCCAGCATTGTGTCATCCGCAAATTTGCTAGTGTTGCTTCTAATTCCCTCTTCCAAATCATTAATATATATGGTAAACAGATGCGGCCCCAACACCGAGCCTTGCGGCACTCCACTCGCCACTGCCTGCCATTCTGAAAAGGACCCGTTCACTCCTACTCTTTGCTGCTTCCTGTCTGCCAACCAATTTTCTATCCATGTCAACACCCTACCCCCAATACCATGTGCTCTAATTTTAGTCACAAGTCTCCCGTGCGGGACCTTATCAAAGGCTTTCTGAAAGTCTAGATACACTACATCCACTGGCTCCCCTTCATCCATTTTACTTGTCACATCCTCAAAAAATTCCAGATTTTCCTTTCATAAACCCATGCTGACTTGGACTAATCCTTTTACTGCTATCCAAATATCCCATTATTACCTGTTTAATAATTGACTCCAGCATCTTTCCCACCACCGAAGTCAGGCTAACTGGTCTGTAATTCCCCATTTTCTCTATATATAACAATTACAGCACGGAAACAGGCCATCTCGGCCCTTCTAGTCAGTGCCGAACACGTATTCTCCCCTAGTCCCATCTACCTGCACTCAGACCATAACCCTCCATTCCTTTCCTGTCCATATAACTATCCAATTTATTTTTAAATGATAAAATCGAACCTGCCTCCACCACCTTCACTGGAAGCTCACCTTCTCTCGCTCCTTTCTTGAAAAGTGGGATAACATTAGCTATCCTCCAATCCACAGGAACTGATCCTGAATCTATTGAACATTGGAAAATGATCACCAATGCGTCCACTATTAACTAGAGCCACCTCCCTGAGGACCCTGGGATGCAGACCATCAGGCCCAGGGGATTTATCATCCTTCAGTCCCATTAGCCTACCCAATACTATTTCTCGCCTAATGAAAATATCTTTCAGTTCCTCTACACCCTTAGATCTTATCAATACTACCATATTCCGAGGAGAGCAAAGAATTCTTACTTTTCCCCATCTCAGTTCGAACGTTTTCTTACATGCTATTAATCTTAACTATATTGCAAAGGTCTAATCATAGACTTGAAAGAAGCACCCTAATTTCAATCACACTAGTCAGCCATAACCTCCTCTTTAACTCATCGATGCTGACATCCCTGATTAACCCGTGTCTACCAAAATGAAGATGTATATTGATCCTTGGAATGTACTCCAACTACTTTTTCTCTACCAAAGCTAAACGACCTGTGCTGCAATTACTCATTTTTTTAAGCAGCAGCATAATGTTAGCAATTCTCTAATCCTCTGGCATCATTCCTGTTACTAAGAAGTGGGTCTCCAAGATTTTCTTCCTTTCATCTCTGGGATATATATTTATGTGTGACTCAGAATTTAGCAATTTTCAATGATGCTAAACCCGTTACATACTTCCTCTTTTTATCTACTACATTAATACCATCTAATGTTTCACACTTGTACATTGATATTCACATAATGATCCTCAGTTTAAGAGAAAAATTAGCTTCCAGAACAGTTAAGTCCTTTTACCGAGAAACCTCTGCTTTACCCCCTCCCCCCCTCCACCTTATCCATCTTCTGAACATTTGTCTGCTCTTGAATTCTGATTATTCTTTCAATAATGCTGCACAGAAGGGGAAATAGGCAAAGATGCATCAATGTTCAGGCATGACTGACATTTGAAATATGAAACAATTATAGAAAATACTTAGAAAAAAATCAGCTGTTGAAAGTGTTCTATATTCCATCTTTAAATGAAGATGTTGGTCAGGTATTCTGTTTGAAAATTACAATGTGTTATCAATTTGGCATTATATGCTGATTAGTGTCACTATTGGATTGGTCATTTACATGTTTTTTCGCACCACCTTTGTGGTTCATGACTATAAGTAATCTGCTCTGATAGGACCAAACAGCATTTGCCATAATTGGGCATAAAATGCACATATACATTGTGAAATCCATTTTGAAGCTTTTAGGACATTTGTGGCACTCATAAAATAGATACGTACAAACATTATTTTGACTCACTGGTGTGCACCAATCAACAAGAAATGCATAACATGTGTTTCAGAATTGTTATGAAGGGAAATTAAATAAAAATACCTTTGAGAGCTGGCACGTAGTTTTCCGACTTTTGAATTATTTGTGTATACTCTGCAATTGCATCTGCATACTTGCCAAGAATCTGCTTGATGAGGGCTATCTTGTAAATGTTGTACACAGCATCTGGGTTGAGTTCATTGGCTTTTGTGAAGGCCTTTAGAGCAGCAGTGTAGCCTCCTCTGCTGAGATAAGCCTCTCCTAAACATTCCCAGCAATTTGAGTCTATTGGGTCTGCCCTCAAAGCTGCTTGTAAGCTTTAAAGAATAACAGATTGTTAACTTGACTGTTATGATCAAAACCAACCTTCAATACAACAACATATTTCAATGAAATATCATTGGAATTATCTGCGTGAAGCCATTTCCTGTTACCTTCAATATTTCAATCTCTCAATTGCAAAGGGAATATTTGAAACTCAGTCATTGTTATGACACATTGAAATATTCCACATTACCAAATAAGGATTTTGAACTATTATTAAAAAAAACAAATATAAAAGTTTACTGAATAGTTCACAACATCTATTTTAAATATTAATTCTTCCATCAAATGGTTTTAGATGACCCAATTATTTAGAGTAGTTCATGCAACGATAGATTTAAAAAGTCTTCCAGACAAGGAGAGGGCTTAAAAAAAGCGTAAATAAATCTGCATAGTCTTTCCCAAACCTCCCCAACTTCTCAAAATTTCTCAAAGCCCACAAGACCAAATGTTTAGCTGTCTGCAGATTTCTTCCATCGCCCATCTTTTCATCATCTGGATACCCATTCCAATCTGTGCCACTGCCATTTCCCCACCAGCTGTCTCTTCTTATCCATAAATCCCAATTCCCCATTTACTTCATTGAAAGTTCCCTTAGGAAACTGCTGATTACCCAATGCTCAAAGAAACATCTCTTACTCTGCAACAGCTTGGGAATTCTGGTTCACTCTCAGGTAATAAAGTCCTCGCCTAAGCCACGCCCATTTGGCAGCTCCAGCACTCGACTGATCAGTCACTATTTTCAGAACTGCGAGAGCGGTTTCCTAAAAGAAAAGACAAGTCGAAAAAATGTCCAATGCTTTGCTAATTAATACAAATGAATGTCTGAACATAATTTCAGTGCAGTAAACTTTACTGAATGACTTTAAAGCAGCAAATTTAGATCACATCAAATTAAAATGTCAGCCTGTTACTTTGTGACTATTGCTATTGGAAAGTTATACTAGACCAAGTTGGACCGTTGGGTCCCGTCCCCTCAACATGCGGTTGCCACGGGAGGGGGCCGCCTGCAGCGTCACACACACACACTAACCAACCCCCCACATGCACACTAACCAACCCCCCCACACACACACTAACCACCTCCACACACACACACCACATTCATATTATATTAATATTATTCATTCACTCTTTTTACCCCATCCCCCGCCCTATCCACTCACGCATAGCTCCCAACTCGTAGGCGTGGCTAGAGAGGGAGGGGGGTAGAGAGAGAGAGGGACACAGAAGCACAGACAGGGACACAGAGGCACGGAGAGGGACACAGAGGCACGGAGAGGGACACAGAGGCACGGAGAGGGACACAGAGGCACGGAGAGGGACACAGAGGCACGGAGAGGGACACAGATGCACGGAGAGGGACACAGATGCACGGAGAGGGACACAGATGCACGGAGATGGTCACAGAGGCACGGAGAGGGACACAGATGCACAGAGAGGGACACAGAGGCACAGAGAGGGACACAGAGGCACACAGAGGGAGAGAGGAGGAGGGGAGTGGGGAGTGGGGTGGGCGTCAACCAAAGGACTTCGTGTTCAGCGGCTTCAATCCAGAGCCCGGGGGGGGGGGGGGGGGGGGGGGGGGGGGGGGGGGTCGGGGTCGGGGTCGTCACAGGGGAGGGCTTGTTCCTGAACGCAATACTCCGTTGCTCCAAGCTCCAGGGACATGGAGAAGGCAGAGACAGTGAGAGGGGAGCTTGCTGCCTTTTGGAGCTGGGGTTTCCAATTTGCGGCGTCTTTTTGAGACAGGGAGACGGCAGAGACAGGGAGAGGGATGCGGGCGGACGTGGACTCAAGGGAGGCCGCGGGCGGGTGGTCATGAACACGAGGACCCCAAGCGAGGGGGCGCTCAAGGGCAGAGACAGAGAGAGGGCTGCGGGCGGACGTGGACTCGAGGGATGCGGCGGGCAGGTGGTCATGGACCCGAGGACCCTGAGCACGGGGTGTACGTCCGGCCGAGCGGGGCCATTACGAGTGGGCGTATCCACGGCGAGCAGGCGGGGCCATGGTGAGTGGGCGGCGATAAAAGGACTGCGAGTCAAGGGGGGGGGTGACATCACTCGCAGCGCTTGGAAAAGAGCGCGGAGCAGAGCCATTGTGACGTCATCAGCTCGTTTATTTTCAAAGATATTTCAGATTTGTGAACATTTTCATAAATAACTCAAGAAAAAGCACAAAATTTTCAGGTAAGTCGATTTCCGAATCCACGGGATAAAACTCTACAGGAATATGTAAACATTTTAACGTTAGAGCATCGTTTTTTTGAGCAGATGTGATTATGCACACACACACACTCATATCCTAGCTTTCATAGCAAAAGGATTTGAGTATAGGAGCAGGGAGGTTCTACTGCAGTTGTACAGGGTCTTGGTGAGACCACACCTGGAGTATTGCGTACAGTTTTGGTCTCCTAATCTGAGGAAAGACATTCTTGCCATAGAGGGAGTACAGAGAAGGTTCACCAGACTGATTCCTGGGATGTCAGGACTTTCATATGAAGAAAGACTGGATAGACTCGGTTTGTACTCGCTAGAATTTAGAAGATTGAGGGGGGATCTTATAGAAACGTACAAAATTCTTAAGAGGTTGGACAGGCTAGATGCAGGAAGATTGTTTCCGATGTTGGGGAAGTCCAGAACAAGGGGTCACAGTTTAAGGATAAGGGGGAAATCTTTTAGGACTGAGATGAGGAAAACATTTTTCACACAGAGAGTGGTGAATCTCTGGAATTCTCTGCCACAGAAGGTAGTTGAGGCCAGTTTGTTGGCTATATTTAAGAGGGAGTTAGATGTGGCCCTTGTGGCTAAAGGGATCAGGGGGTATGGAGAGAAGGCAGGTACAGGATACTGAGTTAGATGATCAGCCATGATCATATTGAATGGCGGTGCAGGCTCGAAGGGCCGAATGGCCTACTCCTGCACCTATTTTCTATGTTTCTATATGAGGAACGAGGATTCATCAAAGGTACAGCAGCTAAAATTAATTTTATTGATGGG